>NC_140178.1:8221756-8270231 GCF_963971535.1 Notolepis coatsorum
AGTTTGCTTTTATTTGTCACGTATAAAGTACATTACGGTGAAACCATTGGTTCTGTACGAGCCCCTGAGAATGTGCCACACTGTAAAAAGGTGAGTGTTTGTTAAAGTGGATGTGGATGCAATGAGTGTAGAATGGATGGGTTGATGTTACATAGTCACCCTTTCACTGCCACACGACAGCCGGTTAACCCTTTCACTGTGACAATACAGAAGGTTAGCCCTTTACTATCACACAACCGACGGCGATGCTCCATCATTAGCGTCATTAGCGCCGTCGGTTGTGTGATAGTAAAGGGCTAACCGGCTTCTGTCGTGTGGCAGTGAAAGGGTTAAGCATCCTGATGGCCTGACGGGGATAGAAGCGGGTCACAAGGTATCAGAATAACAAAGTGACGGGCTGCTCTCAGACTGGAAGGTGTTAAGTGTGTGGGTGTGTGTGGGGGGGGGGGGGGGGGGTACATTGATTTCTGGGTAGTCATTATACATTGTAAGAGCAATGGCTCCAGTGACTCCAATGGCCTGTAGCTCTGGAATAAATAGTGTGTTATCAGCATGATTCATAAGCTATACACTAGATTGAAAATATCCGCCCGATTTGTACAAGTGATGGCTTATTTTGAAGGTATGAACCTGTACTTTCATATCATGAAGGAATAAAAAAAATAAGTTGTGCTGAGTCACATATACACACACACACACACAACACACACACACACAACGTCTCAGTGTTGGAGAGAGATATGCTAATCGCTTGCCCCTGACCAACGAGGGAGTTAAAGGCCAGGCAACACAAACTGAGAGAGATAACAGAGAGAGTGAATGACAGAGAATGAAAAGAGACAATCGTTAAGCTAAGCCTTTAGCCAAGTACAAGCCTTAATGATCAGTTTTGAGTTTAATTGAGTATATTTTTTTATTGTAATTAATTAATTAATTGTACACCTTAATAAACCCCTAAAATAACTGTATTATTAAATTGTTATTAAATTAATGATGAATTAAACCCTTAATCTACCCTGACATTACGATTACGGCGTTTAACCCTGACTACAATTAAGACATTTAAGGGGTCTTAAGTACCCCATTGTTCTTTTTTATTATGGGGTGTGTGCATAGATTAAGGCACTTTTATATATTTTAAGGGATTATTGTTCCCCAGTGTTACTGTGATAACTGGAGGGGGAAAAGTCTCAGTTATGGAAACCAAGGTGACAATCACTCTCCACCCATATCCTACAACCTAAATATAATCTATAATCTATACCCTATAATTTAAATATAATTTATAATATATACCCTATAACCTAAATATAATCTATAATCTATACCCTATAACCTAAATAGAATCTATAATATATACCCTATAACCTAAATATAATATACACCCTATAACCTAAATATAATCTATAATAATGTGTCAGTTATTGACTACCTGTAACGTCCCCAGGACCAGCCTTGCTGATGATTATGACATTGGACATTCCCTACCTCCTGACAGTGGTCTCCTACCTGGTCCCCTACCTCCCTCTAGTGGCCAGAGGAGCCAGATGGTGCTGGCAGCCATCTTGGTATGGTTCAAGATAATAGAGTTAATCTCGAATTATTTATTATCATGGGCCCATCCCTGTCTTTGTTTGATGTCGTCTCCCTGTCTGGTTGTCATGTGTGTCATTGCTTGTTGTGTCTAGTTGTGTTTATGGATTCATTGCCTTTTGTGTCTAGTTTGTGTTTATGGATTCTGTGTTTTGGCCTGGCCCTGCCAGGTGTTGCTCGTTGTAATTAGTGTTTGTATTTAAGTGTGGGTCTGTCATCACTTCCTCGTGGCGTCATTGTCTCCAGTACCTCCTTGTTACCCTCACTTACCTCCGTGTTGATGTTCTTGAGTGTTGTAAGTAGCTCATGTATTCCGTTTTCGTTCCTCTTTGTTTCTCGTGTCTCGGTCCGTTTTGTATTAGTGCCAGCTCTGCTGTGTCTCTTATGTCCCGTTTTGTAAACGTGTCGTCTGCCAAGTAAAGTCAAGATATATCCACGTCACCCTGCCGTCTCTGCCTCCTCTCTTCCTGTCTGCATATTGGGTTCTCCTCTCCTTCCCTCGCCTCCTAATCCTAACAACTACCACTTGATTAGTTACAAGGTGCAATTGAGATGCAACTCTGTCATTAACTGCTAATAAATACAACGCTATTCTATTTTATTTGGTACAGGTAGTAGGCTGGAGCAGCTCCAGTAGGGGTTTGATGGTTGTTGTTGTTGTTGTTGTTGTTGTTGTTGTTGTTGTTGTTGTTGTTGTTTTTTCATGCAAGTCACTGCAGAGTACCTATTCCATTCTCTAATGAGATTCATGCAATCATTGAGGTTTCCCTCGTTTACAACGCTGTCGGGTTACAGGCCTAATTACACACGTAAAAAACACAGTATTACAGAGTTACATAGTTACATAGGGGAGCAGTTATAATAAACTGAAAATGAAAGTGAATATGCCAGGATGAACAGAGGCGGGGGGGGGGGGGGGGGGGGGGGCGCAGCGGGAGAAGGCTCTGGATCCCATGGTAGTCAGACAGGAAGGGGGAGTGACAAGTTGGAAGGAAGAGGAGAATCTGAGTGACCGAGAGGGAGTGTAGGACTGGAGAAGTTCTGTGAGATAAGGAGGGGCTATGTTTTGGAGGGCCTTGAAGGTGTGTGAGCTATATATATATAGAGAGAGATAAAGATAGAGAGAGATAGAGAAATACAGAACGATAGAGATATATAGAAAGATGAGAGAGAGAGATTGAGAGAGAGATATATACAGTATATAGAGATAGATAGATAAATACATAGATAGGTGGATATAGATAGAGATTCTGCTGTCTCATACTGGACCCCCTGTCCCTGAGAGCCTAGATCAGCCACACACACCTTGAGAGAGAGAGAGAGAGAGAGAGAGAGAGAGAGAGAGAGAGGATAGATAGAGATAGAGAGAGAGAGAGAGAGAGAGAGAGAGAGAGAGAGAGAGAGAGAGAGAAAAGTAAAAGAGAAAAAAGCATCCTAAGAACAGGGATACCTAGTTCCACAGGGAGAAATAATCCTAATTGCGGTGACATTAAACCCAATGGACCACTTTCCTGCCATGTCTCAATGGCAGCGAAGCCATTAGTTCAACAAAAGTAGAGCCGCCGAAATCACACGCCGCTCCAAAACCATCGGCTATTGAGCCGCTCTGACCGGCAGGAATAACATTATTCTATTCATCTGTGCTCATCTATGATAATAAAGGTGCCTGATTGAAAGGCAGCCACTCCAACTTTGGGACCCCCACCCAACCCCCACCATCATCCCCCCCCCCCCCCCCCCCCCGGGGCTAATGACAGCGAGAGAAAGGGGACCATTAGCAGGTAATAGGCACGACAAGCTGACTCCGGCTAATGTGTGCACTCAGTTCATTTAGCCGCGGCTCCGTGCATATGCGCCGAATCACGCCGTCAGAGCTCGCCGCCAGCAAAACTTTCAATTAAATCTGACCTTGAAAAGAGGGGGGATGAGGCAGGTAATTAGATGAGAGAGAAAGGACACTGACAACAACAACAACACGTGTCTGAAAACAAAATGTGCTTCTGTCTTTCACATTTACATTTACATTTAGTCATTTAGCTGACGCTTTTATCCAAAGCGACTTACAAGTTCTGTACGACAAGTCATCAGGAAGGCACAACTCTATCAGCTGAATAACAATGTTCATCAAAGTGTTGCGTGTTACAGTGTACATTAGTTTATTAGGACAAGTGCATGACAGTAAGGTTAGTTAGGGTTAGTTTTTATTTTTATTTTTATTTTATTATTTCAGATGGAAATGAAGAAGTGCATCTTTAGTCGACGGCGAAAGATAGACGGGTTTCGGCTGTCCTAACTGGGGTGGGTAGTTCATTCCACCATTGTGGGGCAAGGACTGAGAAAAGGCAGGTTCTCCTTGATGACCCTCCCGGAGCTCGAGGGGAAAAACAAAGTGGAGGCAGTGTGCTGACGTCTGACCACTATGGAGCTCCTGTTCTCCTAGCAGGGCTGAGGCCAAACCACCGGGGACATACATTATATGGGGAGAGAGATAGATAGAGAGAGATGGTGAGAAATAAAGAGAGAGATGGAGGGAGGGAGAAAGATGGAGGGAGACAGAGAGAGAGGGGGAGAAAGAAAGAGAGAGATGGAGGGAGAGAGAGAAGGGGGAAAAAGAAAAAAAGAGAGGTGGAGGAGAGAGATAGAGAGAAATAAAGAAAGAAAGAGAGAGAGATGGAGAGAAAGAGGGTGAGAAAGAAAGAAAGAAAGAAAGAAAGAAAGAAAGAGAGAGATGGAGGGAGAGAGAGAGAAGGAGAGAGGAAGGGAGAGAGAGAGAGAGAGAGGAAGAGAGAGATGGTGGGAGAGAGAGATAGAGAGAGAGAGAGAGAGAGAGAGAGAGAGAGAGGAGAGAGAGAGAGAGAGAGAGAGAGAGAGAGAGAGAGAGAGAGAGAGATGAGAGGCTCTGATTCTAGCTGTGTCAGCTGATCCTGAGGGGGAGAGAGATGAAGAGAGAGAAGAAGAGATAGAGAGAGGGGGGCAGAGGAAGATAGAAAGAGGAAGAGAGAGAGAAGAGAGAGAGATACAGAGAGAGAGGAAGACAGAAAGAGGGGGGAGGAAGAGAGAGAGAGAGACAGAGAGAGGGGTGAGACCGAGGAAGATAGAGAGAGGAAGAGACAGAGAGATACAGAGATAGAGACAGAGAGAGGACATCAACAAGGATGGCTCAAAGCCGAAGACTGAGTATACTCCTCCCTGCGCAAACTGCCACTTCGCTCTCTCTCTCTCTCTCTCTCTCTCTCTCTCTCTCTCTCTCTCTCTCTCTCTCTCTCTCTCTCTCTCTCTCTCTCTCTCTCTCTCTCAATTCAATTCAATTCAATTCAAATGGGCTTTATTGACATGGGAAACATACGTTTACATTGCCAAAGCCAAACAAAACAAAACAATCAAACATAAAGCAAAATAAATCAGTACATTACAGACGGAATTTCTTGTACAGTCTTTATGGTGGTTGCATTCCGCTGGATGTCCTTTTCTTGTCACAGCAGCTCACAAATCTTGCTGCTGTGTTTGCACATTCTTGTATTTCTCCCAGTAGGTATGGGAGTTTTGAGTTATTGTCCATGTTTTCAAAGTCTCTTTGGGTGTTTGCAATTTGTGGGAAGTATATGTCTCTGATGTCTTGGTATAGGGGGCAGGTTGTTAAGAAGTGGAGCTCGGTTTCCACCTCTTCTTGTGTGCAGTGGGTGCATAGTCTGTCTTCTCTTGGGAGCCAGGTCTGCCTATGGCGGCCTTTCTCAATGGCTAGGCTGTGCTCGCTGAGTCTGTACCTAGTCAAGGATCTTCTTAGTTTTGGGTCAGTCACGGTGCTCAGGTATTCTGCCACTGTGTATGCTCTGTTTAGGGCCAAATAGCATTTCAATTTGCTCTGGTTTTGGGTTGTTTCTTTCCAATGTGTCTCTCTCTCTCTCTCACCATCTCTCTCTTCCTCTCTCTCTCCCTTCCTCTCTCTTCCTCTCTCTCTCCCCCTCTCTCTCTTTCTCCCTCTCTCCCTCCATTTCTTTCTCATTTCTTTCTTTCTTTCTTTCTTTCTTTCTTTCTTTCTTTCTTCTTTCTTTCTTTCTTTCTTTCTTTCTTTCTTTCTTTCTTTCTTTCTTTCTTTCTTTCTTTCTTTCTTTCTTTCTTTCTTTCTTTCTTTCTTTCTTTCTTTCTTTCTTTCTTTCTTTCTTTCTTTCTTTCTGTTATGGTTTGACACCGACCCCAAACGCAACGACACAAGAGAGTAGGATTCAGAGTTGCCAAATACAAGGGCTTGTTTATTTGGTACTAGGAATAAGAGAAACAGGGAAAGCAAGTCAAACAAGACAGGTACAATGATCAAGGGGCAAAGTTCTGCTGCTCTGCAGCTTCTCCCGTGAGGGTTGTCTTGGGAAGCAGGTGTTGACTTCTGAACCGCTCTGCAGAATCCTCTCGGTGGGTTCTCAGATGTTGTTGCGAGACCGAGAGAGGGAGAGAGGGAACGAGTCAGTGACAGAGCAGTCTTTAACGAGCAGGAGAACAGGGTGTACAATTCTTCGTGTTAACAACACAGTGAGCACAGTTCCAAACACAGCCCAAGTGAATCTCTTCGTGTTACAACACAGAGAGCACAATTCCAAAAACAGCCCAAGTGAAAACTCTTCGTGTTAACAACACAGTGAGCTAAATCCAAACTCAGTCCCAGTGAATATCTTCATGTAAACACACAGTGAATATCTTCATGTAAACACACAGTGAATATCTTCATGTAAACACACAGTCCAATTGTGAAATAATATCTTCGGTGTGAGCAAGCACACAGTGAATATCCTCATGTAAACACACAGTCTAATTGTGAAATAATATCTTCGGTGTGAGCAAGCACACAGAGGGAGATGGTAGATCCCAAAATATTATTCCACAAAGGAATAAGCAAAAATAGACAATGGCTGGGTGAGTGACTGTTTGACAAAAAGGTGGTAGTCTTCAGTGTAAGTTTACACACGAAAAACGGAATAGGTCAAGAACAGTCAAATAGATAACTCACCCAGACGAGATGCGTAATTGGAACTGGAACAACAGTGGAGGCGAGCGCGCGCCACGGGAGCAGGTATCCAAGCGAAGGCTTCTAGGAATTCCTGGAGAACAGCACAGAGAAAAAGGCAGCAGCAGCAGCAACGGGGAAAAACATCCAGAGACAAATCAAGGCGACAAAACAAGACGATCCAACAACTTAGGGTGGGGAGAAACGGGGTATAAATAATGAGGGATCGATTGATTGAAAAGCGTGGGGAAGTGAGAGAACCAATCAGCGACGTCTCTGATGACGTCAACGGGGAGAAAGCAGTGACAGCTGGGGAATGTGATTGAAAAGCGTGGGGAAGTGAGAGAACCAATCAGCGACGTCTCTGATGACGTCAACGGGGAGAAACGTGTGAACGAGGGGATAGAACCAATTGACAGAAAATGAATGAAAACATAGCGAGGGTGGTTAAAGGAACAGAACGAGTGAGAGCGTAAGGACAGAAACCTCACAGTACCCCCCCCTCCACGGGAGCCACCCGGCGACCAGGCCGACCCGGCTCGTCAGGATGGGCCCGATGGAAGTCGGTGATCAAGCCGGGATCCACGATGAGCTGCCGGGAGACCCAGCTACGCTCCTCAGGGCCGTAACCCTCCCAGTCCACCAGGTATTGGAACCCCCGGCCCCGCCGACGAACGCCCATCAACCGGCGGACCTGCCACTGGGGGTGACCATCCACTAGCACAGGAGGCGGCGGATCAGGAGCCGGAGGCATAAGGGGACAGAGGGAGACGGGCTTAACCCGGGAGACATGGAACACGGGGTGGATGTGCATGGATGCAGGAAGCTTCAGGCGCAGGGCCGCCGGACTGAGTACTTTCAGGACCTCGAAAGGCCCGACGAAGCGGGGGTTGAGCTTCTTGGCCGAGGACCGTAGCGGGAGGTCCTTCGCGGAGAGCCACACCCTCTGCCCAGGGCGGTAAGTCGGCGCGGGAACCCGGCGCCGGTCGGCACCACGACAGGCGCGCTCAGATGTTCGGAGCAGCGCGGTCCTGGTGATCTCCCAAACTCGACGGCAGCGGTCGAGGTGGACCTGCACGGAGGGAACTGCCACTTCCGTCTCCTGTGCGGGAAAAAGAGGGGGCTGGTAGCCCAGGGAGGCCTCAAAAGGGGAGAGGCCGGTGGCGGAACTGACCATTGAGTTGATGGAGTACTCAACCCAGGGTAGGAAACGGCTCCAGGACGCCGGCCTCTCGGCTGCCACACACCGAAGAGCAGACTCCACGCTCTGGTTCATCCTCTCCGTCTGCCCGTTTGTCTGGGGATGATAGCCAGAGGAGAGACTGACCGTTGCCCCCAATCCTTTGCAGAAAGCCCGCCATACCTGGGAGGTGAACTGGGGCCCCCGGTCAGAGACGATGTCCTGGGGAAAGCCGTGAAGGCGGAACACGTGGTGCGTCAGGAGGTCCGCCGTCTCGGCTGCTGAGGGAAGCTTGGAGAGGGCCACGAGGTGGACCCCCTTGCTGAATCGATCCACCACGGTCAGAAGGCAGGTGTTCCCCTGGGAGGAGGGTAGACCAGTGACGAAGTCGAGCGCCACATGTGACCACGGACGGCTTGGAACGGGAAGGGGCTGCAAGAGCCCGGAGGGTGCCTGGTGAGAGGCCTTGCTGCGGGCACAGACCGCGCAGGCCAATACGAACTCCTTGACGTCGTTCCGCATGGTGGGCCACCAGAAACGACGAGCCAGGAAGGAGAACGTGCGATGGACGCCTGGGTGGCAGGCGAACCGGCTGGTATGGCCCCACAGCAGTACCTGGGACCGGACAGAGTCGGGGACGAAGAGACGGCTCCTAGGGACGTTGCTTGGAGCACGTTGGAAGCGAAGGGCACGCCTCACCACACCCTCGATGCCCAAGGTGATGGCTCCAACCACTCGGGCCTCCGGGATGATGGGAGATGGGACCTCAGAGGGTGGAGCCCCCTTGGAGTGCATCCGGGACAGAGAGTCGGCCTTCGTGTTGCGGGAACCGGGGCGGAAGGTCAGCGAGAAGTCGAACCGGCTGAGGAAACTGGCCCATCTCGCCTGCCGACCGTTGAGGCGCCTGGAAGCGCGGATGAACGTTAGGTTCTTGTGGTCCGTCCAGATGGTAAAAGGCTCCTCGGCACCCTCAAGCCAATGACGCCACTCCTCCAGCGCAGCCACGACCGCCAGTAGCTCCCGATTGCCGGTGTCGTAGTTCCTCTCGGCGGGGAGGAAGCGACGCGAGTAGAAGGCGCAAGGATGTACCTTCTGGTCGGAAGGAGAACGTTGGGATAGGACAGCGCCCAGACCAGAATCCGAGGCGTCCACCTCCACGATGAACTGTCTCTTGGGGTCAGGGTGGAGCAGGATAGGGGCGGAAGTGAACCTTCTCTTGAGGGAGCGGAACGCAGCGCATGCCGCTGGGGACCAGTCGAACGGCAGAGCGGGGGAGGTCAGCTTGGTAAGAGGCTCCGCCACTTGACTGTAGTTCCGGATGAACCTTCGGTAGAAGTTGGCGAACCCGAGGAAACTCTGTAACTCCTTCCGAGTGGTGGGTTCCGGCCAATCCTCCACAGCCTGGATCTTGCGCGGATCCGCTCGGGTCAAGCCCTTCTCAGCGATGAAGCCCAGGTACTCGACGGAGTTGGAGTGGAAACGGCACTTCTCCGCCTTGACGAAGAGCCGATTGTGGAGGAGGCGCTCCAGCACCCGGCGAACATGCAGGATGTGTTCCTCGAGGGTCCTGGAAAAGATAAGAATGTCGTCCAGGTACACCACCACGAACACCTCCAGCATGTCACGGAGGACATCGTTCATGAGTGCCTGGAATACCGCCGGGGCGTTGGTGAGGCCGAACGGCATTACAAGGTACTCATAGTGGCCCCTGGGGGTCTTGAAGGCGGTCTTCCATTCATCGCCCTCACGAATACGGACAAGATGGTAGGCACTTCGGAGATCCAGCTTGGTGAAGAACGAGGCCTGGGTCAGTGGCTCGAAGGTGGAGCTCATGAGAGGTAGGGGGTATTTGTTCTTGATGGTGATCTCGTTGAGCTGACGATAGTCGATGCAGGGCCGCAGGTCCCCATCCTTCTTACCAACAAAGAAGAACCCGGCTGCCACCGGGGAGGAGGAAGGCCGAATGAGTCCTGCTTCCAATGACTCAGAGATGTAGAGATCCATCGCCTTCTTCTCCGGGACAGTCAGACTGTAGAGGCGGCTGCCGGGAAGGGGAGCCCCTTGGCGGAGGTCGATGGCGCAGTCATAGGGGCGGTGAGGTGGAAGGGCCTGAGCCCTGGTCTTACTGAATACCTCCATGAGGTCGTGGTACTCGGGAGGAATGGACGAGGGGTCCGGGGGCAACTCACCAGCCGGTCTCCGGGGCGGGGGACAGGACGCCGCCTGCAGACAGCGGGCGTGACAGGAGGAGCTCCAGCCCCTGACGGTACCGGAGGACCAGGCGATGTGGGGCTCGTGCAGCGCGAGCCAGGGCCTACCCAGGACCACCGGGACAAGGGGAGATTGGGTGATGAGGAACTGGATTCTCTCGACGTGGTTCCCAGCGATGGTCAGCACGACTGGGCCGGTGCGTTGAGAGATGTCGGCCAGGCGGTGTTGGTCCAACGAAAAGATCTCCAAGGGCCTCACAAGGGCCTCAAGAGGTATGTTGGCTTGGGTGGCAAACTCGAAGTCGAGGAAGTTCTCATCTGCCCCAGAGTCGATGAGGGCCTCCACCGTGGCACGTTGGTCCCCCCAGGCCAGGGTGACGCTCATCAGATGGTCGGGTGGTGCGCGGCGCTGGGACTGGGAAAAACGGCTCACCAGGATCTCCCGGGGTCTTGGTGAGCCCGATCTTTTGGCCGGATAGGGCAGTCGGCGAGAAGGTGTCCCGTACCTCCGCAGTAGAGGCAGAGACCGGACCTGAGCCTTGCCTGACGCTCCACCTGGCTCAGACGAGAGCGTCCCAGTGGCATGGGTTCCTCCTTGCGCACCGGACGGGGAAGCCTGTTACCATCAGTAGTGTTGAGGACGGGGCGTCCAGGAGTCCGGGGTGCCTCAGGAGGTGACAGTCGGGTCCTCTCGTGCCTTCTCTCCAGGAGGCGTCCGTCAATACGGATGACAAGGCTAAACAGCTCCTCGAGGGAGTCGGGCACCTCCCTGGTAGCGAGCTGGTCCCGGACTGCGTCACTGAGCCCCCTTATGAAGGTTAGGCGAAGAGCAGGCTCGTTCCATCCGCTCTCCACCGCCGCCAATCGGAACTCCATGACATAGTCCGTCACCCTGCTGCTCCCTTGTCGGAAGGTCCCCAACCGGGCTCCAGGGTCCAGACCTCGGGCTGGATGGTGGAACACTCTGCGGAGCTCCGCCACGAAGTCTGGGTAGGAGAACAAAAAATCTGCTTCCATTGCCCAGGAGGAAGTGACCCACTGGGCAGCATGGCCTGAAAGTAGGTTGGTTATATAAGCCACTCGGGACCCATGAGCAGAAAAACGGCTTGGTTGATGACGGAAAACCAACTCACATTGCATGATGAATGTGGCACACTCCTCGGGATTACCGTCGAACAGCCGTGGGACGGAGAGATGGGGTTCCCGAGGTGCGAGATCTGCTGGGGCTGCGGGGAATGTTCCTGAAGGGTGTGAGAGATGAAAAGTATTAACGGCGTCGCCCAGCGAGTTAAGCTGGGCGAGAATCTCGGACTGTTGTCTCGCCATAGCGGCCATAGAACCCTGCATGGGCAGGACCTGGTCCCTGAGGTCTTGCACCGCAGCCGCAGCCCGCTCTAATTGGAGACCGTGATCCCTGGTCAACTCGACTTGAATAGCAAGTGCGGTTCTGACCCTCTCTGTGTCGGCTGGGGTCGTCATATTGTTGGTTGGATCGTAATGTTATGGTTTGACACCGACCCCAAACGCAACGACACAAGAGAGTAGGATTCAGAGTTGCCAAATACAAGGGCTTGTTTATTTGGTACTAGGAATAAGAGAAACAGGGAAAGCAAGTCAAACAAGACAGGTACAATGATCAAGGGGCAAAGTTCTGCTGCTCTGCAGCTTCTCCCGTGAGGGTTGTCTTGGGAAGCAGGTGTTGACTTCTGAACCGCTCTGCAGAATCCTCTCGTGGGTTCTCAGATGTTGTTGCGAGACCGAGAGAGGGAGAGAGGGAACGAGTCAGTGACAGAGCAGTCTTTAACGAGCAGGAGAACAGGGTGTACAATTCTTCGTGTTAACAACACAGTGAGCACAGTTCCAAACACAGCCCAAGTGAATCTCTTCGTGTTACAACACAGAGAGCACAATTCCAAAAACAGCCCAAGTGAAAACTCTTCGTGTTAACAACACAGTGAGCTAAATCCAAACTCAGTCCCAGTGAATATCTTCATGTAAACACACAGTGAATATCTTCATGTAAACACACAGTGAATATCTTCATGTAAACACACAGTCCAATTGTGAAATAATATCTTCGGTGTGAGCAAGCACACAGTGAATATCCTCATGTAAACACACAGTCTAATTGTGAAATAATATCTTCGGTGTGAGCAAGCACACAGAGGGAGATGGTAGATCCCAAAATATTATTCCACAAAGGAATAAGCAAAAATAGACAATGGCTGGGTGAGTGACTGTTTGACAAAAAGGTGGTAGTCTTCAGTGTAAGTTTACACACGAAAAACGGAATAGGTCAAGAACAGTCAAATAGATAACTCACCCAGACGAGATGCGTAATTGGAACTGGAACAACAGTGGAGGCGAGCGCGCGCCACGGGAGCAGGTATCCAAGCGAAGGCTTCTAGGAATTCCTGGAGAACAGCACAGAGAAAAAGGCAGCAGCAGCAACAACAGGGAAAAACATCCAGAGACAAATCAAGGCGACAAAACAAGACGATCCAACAACTTAGGGTGGGGAGAAACGGGGTATAAATAATGAGGGATCGATTGATTGAAAAGCGTGGGGAAGTGAGAGAACCAATCAGCGACGTCTCTGATGACGTCAACGGGGAGAAAGCAGTGACAGCTGGGGAATGTGATTGAAAAGTGTGGGGAAGTGAGAGAACCAATCAGCGACGTCTCTGATGACGTCAACAGGGAGAAACGTGTGAACGAGGGGATAGAACCAATTGACAGAAAATGAATGAAAACATAGCGAGGGTGGTTAAAGGAACAGAACGAGTGAGAGCGTAAGGACAGAAACCTCACACTTTCTTTCTTTCTTTCTTTCGTTCTTTCTTTCGTTCTTTCTTTCTTTCTTTCTTTCTTTCTTTCTTTCTTTCTTTCTTTCTTTCTTTCTTTCTTTCTTTCTTTCTTTCTTTCTTTCTTTCTTTCTTTCTTTCTTTCTTTCTTTCTTTCTCACCATCTCTCTCTCTTTCTTTCTTTCTTTCTCTCTATCTCTCTCCCTCCACCTCTCTGTCTTTCTTTCTCCCCTTCTCTCTCTATTTAAAAAATTCGAAACACTGTTTATATATATTAACTTAATAAATAAACAAAAACGAAAATGTCTAATAGGTCTACCTAAATAACGCATATCACGTTGAAAACTAACAAGCATTATATAGCCTGTTTCGCGTCTTTCTTATTATAATGCCATCTATTCCCATTTCCCAGCACGCGCGTTAAGGCCTCTGCATGCTACAGAAACTTCAGAGCAACTGCAACACAACATCGGCGCGATTTCAGCGTGGTTGTTTTAGAGGGTCTTGTAGACTGTGTTGCTTGGACGTTGCGTACATGTCCCCAGAATCTAATCTGAACAACCGTTGCGTTGATATTGCGTAGCAGTGATTGGTTGGTTAGCGAATGGGGGCAGGGCTGTCATAGAATAATATTAGTCCCGCAGAGAATAATATCCTCCATTGTTGAAGCCAGCGTTGACGCTAAATAATTAGCGTCACATAGCTCGCCTTTTTCTGAAAACCCAAGCACATATTGTTCCATAGCATACGCCTTCAGTTGATCATGACAAATCCTCTCTTACCTTGACGATTAAAAAGCCTCCATAATTTAGTAAATAAAGCTGTAGCCAGCCAGCTAGCATTGGGTCTATTCAAAATGCTATCCACATTAGTTACATAGCTAACCAAGTAAATACAATGGTATAATAATAATAATACAACGTTTGCTAGTCGAAATGACTGGACACACACAGGGACAAGTTAGGCACCCCCCTCAAACTGAACAGTGACATCTCCTTAGCAAATGATCTCAATTCCTTCTATGCGAGGTTTGAGGCTGTGAATAACAACACCAGCCTACAAACCACGGCAATGGGGGGGAGGGGGTCTGCTGATGGAGACTCAGTGTTCAGGGTAACAGAGCATGAGGTGAGACGGATCTTTAAAAAAGTGAATATCAGGAAGGCAGCAGGACCGGACGGCATCCCCGGCCGCGTCCTAAAAGTCTGTGCCGACCAACTGGCCCCGGTATTCACTGACATCTTCAACCTGTCCTTGGAACAGGCTGTCATCCCCACCTGTCTGAAGAAGTCCACCATCATCCCTGTACCCAAAAAATCTACGCCCGCTTTCCTCAACGACTACCGCCCTGTAGCCCTCACCTCCATAGCCAGGAAGTGCTTTGAGAAGCTAGTGAAGGGCTACATCTGTTCCTCCCTCCCCATCAACCTGGACCCTCTGCAATTTGCATATCGCCCCAACAGGTCCACGGAGGACGCCATAGCCCATGTGCTGCACACAGCAGCATCACACCTGGACAAGAGGCAGGGGAACTATGTGAGAATGCTGTTCATCGACTACAGCTCAGCATTCAATACCATAGTCCCCTCCAAACTCATAGCCAAGCTCAGGGACCTGGGCTTGAACTATGACCTCTGCCAGTGGGTCTTGGACTTCCTGACGGGCAGACCCCAGGTGGTAAGAGCCAGCAACTGCACCTCCTCATCCATCACGCTCAACATAGGGGCCCCCCAGGGCTGTGTTCTGAGCCCCCTCCTCTACTCCCTGTACACACATGACTGCGTAGCACAGCGGAACAACAACACCATCATCAAATTTGCTGATGACACAGTAGTGGTGGGCCTGATCTCTGCCAACGACGAAAGGGCCTACCTGGAAGAGGTAGAGAACCTGTCACAGTGGTGTCAGGAGAACTGCCTCTCCCTGAACGTCAGCAAAACAAAAGAGATGATTGTGGACTTCAGGAGGTCGGGGGTCAAGGACTACAGTCCCCTCAGCATCGACGGGGCACCGGTTGAGAGAGTGAACAGTTTCAAGTACCTCGGAGCCCACATATCCGAGGACTTGACATGGACCACACACATTGACAGTGTTGTGAAGAAGGCACGACAACGCCTCTACTTCCTCAGGCGCCTAAGGAAGTTCCAAGTCAGTCAGAAGATCCTTAGGAACTTCTACTCATGTACAATAGAGAGCATCCTGACCGGCAACATCACCTCCTGGTTTGGGAATAGCACTGCACAAGACCGTAGCAGACTACAAAGAGTGACACGTTCAGCCGAACGCACAATTGGAGGGGGGCTTCCCACCCTCCAGAACATTTACAACAAGCGGTGCAAGGGGAAGGCTAAGAGAATTATTAAGGACTCGAGCCACCCGAACAACTGCCTCTTTGAACTGCTGCGGTCAGGCAAGCGATACCGGAGTCTTAAGGCGAGCACAGAAAGACTCAGAAGAAGCTTCTATCCCCAGGCCATCAGGCTGCTAAACGAACAATAATCACTATGCAACAACCATCAAATGCACACAGCACACACACCCACACGCACACACTCACTCAAACAAACAACACACTGCAGCACCCACTCTCCACACTTTAGATCACACAAACACACTTACACTTTATATTTATTGATAAAGGATTTGCACTACAACTCGTACACCTACTGTGAATTGTACCTAAATTGCACCTCGTCCCATTTCTCCATTTCTGCCTTGCACTATATAGTATTGTATATTAGTACACTGCACAGTATTGTATATTGTATGGTAACTACGTCTATTCTGCATCGAACATTGTACATATGTCTAAACTGAACACTGTGATCTCATTTTTTTTACTTCTAATTTTACTATGTTATTTTATTTCATACTTATCTTGTCTTGCACAGTCTCTGGAGCGCAACAGTAAGAGATATTTCACCGGAAATACGTTTATTTTGTACATTATCTAACGTTAACACGAACCTAAACTAACTTTAGTTATACTAACTTTGCGCGTCGATGTTGCAGAAGCATAAAGGCAGAGTGTCTAAAACACCGTTGCTTTGTCGATGTTGTGTTGCAGTTGCTTTGAAGTTTCTGTAGCATGCAGAGGCCTTTAGACTGACTCACACGGTGCCTCGTCACAATCAGTCCAAAAACTGCTAGGATGCTACCGAATCCGATGTCGCGAGTATACAGAGGTACTGGCAGACACAGACATTAATGTCATCATGACACAAAAGCATACAGAAAAAACTCGACCAGCAGCCAATTATATATAAAATAAATCAGGACTCACCACGCTGTTGATGTCAGCAACAAAAACGTCTTGCGTTGAATAACGTTAACAAAACTTCGCCAACCGGCTACATCCAAGAACAAATTAAAACGTTCGCCAACTGGCTATATTCCAACTTCAAACAACAATTGAACCACTTCGGTCCGCTGTTCATTTGTTCACCATCCACCGTTGATGTCCTTCAGCACTGTTCTACTGTCCTCGTGTTCTCCCTGCGGTAATTACATCCAAATGTTTCCAAAAATGCAGCTTTCCCAGACGCATTGGGAACTTTCAAAAGCTCTACCTTTTCCTAATTCCCTTTACTATTTTATCTGTTAGCTTATCCATCGCGACTCAGAGACACGAGGCTCTGACTCTCTGATCTGATGACAGCTGGCGCAAAACAGAAAGTGAAAGCAGCGTGAGGCGTGCGCGCAAAAAAAAAAGAAAAAAAATAAGGTGCTATCCGGCCCGAATTATTTATTTAAAAACAAAGCCCTACCGGGCGGCTAAGTGGCGCAGTGGGCAAGGCGCTTGCCACTAATGCAGGAGATGCTGGGTTCGAGCCCAGCTCTCGGCATTGCTACCAGCTTGGCTGGTCGTTCATACTAACGCAATTGGCAGTGTTAGGGGTGGGAAGCTGGTGGGTGGGGATCGGACGTTGTGGACAGCGACTCCTACAAGTCGGTTGGTGCGCCTGCACAGCAGAATCAGGAAGTAACGGGGGCGGCGTGTCCCTCCCACGTAGAACCTCGCCGCTGAGAGATCGCGCTGTGCAGGTGAAAAGATGCAACGGCTGCCTCCTCGTGTACCGGAGGGGACACGTGATGCAAGGCTTTGTCCACATTGCAGCCGGCCTGTGGGAGGCATGGCCTAACAGCGTTCGAGACAGGGGAGGGTAGAATTGGCCAATATACGAAATTGGGATGGGAGAAAAATAGAAAAATGGGAGAAAAAGTAGATACAAAAAAAAAAAACCTACCCAGCCCGAACACGTCGGGTCGGGTAGGGCCCTGTTGGGCTCGGGCAGGGATGCAGTGCATGCATTTCGTCTTGTTTACATCAGGGTCCCCCATTTTCAATTCATCATTATGACATACATGACATGCAGATAGACAGTACTGCTACATCTATACCTTTATGACATACCAGATTTACAAATACAGTACTGTTTGTGATACAAAAAGAGTTAAAAAAGAGAGTATATACATTTGACGAAGAAACTGTACATTGGAGGAGGTGGGGTGGGGGGGAGGTTGGGTAGGTGGGGTGGGGGGGAACTGTACATTGGAGGTGGTTGGGTGGGTGGGGTGGGGATGGATAGGCGGGGTGGGGGGGGGTAACTGTACATTGGATTATCGACGAAACCTTACTTGGTCCCAAGAAGAGGGTCTCGTGTATTACTGGGTTAGGACATTTACTGTACATTGGATGGGGTTGGGTTAGGACATTTACAGGGGCCAGTTTCGAATTGCAGTCTCCCGTAGGTGCTCCTTGAGAGTGGTTTTAAAAGTGGGTAGTGATTCACATTAATTTACAGCTGTCGGTAAGGCGTTCCACATTGATGTGGCATAATTGCGAAACGTGTTTAGTCCCTTGTTTGAGCCGAATCTGGGTTTAACATGATTTGTGGAGCTCCCTCTGGTGTTGTGGTTGTGGTATTCACTGACCTTTGGGAAGTATTTTGACATGTACATGGGTACCTTAGTCGTAGTGTATCTTGTAGACCAGGCCCATTGCAAGTTGCTGTACTCTGTCGTCTACTCTAAGCCATCCTAGGTTGTCAAAGTGGGCAGGGGTGAGGTGGGTTCTAGGAGTAAGGTCAAGTAGTAGTCTGACCAGTTTGTTTTATGATGTTTGTAATTTAGTTTTTAGCGCCTTTGAGGTGCTTTGGTACCATGAGGTGCAAGGATAGTCGTAGTACCCTTGAATGAGTGCTCCTGTTAGAGTCTTCAGGGTATTCCTGTTTACCAGAGAGGAGATCCGGTACAAGAATCTAGTTCGTTTGTTGACTTTTTTATTACATTGGATGCCATTTTGTCACAGGAAAGATTTGCCTCTAGGATGGAACCTAGGTATGTAATTTCATCTTTCCTTGTGACAATATTGTCACCCACTGTAACTGAGAAGCCGTCGGCCTCTTGAACTGAAGAGAATAAACTCTGTTTTACCCAGGTGTAATGATAGTTTGTTGTCAGCGAGCCAGGTGCAGATTTAGCCTAGTTCCGAGCTGAGGGTTTTTTCAACCTGTAACTTGTTCTTGTCAGAGACCAGCAGGGCTGAGTCATCCGCGAACAGGAACAAGTTGCAGTCACAAGCTGACGACATGGCATTTGCATAAATTAGGAACAGTAGTGGTCCTAGTATGCTTCATTGTGGAACACCACAGCTCACTGGGAGGGCGGGGGATAGGGTACCGTTTACCTCCACCATCTGTTCTCTCCCCCCCAGGTAGGATTGCATCCAGCTCACTGATAGACTATCAAAACCAATTGCTTTTAGCTTGTCAATCAGAATGGAGTGATTGACAGTGTCGAAGGCCTTTTGTAGGTCCAGCATGACCATGCCACAGTATTTGCCTGCGTCCACCTCTTGTTTGATGTGGTCGTTCAAATAGAGAAGGCATGTGTCAGTGGAGTGGGATGTTCTGAAGCCAGATTGGAATTCGAAGATTAGATTTTTTTCCGCAAGGTACTTTTCGACCTGTTCGTATACTATTTTCTCCATGACTTTCGAGATGGAGGTAAGAATAGAAACAGGGCGGTAGTTGCCTGGGTCTAATTTGCTGCCCTTTTTGTGCAGGGGTGTTACTCTCGCAATTTTGAAGTCTTTGGGTACGTGTCCCTGTTTTATGGAGAGGTTTATTATGTGTGTGATGACTGGGGTGATGGCGGCTGCAGAGTCTCTGAGGAATTTGGAGGGGATGTTGTCATGGCCAGTGCCACTCTCCTCTCTCTTCCTCGTCTTGAAAATAGTCTGCAGGTCTTGTCTGTTAGCTTGTTAAATATGGCAGAGCAGAGCCTCTGCGACCAAGCTGTTTGGAAATGCTTCATGTTCGAGGAGAATGCCTCCAACAGTGACACACATGCACACACACACAAACACACACACACACCCACACAGACACGTACACACACACACGCCACTGCACAACAGCCCTACTTCCTCCCACACACACGCACACACAGACTCACCCACACACACACACCTCTTAGCTCTTCATCACCGCAGACAAAGATTAGTGTAACGTTGCCGGCTCACCTTGATAAGAGCACCCCTCCATCTTAACTCGCCCTTAATTACAAAAGGCTCACTTCAGTTAGTGAAGAGAGAGAGATAGAGAGATAGAGATAGAGAGAGAGAGAGAGAGAGAGAGAGGGCAAGGAAGAAAGAAAGAAAGTAAGAAAGAAAGAAAGAAAGAAAGAAAGAAAGAAAGAAAGAAAGAAAGAAAGAAAGAAAGAAAGAAAGAAAGAAAGAAAGAAAGAAAGAAAGAAAGAAAGTGGGTAGGACTATAGGGAGAGAAAGAAAGAGTAGGAAAGAAGGATAGATTGAAAGAGAGAGAAAGCGAGAGGGAGAGAGAGAGAAGCTCGCAGAATTCATTACCTGAGATTGCAGTTGATAGTGCAGTAGAAAGCCATTGGCCTTGAACCAAAATGGAAAACGGAACTCCTCTCCTTTCTGCCTTTTTTTTTATCAGAAGACACACCACCCTAAAGTATAGTATCGTACAGTCTAGAGTCGAGAGGAGGATAATTGAATACCGCAAAGTGTGTGTGTGTCTGTGTGTGTGTGGCTGTGTGTGTGTGTGTGTGTGTGTGTGTGTGTGTGTGTGTGTGTGTGGCTGTGTGTGTGTGTTGTGTGTGCGCCATCCAGTTCCAGTAGACTACTGTATACCATTTTTCCTGTTTACTCCGGAGAGGTTTGGTGAAGGTACCATAGGTCTGTAAAGCAATTAAAATGAAACTGGAGTATTTGTTCTGTCCGTCTGGAGGGAGCGAGTGAGACTTATAATGAAGCGTGGAAGCGCTCGGTTATGTCAAGGAAATAAACCACACAGTCGCACAAAAAAAAACATCTTTGGCATATTATTGCATCACCCTTACCGAGGTTACAACACCTAGCGTCCTTTGGCTATAACCTACCATCTAGCCTTCACGGGAGATTGAAGCACACGTTGATATGTAGCAAACCTGGCAAAGATAGCTTATGAAGTCACTTTGACTTAACATGGCGGCGTGTTGGTCTTGACTTACCATGGTAAATGGTAAATGGTGCATTTATATAACAGCTTTTTATCCAAAGCACTTTACAGTTATGTTCCTCATATTCACCCATTCACTCACACAACGACAGCAGAGGCAACCATGCAAGGTGCCAACCTGCTCATCGGGTTAAGTGTCTTGCCCGAGAGGAGAGGAGAGGAGCGGGAATCAAACCGGGAACCTTCCGATTACCAGATGACCGCTCTACCTCTTGTCTCTCATCGTGCACTGTATTCCCGGCAATGTACTTTGAGTAATTCAAGCTTTATTCACACACAATCCAAATACATGTTGTGACAACTGCAATTTCAGATTCAACAATCCAATAACAATCCCTCACAAAAACAGCAGCCGTTGTGGTCCCCTTTTCCGTGTGCTAGCTAAACGTTATCTACCTCATTACACGAGACACAACACGCTGCAGGCAGCAGTACCATTAACCCTTTCACTACCACACTACAGAAGGTTAACCCTTTCACTACCACACTACAGACGGTTCTTCTGTAGTGCGGTAGTGGAAGGGTTGACCCTTTGCCGTGTGGCAGTGAAAGGGTTAAACAGACTTGCTTACGCAGCAGGACAAGCATGTGAGCCATGTTAGCGCCTTCCCTGGCTTCTTCTTCCCAGTTTAATTGGCGCGTCACAGCCACAAGTAAGCGTATATCGCCACCTTGTGTTTACATACTTACATGTACAGTCACTTATTCACATTATATTAGGGCTTTCCCCGACTAAGGATTTGTATAGTCGACTTGTAGTCGACGAAATTAGCCGATAGTCGACTATTAGTCAACTATAAAAAAATATATATATATAATATTTTTTTAATTTAAAAAAATTAAATTTCATCATTCCATTTGGGCTGTGGGGGTGCTTAATGTCTGAAGGAGTTGACGGAAGGCTTCTTGTTCTCTGCGAAAGCATGCAATTGGTCCACTGATGGATACATGTTTATATTTGTCTAGTCTAGTGTTCATTAGATGGGTGAAATCCTCTTTCAGTGCCTCTGTGCCTGTTTTATTAGGCAGTTAGCCTCTGGTATGCGTGCCATTAGTGTTAGCCACGCTTCTAGGCCTCTTTTCTTTTGGAAAGAATGAAAATTATTATTATTATTATTATTATTATTATTATTATTATTATTATTATTATTATTATTATTATTATTATTATTATCATCATCATCATCATCATCATCATCATCATCATCATCATCATCATCATCATCATCATCATCATCATCATCATCATCATCATCATCATCATCATCATCATCATCATCATCATCATCATCATCATCATCATCATCATCATCATCATCATCATCATCATCATTATTATTATTATTATTATTATTATTATTATTATTATTATTATTATTATTATTATTATTATTATTATTATTATTATTATTATTATTATTATTATTATTATTATTATTATTATTATTATTATTATTATTATATATTTTATTTGCATTCGACTAAGAGGTTGGCAGTTGACTACGGCTCCTTTCGATCGATTAGTCGACGATTCGACTAATAGGGGTCAGCCCTACGTTATATAAACGTCCGTCTCGGTAACTCCCATCACACAACCCTCACACCACGGATAGATCCATGTATCCATGACAATGGGACAAATCCCTCAGCGCTTTGTCCAATTCTCTTCCTAGCACACAGTAGTGTTGCACGATACACAGATACTAGAAAAGTATGGTGATACCCAGCCGTTAAACAATTATTATCGATACTTTTATAATAATAGCGTGATGCCGTATTTTCTATGAGTTGAGTGGATGCGTGATTGTCACGCTACCAACATTTTGACTTTGATACCGATACCAGCCTAAGTATCATGATACCGGTTCTAAAATGATAGCACACTAATCTTTCGCACACATCTAGTCGCTAATGGAGTGAAACTGTGAGGGCTGGGTAAGGACTGCATGCTGCCCAACGAGGGGGCGTGCCGAACATTTTACCTCACGCACCTGTGAGTGGTTGGCAATCAGCTCGTCGGGTGACTACTAGTACTGCTGGTTGCCTTCCACTCATTGCCAGGTCGTTCTGCATGCTACCTTCAACCGCCACGCTCCTGGTGAGACATCGTCTTCGCTCTCTATAATCCCACGGGATTATACACACACACACACACACACACACACACACACACACACACACACACACACACACACACACACACACACACACACACACACACACACACACACACACACACACACACACACACACACACACACACACACACACACACACACACACACACACACACACACACACACACACACACACACACACACACACACACACACACACACACACACACACACACACTGTAAAAGTACACTCATTAAGTATGTAATATACAGTATATTTGTGACATTGAGGTTGCATGAACTTCTCAACCTGTCTCTGACTTGCTGTTAGGGATTGTGAAATATTGAGAGGAGATGAGGATGATGAGGAGGATGAGGAGGAGGACAACATGGAGGAAAGGGGGAAGATGAGAGAATGAAGAGGAGAGAGGAGGAGAGGTGGAAGAGGAGAGGAGGAGAGAGGGAGAGGAGGGAGAGGAGCAAGAGGCGAGGAGGAAGAGGCGAGGAGGAGAGAGGCGGAGAGGAGATGAGGGAGAGGGAGAGGAGGAAGAGGTGAGAGGAGGAGCGTAGGAATAGGAGAGAGGAGAAGAGGAACAGGAGGAAGAGGAGAGATGAGGAAGATGAGGAAGATGATGAAGAGGAGGAAGAGGAGAGAGGAGGATAGCTCAAGAAGAGGAATAAGCGGAGGAAGAGGAAAGAGGAGGAAGAGGAGAGAGGAGGAATATGATGAAGAGGAGAGAGGAGAGGAGCGATGATGATGAGGAGGAATATGATGAAGAGGAGAGAAGAGAGGAGAGATGATGAAGAGGAGGAAGAGCAGGAAGAGGAGAGAGGAGAGGAGAGAGGATGAAGAGGAGGAAGAGGAGGAAGAGGACGAAGAGGACGAAGAGGAGCAAGGCGGCAGCAGGAGAGACTCAGTAGCCCAGAGGAGCCTGTCTGCAGCCTAAGAGATATCACATCCGCAGGGAGGGAGGACAAAAATCCATTTGGTTCCCCTCCCTCCAGTCTCTCTATCTCTCTCTCTCTCTCTCTTCCTTTTAAACCACACGGGACATATAATACCCCACCCACCATGGAAAAACAGATGGTTTTTCCTCCTCAAAGGCCCAATCCGTTATCCCGCAGTAAACTATAATGGGTAGCCCCAGCGCTAAAAAAAAGAAAAAAGAAAAGTAGGGATAGAATGTTTTTATTGACCGATTGCGATCTTAATACAAGGACCGACAACAGGTCACAACATTCTTTTTTGGAATTTTTTCTTTTTACATTTCATTGTATTTTGTGGCTACACAAAGTCTGTTCTATAGATCTATATTACAACTATAATGATGGGTTAAGAAAGTTCCACAATTTCAAAACCCACAGATCAAACTCCTCAAAAGATGTATTTCTATGGACATTAAAAATCCCCGGATTTGGGCTTTAATGCATCTTTTTATAGCTAGCTGTTAGAACGAGACCCCCGTTAAACCCCCCCACCACCGGAGAGACGTCACTGAAGCGATGGCAAAGATCCCAAAGAGAGGACTATTGACACACATGGACACACAAGTAGGCACACAACCCCCCCCCCCCCCCCCGCAGAGAGGTCCCTGTGCCCATTTATAAAAGTGGACAACAAATCCATTTCTTTGCACCGTGTCTCTCAGTCCGATGGTCTTAACCTCTTATTGTTTTCTCTCGCCGTCTCTTTAACCACAGGGAGATTCATGGGAGCCGTCAGCCGGACCGCTGATCAATGCCTCAGAGGAGCGCTCAGGTAGCTAGCGATCTATCGATCTATTGACCCAAACTTAACCGGACCCCCTCCGCCTCCCCCCCGGTGCCAATTTAGCGAGCCCAAGGGTACCGCCTGCGCTGACCACTTCATCTCTCATCTGGTCGATCGAATTCCCACTGACGTCTCGGGTCCCGGACACCGAGGCGATGAAACCGGAGCCAACATGGCCACCGCGGAAGGGCTCCCTTGCCAAGATGGGATAGTGTTTATTTAAACGTTGCCTGTTGTAGCGCCTGCACAGTGATTACCACCAAGCAGACGGAGGGCCCCGCTCCCCGAACGCCAAATGTCTTTAGTCGGGGGAATAATAGAGTGAGTTTCTTCCGTCTATGTCCTCGCAGGGAGTGCAGACGCCAGAGACACACAGAGACAATGGACCTGTCTCAAGCCCCGCCCCTCTCTTCTTGGGGTCGTCATTGGCTGGTGGAAGCCGCACCAAGTCTGCCGATGCTCTGCTGTGCATACGCATTGGACGGTATAGCTAGCCCCCAGGGGGTGACGGACGGACTGTGTCCTTGTTACGAGGCTCCATTCTGTCTGCGTTACACAGCGTGTAAGACCCCCATACAGAGGTGGTAGAGGTAATGCATCAGATGCACAATGTGAACCAGAGCCTCCTTGGAAGTGATGCATGGAAGAAGCAGTGAAAAGACTATATTGCGGAGATACACGTAGCTCGGCCAGGAAGGACATTCGGGACGGGAAGAGTTTTGTGCGGAAGCAGAACATCGATTTGGTGCTTTTGTTGATTCATGAAAGCGGCAGACATCATCACACGGGTGTATTGATTATTGATCAATCGAAATGTTAGACTTTCTCTTGCCACTCTGCGCTCATATATTTTCTACCCTATATTACCCAGATCTACCTTATATCATAGGGATGTCCGATATTATCTGCCGATATTGGCTTTAAAATGTAATATCGAAAATGATCGGTATCGGTTTTCATTTTTTTTTTTTTTTTACATTTATTTAACCTTTATTTACCCAGGCAAGCAAGTAAGCACAAATTCTGATTTTATTTATTGTAAAAAGTATGCATAATGTTGTG
The DNA here is from genome assembly GCF_963971535.1 of Notolepis coatsorum. Taxonomy (NCBI): domain Eukaryota; kingdom Metazoa; phylum Chordata; class Actinopteri; order Aulopiformes; family Paralepididae; genus Notolepis; species Notolepis coatsorum. The sequence goes on from NC_140178.1 coordinate 8,247,016, forward strand.
TTAATTCCACGACAAGAGATATGTAATGTTAATTACCTGAAATTATTCCGTTTTGGGGGGGGGGGGGGGGGGGGGGCCCTGCATATATCGGTATCGGTTGATATCGGTATCGGAAATTAAGAGTTGGACAATATCGGTATATCGGTAAAAAAGCCAATATCAAACATCCCTATACTAAACCCATGTGTTTTTAATACCCCGATCTACCTTGGTCAACATCAATGGTCTCTAACTACACACCCTCAAGACCCCTCCGCTCTACATCTTCTGGCCGCCTCAGACCTACTCCTATCAGGGCTCCGGGAGGGTCGTCAAAGAGAAGCCGCCTATTCTCGGTCCTCGCTCCACAATGGTGGAACGAACTTCCCACCACAGTTAGGACAGCCCAAACATGACCAATCTTTCGCCATCGACTAAAACACACTTCTTCAAACAATATCTGAAAAAAATTATTATAATAATCTTACTGTCTTATACTATCATGCACTTTTCTTACTAATATGTCATTAATACTATGCACTCAACACTGCAGCACCCAAGTTTCAGCACTGTTTGATGATGATCATTGTTACTCAGCTGTAAGAGTTGTACCCTTCCTGCTGACTTGTCGTACAGAACTAAGAGAGAGCTAAATGACAAAATGTAAATGTATCTTATATTATACTAATACCCTGATCTACCTTATATTACTAAACCCATGTGTTTTTTAATACCCCGATCGACCTTATATTATACTAAACCCATGTATAAAAACCCGTCTTTAATGACTTATCCCCCAGCTCTTTGCGACTACAGTCTCTTTTCCGAGTCTGTCTTTGGCGACGTCTCCACACCCGCTAGCGATCATGACTTTCCCCGCTAATTATGCACACATACAGGGGCCCCATCCCCCCCATTCCCCCCCAATGATCGCCAGCAACAGAGATGCCAGCTGGCACGGCCCGTGTCATTAGCTGATGTCGTCCTGAGAGGCACGAGGGCCGTGTTTAGAGGAGGAACAGAGTATCAGGCCACGAGGAGACAGAGAGAGAGAGAGAGCTCTGGAAAGTGGGCCCCACACACCGCTATAGTGGCTCTGAACGTGGGGTCTGGGGCCCCTGAAGGGTCCTTGCGCGGGTTCCAGGGGGGAATAGATAGATAGTTTAATTTAGCTAGACGTTCACCCGATGAGAAGAGTAATACGAGTGATGATTTTTATTTTATTTTACTTGTACTTAGTTGTACTTATGTTATTGCACATGCTGTACTGCAGACAGTTTTTATTCCTTTATGCTGTGGAGCAAACAGAGGGTAATAATTCCATTGTACTTGTTGCATTATGGCAAATAAATAAATCTGAATCTGAAACTAAATCTGAATCTGAATCTGACTGGTTCTGACCATCAGGCTTCACCTTCCCCACTGCTGTCTTCTCAGCTACAGTATAGAGTTATGGAATTATGGACTCAATCATATTTGACCAGAAAGATCTCCTCAGATGGGGGTCAGAGGTCCAATGTCTATCGAATTGGGGGCCATTGATAAAAAAAAAAAAAAAAAAAGTTGTTTAGCAATGTGTGGTGTGTCTTCTATCCAACTGTGTGTGTGTATGTCTGACAAAAGGTTTGTTTTTGCATGGTTTCAAAGTGTGTCGAAATCATCTCATCGTCTGTCTTCTTTAAATATGTATTAAAGTGATGAGAGCCTCAGTAAAGAAACTGCGTTTTGTGCTGCACATCCTGGCCCAGTTACACACACACGCGCACGCACACACACACAGGCACAGACAGAAAGACAGAGAGATACACACATACAAAGACAGTGACACACATAAACACATGCTCATATATTATGCATAAACGCACGCACACACACATACATGTGCTTGTAAAAGGTTTGTCTAAATGTAATGAGTGTGTGTCTCTGTGTGTGTGTGTGCACAGACACCCCATGTGGATCTGTGTGTGTCCCAGAAACACGACACGACGTCTGTTCTCATGATAGCATCTCGTCCATCAGTGTCATCACCCACGCTCCTCTAGGCTCCTCACACACCACAGACACACAGCTACATCATTCAACACCGAGGAACCATACAAGTCCGTTTTGAAATGTCTTGGACCATGTATTTGCAGTCGTGAGGTTAATCCAAATCACATGGAAGTGTCTGTGAATGTGATATATCACAGGAAACTATACTCGACCTCTACTGTCTTTAACTGGAAGTGAACACAGCACTCTAACTTACCATCTTTAGATAATAAAGTACTCAACCTCTACTGTCTTTAAAGGAAAACTCCAACATTTTGGGAAATTTGCTTATTTGCCATCTACCCTGGACTTAGACAAGAAGATACATACCTTTTTTCTTCTCTGTGCATGCAGTAGGAGTAGGAAGACGCGCACCGTTAGCCTAGCTTAGCGTCAGTCACTGGAAGTAGGTTCCTCCATTAGCCTAGTTCCCAACGTCTTCCTACTCCTACTGCATGCAGATAAGAAAAAGGTATGTCTCTTCTTGTCTAACTCCAGGGTAGATGGCAAATAAGCTAATTTCCCAAAATGTTGGAGTGTTCCTTTAACTATGAATGAACACAACACTCTAACTCACCATCTTTAGATAATAAAGTACTCAACCTCTACTGTCTTTAACTATGAATGAACACAACACTCTAACTCACCATCTTTAGATAATAAAGTACTCAACCTCTACTGTCTTTATACTATGAGTGAACACAACACTCTAACTCGCCATCTTTAGATAATAAAGTACTCAACCTCTACTGTCTTTAACTATGAATGAACACAACACTCTAACGCACCATCTTTAGATAATAAAGTACTCAACCTCTACTGTCTTTAACTATGAATGAACACAACACTAACTCACCATCTTTAGATAATAAAGTACTCAACCTGTATGACAACTATTAAAGAAACTCTACTGTCTTTAACTATGAGTGAACACAACACTCTAACTCACCATCTTTAGATAATAAAGTACTCAACCTCTACTGTCTTTAACTATGAATGAACACAACACTCTAAATCACCATCTTTAGATAATAAAGTACTCAACCTCTACTGTCTTTAACTATGAGTGAACACAACACTCTAATTCACCATCTTTAGATAATAAAGTACTCAACCTCTACTGTCTTTAACTATGAGTGAACACAACACTCTAACTCACCACACAACACAGTTAAATAGTTCTTGAGGTACTTGGTTAGCCTCTCGTGAGGTCAGGCTGATGTCTCTATACACTGGCCTCTGATAGCAACAGAAGAGAGAAGGGTACGACAAGGAGCCCTGGAAAACTGGAGACTGAAAAACGTTAGGTTATGGCTATAACCAAGTTCTGTTAGTTAGGGGTGACGCTTGGCATCACTACTGCACTTCCTCGCGTACGTGCACGCGCACTGAATAAATTCCACAAATGTACCTTTAATACCAGTATTAGTCTGACCACACCCCTCATCAGCTTACCTTCATAAGCAGGTGTGTGGTCACCTGCTCTCCTCCTTCCCAAGCTTTCACCACAAGGTGAGGTCAAGGGCTGCAGCGGCCGTCTGATGCCAAGCGTCACCCCTAACTAACAGAACTTGGTTATAGCCATAACCTAACGTTCTGTTTCGTTAAGGGGCTCTGCTTGGCATCACTACTGCACAAGGGGAGGCCAAGCGGAGCCGCTGGCTGACAAATACACCCCGCTGACAGCCCCCCAAAACCATCAGAACAGGGAGGGCCGAGCCCCCCCGACCCCCCCTAATGGAGGGTATCCCCCCTATTAGGGGCTTCACGGGAAGGCGACGGACCCGACCGTGCGAAGAGGCACTCAAGCAACTCAACGCACAGGGTGAGCAGACCGTGGCTTGACCCCACGACTACACACACGCACAACCCGCATGCCACCCGGGAACGAACGGAGGAACAACCTCGTTACTGCCCCCAGAATCACGGGGTCAAGGGCAAACCCAACCCCGTGGCAAGGCCGTAGCAGCGGAGCGCGAAGGAAGACCCAGACCCACCAAAAGGACTGGACTCCCTGGAATGGGGGCCCGGAGAAGTCCATGATGCCAGCATCAAGACCCCTCAGTTACTGCACCTGGCATTCCCAGGCGGTAACCCAACCAAGTACTAACCAGGCCAGAACCTGCATAGCTTCCGAGATCGGACGAGATCGGGCGTGTTCAGGTCGGTACGGCCGTAAGCCGAGCGGGCCCTGTCCCCCCAATAGTACACCGCCTGGCACACTGACCCCGCAGAACAGGCAGTCAGCATGGCCGTAAGCACACAAAAAAGGTTAACCAACGGAAGCAGGCAGCGCACCGGGGAAAAACCAGGCAACAGGCTGTCAACCCTAGCCTGGAGACTGCGGACGAGACAGGCGCCAGAGGGGACAGCTGAACACAGCTGCCCCGGCGGAAGGGGCATATGCTGGCGTTGTTGCATGACCAAGCCTCCATTTAAAAACCCCCACCCAGAGGGGTTGAGGCAGAGAAGGCTGACACGATTGGCAGACGTCATGAACGTGCAGGGGCACCCTCAACCGGGTAACCCGGGAGTTGACACTGCTCCAACACACCAGGGAATCAACCACCTCGGTGTTACCCAATGCGGTGGTTGTTCCTATAACCCCTCAAGAAAAAACTCCAAAACACACCTGCGGGTACACACCGGCTATACCGCAGTACAAGTGTCTCAGTTTCCAAAAAAGGGTTAACCCAGGCCTACGGGTCGACGAACATTACCTCGGACCGGGCCTGGCGATACGGGAAGCACAGGGTCACCAGAGGAGGTCAAAGACCACCCCCAACAGGCCCCTCTTCGCCATGCGTGAGAGAGGAGCGAGAAATAATGGAGAACCAGCCCCTAAGCACACCGTACTTGGTATTCCCAGGCGGTCTCCCAACCAAGTACTAACCAGGACCAACCTGTGTAGCGGCCGAGATCCGACGAGATCGAGCGTGTACAGGTTGGCATGGCCGTAAGCCATTACGACAGTGCTGAGTAAAAACGTACCCAACCAGGGTCTCCATAGCGCTTAACCCTGTGACACCCGGACCGACCTGGCATTTTTCCCCCTGAAAAAAGCCCAAGTCCCTCAGGGTACCAGAACAGCAGATCTGCATCCCCGGCGGACAACGGGTTCAACTGATCCGGTCCAGCGTGACCAGAACCAGTCCCGTGCCCTAACCACGCCGACCTGCCAACTCCAGGAGAAAGGGCAGATATGCGTGTCGATCTTAACATGAAAAAGAAGGCGCCACCCAGACGTTCGGCCGAACCGCGCCTGGTGGCCCACCCCAAGGGCGTGAGACCCCTCTACATATGTTCAGATCCATTCCGTCATCAACCCCCAGACATGAACGAGAATCCGTCGAAAAACCAACCCAGGTCATGGGACTTGGTCGTCGGAAGAGGAAAAACCCCCATCTCAGTTGCTTTATAAAAATGCTGTTTCAACCACAAGCAACCAAGGCGTGCCAGTCAGTCGCCTGTTTACAGCGAGCTAGCACTATACGTGCGTCGGGACACACCCCCATCAATGAACAGGCTATTTAGACCTGTCATTGAATCCCCAAGGCGCCCAGGGGAACGACAAGAGGGGTGTGACACTCCCTAACTCCAAAACTTTTTGAATAGAAAAGAAGGAAGCATCAACAGTATGTATCCCAGTCTACACAGCCAGGGGTAAAAATTTTTCACATTTTTACATCCCACCACCCTCCCATAGGAAGGAGACGGGGATCCCCAGAGAGACTTCCCACGCGAGCTGTACAGATTGAAAAGAATATATTGCACCTTGAGCCATGTAAAAAATCGGTTTTAGGGCTCTCCGGGGAAGAGGCACTGAACCCATACACACTCAATAATCGAATTGAATCGAAAACATATACAATAGAATAGGACCCGTCTAGAGGGTCCACTCACTTTGACAATCTGAGGAGGAAGGCTCTGTACTCAGATGGAGGCTCCCTCACATGGAAGAAGAAGTCCGAACTCACAGAAGGCCCGAATAGGCGCTTGGTGAGGAGGAGCCCTGACCACCCCCCTGAAACAGATCCATCACATGGACCTGAACAGCACACGGAAGTCCTACCAACAGAGACGCGCACGGTGACGTACTCTATGGTGGGGGAATTCCTGCGGTGCACACGCCCAATATACCAGGCCGTGGGACCAGGAACTCCCCCCCCCCCCCCCCCCGTAACGTGCCGAACCGCCACGTGACGGGAACCTTGAAGGACAGGGGGTGTACCCCTGACCGACAGAAACAAGGGGGAGAGGAAAGGTTACCAGTTCACCCCTTTACGACCCCACACCCATGATACGATGTAATGACAAAAAGAGAATATGACACAGTCATAGTCAGCTCTATGAAGCGTTTGACAGCTCCACACAGCGCATGAGCTAACCTGCTATCTGATTTTTACTAAGGAAAAACACAGAATAGAAAGGGCTCTAAGAGCCCCGGTCCAACATACACATGTGCTTCTGTGGCCAGTCCAACCCAGTTGTAGGTCACATGACACACACAACCCATCATCACCTACAAAAAATGGCAAAAACACTCAACAGAGGAACGCCGTTTTTCACAATGAGAGAATACATCATTCTCGATTAGTATCGGCCACAGGCCTTGCTAAGCACACACGACAGCGACCAAACAATTTTTTCTTTTAGGAAAATAAAGTTTCTCCAGCAGATTTAGCACAACCTCAGCAATCAAGCTAAGAGTTACATCGCATCCCTACCACACAAAAGACACAAATAGTGCACAAACATGTCTGATAGGAGGATGAAAAAGTCCCCAGGGAACCGGGGGGAAACACAATCCTCTTATTTTACCCTCAATACGGCCAGTTAAAACAGGAAAACCTGTTAATATGTGAACACACTGTTCATTGTCATCACAGGCTGAGAAAAGAACATTCTTTCACTCACTTGTCACCAAGCATAGCTTCATAGGTTAGTTACCTTAGTTGTGAGTACACGGTACATATAAACACCATGATGTTTCTCACACAACAACCAGATCATTACATCCCGATTTGCACGGAGAAGCTAACTGCCAGTGACAAAAACAGCTCACACATAACCCGCGCCGTATCCCAAATGCATTGCAGCAACACACGTTTTGGGAAAAACATCGTTATTCACAATACATTTAGAAAAGTAAAACCAGAAAACGTGTTATAAGGTCTGGTCAAACCTGTTCCTACCCGGAACGTAGATCAGCGAAGTGCAGTCACAGACACCGTAGGAACACAGCCGCTCCTGTGTTGTTCGAACTGGGCAGCGTCGCCGCTCCAACCCGCGCTACAGTCCTTTGTCGATGCAACCTTGCCGTCCTGGCTCAGGGCAGGGTCGACGAAACATCCCCTGTCAAGGATGACGTCGTAGTCAAGAGTGTAAAACATGTTAAAATCAAAGCACGTTCAACAGAATAGCATCAAGCTAACGGCCGCTCCAACCGTTCGGGTGCCACTGCTTCTGCTCGCGAGACGCCGAGCTAACGACGCACGCGATCAGAAGCGAGCTCACGGCGGCGCGCGAGAAGCTAAGCTACCCCGCGCCAGGCCATGGCCTATAGCAGCAAGCTAACGTTACCTAGCGATCACGACATGCTAGCACCGCAGCTAACAGCTGTGAGCAGGCCATGCAGCGATCCCAGCAGGCTAACGCAGCAGTTAACAGCTGACTGGCTAACCGTAAGCTAAGCAACTATCAACTGAACCTGTAAATAATGACATAACACTCACCCAGACAGGCCGCCGTTCTGAACCTCTCCTCACTTTTTAAGAGAAAAGAGAAAACAAGATGTCAACACCGCTTCACAACGGTGATTTTACCAACACCCGACGGAATCAGCACAATACCAACTGGCCTGTGTAGCTGACTTTGAACATGGATCTGCCGCTATCGCACATCCATGCACATATCCCCTCGTGAAGGAATACTCTCATTTGGATATGAAAGATGGGGCCTTAACACGGTGACAGAGAGAATCCACTCGTCCAAAACACACAGGGATCACCAGTGTTAATGGTCGCGGCCCACTAGTTAAAACTATAATGGTCTTCAGACCAAGGTCTTCTGTCGCCTAGGTGGCTGAACAAAGGACCCTAGCCTGGGGCCGGTTTCCATAAACATTGTCAAGTAGCCCCCATAGCACTAACAGACAAGTGGAGCCTGCCAGCAAACACTACTCACCCAACCTGGAACGCACCGCTTCTCACAACAGCGGCATGTCCGACAGTTCAGCTGTGGCCTGACAAACACAGCAAGGAACTGCAGTTGAGAAGCATGCAGCGGCGTGCTCCCAATACAAAAAACCGGTGGAGGGTTTTTAGAATGATCATCATCTTCTAGACACTCCAGTACGAAGACAATATCGCTGTATTTTCTCGAAAATAGTGAGAGAGAAAATAAAGATATGATGTCAACGTATCTCCTTCCTTGTAAACAAAATGTTTTCTCCACTAACAACACGTCAAGTGGGGTACTACCGAGGCACTTTCTTGTGGTGAAAGCGAGAAGGAGGAGAGCAGGTGACCACACACCTGCTTATGAAGGTAAGCTGATGAGGGGTGTGGTCAGACTAATACTGGTATTAAAGGTACATTTGTGGAATTTATTCAGTGCGCGTGCACGTACGCGAGGAAGTGCAGTAGTGATGCCAAGCAGAGCCCCTTAACGAAACAGAACTACAAAACCGCTGAATGATCCAATACAACTGCCATGGTGGTGATGCTGCTGATGATGAAGATGGTAATGATGATGATGATGATGATGATGATGATGATGATGATGATGATGATGATGATGATGATGATGATGATGATGATGTTGTAATTGAGTATAAGTGGATATATATCCTGATAGACTGATATATCCTGACACATTGATATATCCTGATAGACTGATATATCCTGACAGACTAGGACTCCCAGCTCACCAGAATAATCGGGAGACCAGGTGAATGGGACTTATTTGGCAAATCAATCAATCAATTCAATTTAAGATAAAAAAAATAAAAAGCAACTAAAATATCAATGGACGGTCTAGTGACAGACTGATGATTTGACGGATGAGGTTGAATGTGGAACTTGAATGTGGAACTGAAGTAGGAGAGAGAGAGGGAGAAAGAGAGAGAGAGGAGAGAGAGGGAAAGAGAGAGAGCATTCATTCAGTCATTTGGACGGAGTTGGTAAAACTCACTCCACTCAAATCAATAGAGTTATAATTCACTCTACTCAAATCAAATGTTAATCGACGTGGCTGGACGTTGTCAGTCAGCCAAAACAAATTCCTGGACGACTCCAAGGTCGACCCAGAGAGCTGCTGGAGTCGGAGGGCCTCTTGGAGATAAGAATGGCATGCGGCCCCCCCACCCCATACCCCATCCCCCCTCCCACGTGTTGGTGACGGCAGCTAATTAGTATGCGCGTTGGAGGGGGGGAGCCAAGAAGTCCCACCCCCCAGCTGACGGCATTGTAGTCAGAGCCATGCCCCGCCCCTTCCTGTGCTGCAACGGTGGTTTCAGGACATTAACTCTTTCCTCCCTCCCTCCCGTCGAAGCGCAGCTGGTGCTGGCTGGCAGCAGACTACACATACGCTGTCTCAGACATACTGTAGTCAACATGTGTCAACAAATGTACATGCCTGTTTGAATTTATGTTGTACCATTATTACTGTAAAAATGTTATGATTATCCCTGAATACCTTTGAAAAGACTTGGAGACCCCTTTTAAAGCACATAGAATCCTTGACATCCCTGCCTGGTTGTGACGACTGAGTCCCCCCCCCCCTTCTGTTTTTTCCCTATTTTTATTTATTTATTCAAATGTTTTGTCTTTTCATCTCAGTTATATTAGTATCATATGTTTTTTTATTTTTTATTTTTCTGTCACATATTTTTATTTTGTATTTTCGTGTATTATATGTTTGTTGTCGCTCTTCGTGGGGGGGATGGGGTGGGGTTAGGGGATAGGAACGGGAAATGGGGGGGGGGGGAAGAAAAAAATGGAAGATGTATAATATGTATAACTGTCTGCATAATTTTGAAAACTCTTCCAATAAAGAAAGTTATTAAAAAAAAATGTATGATTGTGAAATGATTGTTTAATGAGACTATGAGCTGTATGTGTATGTCACTGAATTTCCCCAAGGGGATCACTAAAGTATCTATCTATCTATCTATCTATCTATCTATCTATCTATCTATCTATCTATCTATCTATCTATCTATCTATCTATCTATCTATCTATCTATCTATCTATCTATCTATCTATCTATCTATCTATCTATCTATCTATCTATCTATCTATCTATCTATCTATCTATCTATCTATCTATCTATCTATCTATCTATCTATCTATCTATCTATCTATCTATCTATCTATCTATCTATCTATCTATCTATCTATCTATCTATCTATCTATCTATCTATCTATCTATCTATCTATCTATCTATCTATCTATCTATCTATCTATCTATCTATCTATCTATCTATCTATCTATCTATCTATCTATCTATCTATCTATCTATCTATCTATCTATCTATCTATCTATCTATCTATCTATCTATCTATCTATCTATCTATCTATCTATCTATCTATCTATCTATCTATCTATCTATCTATCTATCTATCTATCTATCTATCTATCTATCTATCTATCTATCTATCTATCTATCTATCTATCTATCTATCTATCTATCTATCTATCTATCTATCTATCTATCTATCTATCTATCTATCTATCTATCTATCTATCTATCTATCTATCTATCTATCTATCTATCTATCTATCTATCTATCTATCTATCTATCTATCTATCTATCTATCTATCTATCTATCTATCTATCTATCTATCTATCTAGAGAGATAATTGTACATAATTTTTGTTAAGTTTGATACATTTTGATTGTTTTGATTGTTTTGTAACATATGTTTACATAAATGTATGAGAAAGAGAGGGATAGAGAGAAGGAGAGGGAGGGTAAGAGAGCGATAGAGAGAGGGAGGGTAAGAGAGATATATAGAGAGAGGGAGATGAAAGGAAAGATATAGAGAGAGATAGAGAGAGGGAGAGAGAAATAGGGATATAGAGAGGGAGAGAGAGAGAGAGAGAAAGAGGGAGAGAAAGAGGGAGAGACATCAAGATACAGAGACACAGCAATAGAGAGAGCAAGAGAATAAGAAATATATAAGGACCGACAGACAGACAGATAGACATACAGACAAACAGACGGACGGACGGATGGATGGACAGACAGACAGACAGAGATACAGACAGACAGACGGACAGACAGACGGACGGACAGACAGACAGACGGACAGACAGACAGACAGACAGACAGACAGACAGACAGACAGACAGAGACACACAGACACACAGACACACAGACACACACACAGAGGGTAAAGAGAGAGAGTAGGCCGCATGTCTCAGACAGTGTGTGTGTATCTGCTCTATCTCAGATCTTAGTGTATACTATTACTAACTGAAGCTAAATAGAGAATACTTTTAAAAAGGGGAGCTTTTAAGAAGCCCATTGAGATGTACCACACACTCAGACACACACACACACACACACACACACACACACACACACACACACACACACACACACACACACACACACACACACACACACACACACGCACACACACACACACCCACACATTCACACATTCACAGACACACATTCACACACACTCACACGCACACACACACATTCACGCACATACATTCACAGACACACATTCACACGCACACATTCACATACATACATTCACAGACATACATTCACACACAAACACACACACACACCCATTCACACACACACAAACAAACACAGACACACGCGCACTGTCTTAAAGTTTAATCAGTCTGGCAAGCAGACACATTTTATGCCTATTAGCTCGGAGCAATATATTTTATTCAAAGCTTTTATTTGTGCATTCGCCGAGGTGTGAAAACTAGAATTACTTTCAGACTTTTGCCCACCGCACAAATCCTCCCCCCCCCCCCCCCCATCACCCCCCCACCCCCATTGCCCCCAACCGCCCCGACACAAACTAAATAGAGACCGACAACCAGCATCTGCTTCTAAGTCCCTTGTCTTCACAGGCTGTCCTTTCTTCTGAGAGGTAAAGGCTGAACAAAGACAGGCGGCTGCTTGCTCGTCGAGGCAATAAGCCCCTATAAGTGTTTTTACACACATATAGGCTACAGCATGTTGCCATGGTAACTATCTATTAAATGGGGGAGGGGGGGGGGGGGCTGGGTAAGCTAGCCGTTGTGTTTGAACCACTAGTATAAGAAGACAAACCTTTAGGGAGATCCAGCCTAAAATAGAATTCACAATATGTCGCCTCTTTCATACTGTACAGCTCCGTTTTGATTTGCGAATGCGAGTGAGACTCTCCTTGAACACCAGAGAGACGTATCCCTCTTAGATAGCGTTCTACACTCATGCATTTCCTCAGCAGCTGGTTTGGGGTTTTCAGTGCCTTGTTAAAGGCACTTTGGCAGAGGATATATTTACATGTACAGTATATATCTATCCACACCCGTCTGTACTTACCTGCACATAATCCTTTTACATATCTTTACCCACCCAACACCATCCAATGTACAGTTTCTTCCCCTTCGAATGCATGTATTTTTTTTATGATCTCTTTCTTATGAAGCGGGCAGAAAAGTGGCAATTTTTTAACTTGAACTTGCGGACTGCATACTTTTTTTGCAAACCAAGACAACATACTTTATACTTATAGCACATGCATGAGCCTGGTCTCTTTTGAAAGATGACATTCTGAAATTCACTTTTAGTGCTAAGGTAATAGAGTAACATAGGTCTGAACTTGAGTTGTAGAAAAACTTGTTACTCAAGTTTTTCTGTAGTAGTTAGTAGTCCAGAGGTAGTATTTCCCCAGAAGGTGGTATGGCTTACAAATCCATTCAGAAATCAAATGAGTGATTAGGAGTGATTTTGGTAAACTGTGTACAAAAGAAAAACGGAGTTTTCGCATAGACTTCAATTCATTCGGCTGTTTTTCTCTTCCTGTTTTCGCTCGTTAGTTTTTGTTTTGTTTTTTAGATTCATACATCCCCACGTGGGGTATCATTGGAAATCCACACTCATTGGCTACAATGATCCACAATCATTTTCGAGATCGGATCTAGATTGACGGAACTACTGCGCCAACAGTCGGGAGTGGTATTTTGCGCAATACCGTGTGCTTTGCACAAGCCTCAAATACCGGCATGTAACTCGAGAACCGCTGAATGGATTTTGTTGGATTTTGTCGCTATCGACATGCAACAAATAAGCCTTCAATTCGATATATATATATATTGTATTACAAAATATGCACACCCGAGCCACTAGGGGTCGCCAAAGTGCCAGTGGGCAAATCATCCTAAAAAGGTCCCGCCGGCGGGACGTTGCATGCTAAGAGGTTTTAAACAGTACTGTATATTTGTATGTCATGTATGTCATAAATGTCTTGATGAATTGAAAATGGGGGACCCTGATGTAAACAAGACACAAGTATTTTTCTGGTCTGCATCCTCTTAACAATTGTTTGTATTGAGCCGTACTGTATTGTACACAATCAATCAATCAATCTATATCTATATCTGTACATACGGGTGTCAGGGCAACATGTCACTGTTACATCACCCGGCTTTCCCTGGCTTACCCCATGCCCAGCGCGTCCACCTATATCTTGGCACCTGGCCTGATGAGAAATGTACATTTAAATGCCATGTAGATTTGTACTTTATTTATATTTTGTCATTTAACTGAATGCTTTTATCCAAAGCAACTTACAAGTTCTGTACGACAAGTCAGCAGGGTACAACTCTATCAGCTGAGTAACAATGTTCATCAACGTGTTGAAACTTGCAGTGTTGAGTGCATAGTAGTAGAGGACAGTAAGAAGGTTAGTATTCTTAAAACATTTTTGTAGATAACCTTGCAAGTAAACAGTGGCGGATTCTCCACTAGGGGCGCTGGGGCGCCGACCGCCCTGGTAAAGAGAGAGGAGAAGAAGAAAATTTTTTATTTTTATTTTAGAGCCCTAGAAATCAAATAAACATGTTTAAAATGAATAATCTTTACTCATTTTAAGTATGTTTGTGTTTCCAATGCACAATATAACGTTAATATATCAAATATAAATAATGTTTTTCATGAACAGGAAGTGACTGTCTGCTAGAGAATAATACTGCCTCTATACTTTCCATAGCCGCATTTCTCCTGGGCTAGACGCATAGTGCTCACAGTGGGTTTGCACTGGTTTCATCGCTGTACTGTCGCAGCCAATCAGTGCGTAATTCGCTGTGCGTTGAAATATGATGTATTATGATGGAAACCAGGCGCGTTTTGAAGCGGTCTATATCATTCTAAGCAAGCAGCGTCAATAATTTCCGTAGCCGCATTTCTCGGAGACACTCTCTGATTGGCCGACGTCAGTTTCTACACTGGGAAAGCCTAGCCACTCTTCGTTCGAAGTAGGTTTGGTAACGTTAGAGTTTGTCTTAGAGCGTGATGGCAAGTTCTTTCGACGGTTAAGCTTAGGCACTCTTTCAAAGTTGGTTAAGGTTAGAGTTTGTCTTAGAGCAGGGTGATAGAACGCCAGGTAGTTTGCAGTCTGTTCGACGCGGAAATGGGCAAAGACAGACTCATTCAACAACAACGACAAGCTATTTGGGTAATAGCTGGATGCAGTCTGGACAGAGTGGATATACATCAACGGTCTGGGACTGTGGGACAACAGTGGACATAATTATACACTTTATCAGGCCCTCCTCGACCACGTAAACAGTGAGTTAATTCGGTCTCTCTCTCTCTCTCTCTCTCTCTCTCTCTCTCTCTCTCTCTCTCTCTCTCTCTCTCTCTCTCTCTCTCGCTCTCTCTCTGTTGTTGTTAATTTGACGCATAATGGATGAATGAATGAATGGTAACTTGTTTAAAATGACAAGATATATATATATGTGTTCATTATTGCATTGATCATACGTGTACTAGTGTAGTAACTCGACTTAACGTTGGTAACGTTATGTCGTCAGCTGTCCACTTGGTCAGCTGTGAGCTGTCCGCTTGCCCCCCTTCACCCCCCCCCCACCCGCGACCACCCAAATGTAATTCACACCGGCCGCTACTGCAAGTAAACTATGTCAGAATGGTTGGCTTTTTGTACCGAAAAAAAAAACTATTTTCCTATGCTTAGCAGAAGGAGGGTCGTTGAAGCTATTGTTCGGTCTGTTTTGGATTATGGAGACATAGTTTACAGACATGCTGCTGCTTCCACTCTAAAGCCTCTGGACTCTGTGTATCATTCTGCCCTTGGATTTATCGCTGGTGACAGATTTGGTTCCCATCATTGTATCCTGTATGCTAAGGTTGAGTGGTCCTCTCTGACAGAGACGTGACTTGCATCTCCCAGCCTACATCACATCATTACTGAACTGGAACTCTGGACCTTATCATACTCGCTCTGGTTTACGCTTAAGGTCCCCAGAGTTTGCATTGAATTAGGAAAATCTGCTTTTAGCTTCTGTGCCCCTGTCCCCATGGAATGTTTTGCAAAGCACCTTAAAACTGATGTCTTATGTTGATGTATGTCCCGTCTATTAATACCAGGGACCATGATGGAAATAAGTGCTTGCATTTTATCATGTTTGTATCCCTTGGATGATGTCTCTAATCCACAATAAAATCAATCAACTCAATACTTTAATATCCATTGGTCAGTTTAAATCAATAATGGCCAACCATTTCACCTCAGTCCGCAACAGTTTTGATTGATTTGAATTGTTTAACCGATTTACTTTTCTGTTTCTATATTGTTTTTGTATTACGTATTGTTCCTCTCGACGTCATTGTAAATGAGAGCTGCTCTCAATGATCTTTTGAGATTAAATAAAGATTGAATGAATGCATGGACCTCAGAGAGTCACACCCAACACAATACTCATCCTAACAAAAAAACTCATCTTGTATTCAAATGTCACCTCTATGACCGGCAATGTCACTGTTAAGTTAGGTCTGCCCCCGGTGGTGCCTCACCGGCATGGCACTTTGTATGAGACCAGTTCAATCGCTGCCAGAATGTTCCGCATCTACAACACTTTGCGTCCTTGTTCCCAACAAGGAAAGATAAAAGACGGAAGGGTCATCACATCAGAATACCAGCGTTCTATGCTCTGCTCGGTGCCAGTTCTATTGAAGCCTGTATTACAATTCTAAATATACCAGCTATCTGAGGAAATATACACCAACCATTACAGCAAATGTTAGCTAGTTAACAAAGCAACAAATTGCAGATGATTTTGACATCCGAGTTAAATACCCTGTTTCAATGACGGGTCATAAACGAGGAGACGGCTGATCCCATTCAACTCAATGTTAGCGGAACTGAAGGTTCATTCACACGGTACACGGTGACGTGATGACCCTTCCTTCTTTTAGAGTTTCCTTGGTTCCCAATACAATCCCAAGCTTGTGTCAAGGATATTTCCTAGATACTGCCACTCTTCTCGAGACGCAACACGAGATGAAATGACTCGAGGGGGGAGAACAGGAGACAGAAGGAGGGGGGTAGGGTTTCCCCGTGGGGAGTATTGTTACCTGAGACCTGGAATAACCCCTGAAGGGAGGCGGAGGCTTCCCTTTACAACCTGGACTTGAAGGGAACATGGCTGTCGAGGCACCCAATTAATTGACCAATCTCAAGTCCCGCCCTTTTTTAATTGACCCTCCAATTACTCCAAATACATTTTTGTACCTGATTGTTTGCATTTTGTACTTTAGTTTGTATATTGTATATTTTGTACAGTGTTTGGACTTTATTATTTTGTATTTTTACTGTATGAAGCACAATCTCAGGGGGCTCATACAGAACCAAGCATTTCACTGTATTGTACATGTACCTTATATGTGACAAATAAAACAAAACTTGAAACTTGAACTTAATTGGAGGATCAATAAAATAGAGATCATCAGAACCCATTCGTCCGAGCCGGCACACTTTTTCCGTGTGCACATTCTCGCTCCGAGCTTTTGGCCTCTTGAAATCTTTGAAATCATTGAAAATTATTGCATTCATTGGTAAAGTTGTATCGTTGATGTGTGCATCACTGTACTTCATCCAGGTGCCAGCAGGCTTGCCGTCGACTAAAAACACACCTCTTCGAACAATATCTGAAATAATATCTTAGAAAAAAATATATATACTAAGTTAGTATATATATATATATATATATATATATATATTTCTAAGATATTATTTCAGATATTGTTCGAAGAGGTGTACTAACCCTCTAACCCTCTAACTGTCTGTCTGTCTGTCTGTCTGTCTGTCTGTCTGTCTGTCTGTCTGTCTGTCTGTCTGTCTGTCTGTCTGTCTGTCTGTCTGTCTGTCTGTCTGTCTGTCTGTCTGTCTGTCTGTCTGTCTGTCTGTATGTCTCTCTCTCTCTCTCTCTCTCTCTCCCTCTCTCTCTCTCTCTCTCTCTCTCTCTCTCTATCAACCTCTCTCTCTACTATATATATATACCTGGACTATCATATAATCTGTTGGTTGCAGGGTTAGGGGGATCAGTCATGGTGATTATTCTGCCACTAAACGCTTCTTTGGCTGCTAAATCTCTTGTACAGGGACGTGCACGCCACAGCAGGAGCACGCACACACACAACACACACACACACACACACACACACACACACACACACACACACACACACACACACACACACACACACACACACACACACACACACACACACACACACACACACACACACACACACACACACACACACACACACACACACACACACACACACACACACACACTTTCAATTTCAGTTGGACAGGTCACAGGTGCGTCTCCACCAGTGATGGGCAAGCTACTTGGAAAATGTAGCAAGCTACACTACAAGTTACTCTCGATTAAATATAGCTAAACTACAATGGAAGCTATCCCCAGAGAAATGTAGCAAGCTACACTACAAGAACATGGCTAAAATAGCTAGCTACATCGGCACTACCTTTTTTTTTTTACTTTGTGATCAAGTTTACACCAAACAAATAGGCAGGCAAAAAAATAGCTCAGTTTGATTGTTTATTATAAAACTGAAACAAGCCCTCGGTCTGGCTTTTTGTGTCATCCTTTTAACATGAGGAAAGAACTGTGGAAAGGTAATAAATAAAAGGCAGTGAAACAATAATAAAATAAACACAAATATATACTCCCTCTATTGGAATGGAGACTTTTCAGCACAGGATAAACTACTGTTTCAACTCAAACCACAGTAACAAAATGACAATAACCTGGCCAAAGAAAAAGTGCAAGAAACATTTGTCTACAAAATAGACATTAACGAAATCCTATGTAACATTTATACATTCTTAAGTACGGAAATAAGCAGCATGGGGTAATCGGCATTGGAACTATACTACTACAGTATGTACTCAGAGTATAACACTCAAGCTTGACACTGCTAGACAAACAATACTATCCTTGGCTGCTAGATATGTAACTCACAAAACATTCCATGGCCACAGGTTGAGAACCACTGGTCTAGGACGATCTTTTCCCTATTTTTTTCTTTTCTCCACCCCCCAATGTACAGTGTACAGTGTCCCCCTACCCCAACCCCCCCCCCCCCCCAATGTACAGCCCCCACCCACCAACCCCACCAACCCAACCTCCTCCAATGTACAGTTTCTACGTCAAATGTATATACACTCTTTTTCTGGACACTTTTTGTATCACAAACAGTACTGTATTTGCAAATCTGATATGTCATAAATGTATAGATGTAGCAGTACTGTCTATCTGTATGTCGTGTGTGTCATATATGTTATGATGAATTGAAAATGGGGGACCCTGATGTAAACAAGACGAAAGTCTTTCTCTGGTCTGCATCCCCTTAACAATTGTATGTATTGAGCTGTACTGTACTGTACCCATTCTGCAATCTGTTAATACACTTTTCAATCAATCAATCAATAATATTGTTCATAGCAGCTAGCCTATCTCAGACAGACTGTTAGTTAAAGCTGTTGATAAAAAGTGCACTGACTTGTGTGCTGTTTGGGAACAGTTGACAATGTTTATGTAAAGACAGTAAGGGTTTTCATCAGCTCACCTGAATATGTGTTCTCAAGTTAGTATTGGACGTGTGGGACGTCGAGAGCAGCTTCGTTTTTGGTTGACACAATAAACACCTAAACACATATGTTTTAGGCGTTTTTTCAGTCAAACTCATAAACGTGTCCAGGGCCCTGTTTCTTGTACCTGGATAACTGAGTTAGCCGGATAACTTTAACTGGATAACTGAGTTAGCCGGACTTTCCGGTTCCCTGTACGTGGATTTTCCAAATCACCATGACAACAGATCCAAAAGTTTGAGCCTGGTCGAAAGCAGAGTTTAAGTTCAAGTTAGTCTGATCCATCGCCACGCCCCCGCAAAGAAGTGACAGCCCGTTTCCTGAAACTATTCCCACAGTCTACGATCTGCATTATACCATTCTGAATTACGTTTTTGTGCTCCATTCTTCCAGAGGGGGCTTTTGAAATGTAAAATAGACCCAAAATGCTGATACTAAATTCACTTTGTCCTAAATAATGCACGTATATATACCGTGGCGACGGTGGCGCTCGCTCGTGCGATGTACACATTATGTGGTTATTTTAATTGTAACTGGGATTAAGATGTCTGATGAGATGCGCTGTTTGACGGATTTGAGAAATTGAATGAGCCGTTGACGTCACATTAATGAATGAGGATAAAGAGATAAACTCCATTCAAAACAAAGGATATTCTAAACACGGGTCTCTCGTTCATTAATGTATAAACAATGAATTTATCCCATCTGGCACAGTGGTGCAGCGGTAGTGCTCAAGCCTGCCAACCCAGCGACCGGGGTTCAAAACCCGGTGTTTCCAATATGATTTTTTTGAATATAATATTAATGATTATACGCCAAAGTAGCCTGGTTTTAAGTTAAAATATTATAAATCTACATGCATTGAGGATGTCATTCTTTATATAGCTCTCAACGTGCACCAAATTGAATTATTCCTATATTGCAAAAAGAAGGAGACGACTAGGGTCTCGAACCCCGGTCGTCTGTGTGAAAGTCAAAAGAACAACCCGTTAGACCACATTGGAGATAAGTTAAAGATTGACTATACATCAATCAATGGGTAAGAGAGCCGTATCGTAATTCTGTATAACAGTTAACTAATTATTTTCGCTAGCAAGATCTCATTTGATTATTCAATCCAGCAGGCAAGTTTAAAGAAATATAATCATGATTGATGAAGGGTAATGAGGGACTTAAAATTAGCCTATAGATAACGCATTTAACTTGTCGGCGAGGCGATTGAGCCGTATTGCAATCTGTCAATAAAGTCTTAAATCAATTAATCAATCA
Organism: Notolepis coatsorum; assembly: GCF_963971535.1. Lineage (NCBI taxonomy): Eukaryota > Metazoa > Chordata > Actinopteri > Aulopiformes > Paralepididae > Notolepis > Notolepis coatsorum. The sequence continues at coordinate 8,267,467 of NC_140178.1, forward strand.
ATGCGTTAGAGAATCAGGATCTCTGCCATCGATACGTGCTGGCTTTTCACCTAAAGCGGCCGCGCGCATTTAGCCTGAGTCGCAAGTCTGGCTTGAGTTAACGAGACTGAATCCACCTTCGTGGAACAGGAAAATCCCGGCTTCAAACATCGGGTTAACTGAAGCTGGATAATGACATCTTGATCGACTTAGTTGAACCACGTACAAGAAACAGGGCCCAGGTAGGGCCATGGAGATGCAGTGTTGTTATTGTTGTTGACATCATCTTCATCAATGCCATCAGTGGAAACATCAAATCCCTCTGCCATTATTTCGCGCTGTTATTGTAAATTCATCCATTCATTCTCATTCAGTGGTCTGCGTTTAGATTTTCACTTCCTGGTTTGCGGCCTGGAGTCCCGCCCTATCCTGCCTCTGATTGGCCTACCCGTAATATTTTGGCCTACCATACCCAATCGTGAGTCGTCACTCATATCTAAACAAACCAACCAATCATAGTGGGTTTTTTACGGGATTTTTTTTTCTCCTCGCAGATCTTCCTGTCTAGACTGCGAAAGTAGCGTGTAACGTTTCTCGTCGCTACGTTACTACTTCGTTTTATAAACAGCTCCGCTACAGAGACCGCTACCCTGGTTAAAAAGTAGCGAGCTACCAGCACGCTACTGAGAATTGTAGTTAAGCTATGTAGCTTCGCTACTTGTAGCAAGCTATTGCCCATCACTGGTCTCCACTATGTGGTTGTTATAGTAAGTACAGCAATGACTGCTTTTGCTGGTGGATGTCGTTGGTAAATACAGTGACATGAGTCAGATATGCCTGTAGTTGTTATAGTAAATACAGTGACATGAGTCAGATATGCCTGTAGTTGTTATAGTAAATACAGTGACATGAGTCAGATGCCTGTGGTTGGTATAGTAAGTACAGTAACATGAGTCAGATGCCTGTGGTTGGTATAGTAAGTACAGTAACAGGAGTCAGATGCCTGTGGTTGGTATAGTAAGTACAGTACAGTACAAGAGAGCTCTGCCAAGCTAAGGGCCGGTGGTACCATGATTAATGTGTGCGTGTATGTATGCATGTTAGTTTGTGAGTGTGGGTCGCGTGTGTGTGTGTGTGTGCATGAGTGTGTGTATATTTTGTGAGTGTGTGTCAGAGGGGTGACAAAGGTGTGACTAATTGGATGCCAGCCCCCCCCCCCCCCCCCACACACACACACTGGGGTTGTGACATCTGCTCTACAAAGGCTAATTACAGTAACTATGCTAAAACTGAAGTTCAAAAGTAAAAAAATAATTGACTGTCCAGCCAAATGTGTTGTAGGTAGAAAAGTGACAATGTACTTATTAAATAAGTATTTGTAAAGTAATTTAGGCTATATGCCTAAAAACCATGACCAATGATTTGACATATGACCCCAAAAATGCAGATACTTGGAACGGTACGCATTCGAACCGTACACCGTTCGGCACGACCTCCACGGTTTGGGGCGTGTGTCTATTGTTCGGATCAGGGGATGCGCAAAAAAAATACTTCATGTGGCACGGAGGCGGGAGAGGTGACGCGCTGGCTGCTGGCAGCAGCAGCAGGTGCTAGTCAGTTTGTGGAAATGGCAATCGCAATATAAATCAATCTTCATTACGACTTTAAAAACATAGCCATACATAGGCCTACACACATCTTGCCATAACGTTAGCACGGTTTGTACAACAAAACGCACGTTGAACTATGGTAGCCCGCCAGCTCTAATACAGCCAATGAAATGTTACCATAGCTACTAGCTAGCAGAGGAGAAAATGGGAGTCTGAGAGGCGGGGTGTTGAAAGACAATGATAGGCGTTTATTCAACATCCAAGAAGGCTAACATACAACTGTGTTTTACTAACTCCAACCGGGACTATTGTCACTTTTCCACTGCATGTTATCAACTCGATTCAACTCCGGTAACGTTAGAGTCGAGAAGGTCCGAAGGTACCACACGCTAAATTGTCCGTGCGGACCCCCCAACCCATAGACAGTTCCAACTCACCGAATTACGTTAATCCACCACAGTTTTACAATTACTGTGTTGCACTCAATATTTAAATAATGTTAGTCTAAATAAATAGACAGTAGACAGACAATGTACATATTTAAAAAATAGAATGAACAGAGCAGTGTTGTTTTGAAACAGTACAGTGTGTGTTAGTTTGATTTACGCTGCATTTTATATTGATGGCCTTCTCATTTGTTTGTTTATTTATTTATTTTAAATAACAGTGACACTTTTCCTTTTGATAAGAAATCCAGCCATATTCCTTCCATTGTATTTCAAATACTGCACTTTAATTTCAAGCGGAAAACTAATATTTCCATTAAGAACTGACAATCAGGGAATTTAAACATTGTTGACATTGTTTTTGTGTGTTTATTTTAAAGAAAGGAAAGTCTAGTGCTGGTTGAGCATATGCATACTTTATGTTGATGGCCTTTGTCTATAATGGGGCCACAAAAATAGAAAGGTTTAATTATTGTGTTTGTAAAGTTAATACTTTGACAAATGTAGCCTATATTTTTCAGTCAGTTCGGTCTTTGTGTGCCAAACATTATTTAAGGCAAACCGCTGTAACATTATTTTTTTTTTCAAATAAATGAGAAGCATGTTTACATTTTTGGAGTGTTACATTTTTTTTTAAATAAAAAAACAACGTATATCGAACCGAACCGAAAACTGTGACCGCAAAACCATGATACGAACCGAACCGTAGATTTTGTGAACCGTTCCACCC
>NC_140178.1:8270431-8302931 GCF_963971535.1 Notolepis coatsorum
TGTGCCATTTAAGGTTTGCTGTCGACGTTGTCGACGTACGGAATGTGAAGAACTAAATTGTTAAAGTGCTTTTGGATAAAAGCAGTTATATAAATGCACCATTCACCATTTGACCCTTTATGTACCACAAGGAAATGTCAAAGAATATATTACATTAGAACATTCACAAGACATATACCTTATTGATGTATTTCTGTATTGTTTTCTTACGCCATGTTTCTCTCCGCTCTATCCTCTTACATGAGTGTGATTGACAACCACCGTGGCCAATGAGGTACGGAGCTACTGTCGGAAGGCATTAGTCGGTATACCGATACTGGTTAAATCAAGGGTTAAATCAAGGGTTGTTTAGTAGTTAACACTGTAATCACAGCAAGAAGGTCCTGGGTTCGCTTCCCGCTTGTATTGGGGACCAGGTTGCTGGGTCGCCAGGTACCCAGGTGGGGGGTCTCTCGACTCCCGGGCCTTTCTGTGTGGAGTTTGCATGTTCTCCCCCCGTGCTCGCAAGGTTTTTCCCCTCCAGAAGAAGAGATAAACCCAATGGAAAAACATGCAGAACAGATCGCTAACGCTGTCGCGTCCCTGACGAAGACGGACAGGAGCACTTGGATTGGTCCCCGGGCGCGGCCCCACGACGCAGCCCATGTCTGCTCCCGGCTGCCCTCGGGGGGGGACGGGGGGGGGGGGGACGGGGGACAACGACGACTGGTGGGTCAAGTGTGTGTGTGTGTGTGTGTGTGTGTGTGTGTGTGTGTGTGTGTGTGTGTGTGTGTGTGTGTGTGTGTGTGTGTGTGTGTGTGTGTGTGTGTGTGTCACCCATCTTACATGTGTGTGTTTGCTGCATGACACATAAAGACTTCTTAATAGTCAACTATAGGCCTACTGGTTGGAATATCCTGGTTAAATGAATAAAGGGGTAGAGTTTATGGAATATATACTGGTTAAATAAATAAAGGGGTAGAGTTGATGGAATATATACTGGTTAAATAAATAAAGGGGTAGAGTTGATGGAATATATACTGGTTAAATAAATAAAGGGGTAGAGTTGATGGAATATGCCGGTTAAATGAAGGGACTTACTGGGTCACAGTGGTGTGGTACTGTAAGTAAGGCGCCTGCTATAAGCTAGATCTGCATGTCTGGAGCGGGGAGTGCCAGTTGAATTTTTAACAACCTTCATGCACACTTCCATTTTGCGAGCAGACAATGTCCCTTGTCCTCGTCCCTCCTCCTCTAACAATGGTGAATGTCGGCACATTTCCTGGCAGCTCTGAATTAAACATTCATACCTTCTGAGTATAGAGCCATACAGGTGTTCTGCCCCCCCCCCCCCCCCCCAACCCCCAACCCCCAACCCCCTGACACACTCTGCATCGGTCATGGAGTCACTTCCCCTGATCTATGGACCAAGTCGTAACGGTGAACTTATATAAGTTTTAGTTTACAAATATTTTACATTATTTTACTCCGTCTATTCTATTTGACGAACTCTTTTATTGCACTGCACTATTGCACTAAGTTACTCTGCCTACTCTATTTGACTATCTCTTTTATTGCACTGCACTATTGCACTACTTTACTCTGTCTACTGTATTTTGCTCTTTTATTACTGTCTCTATTTAAAATTGAGATCAAAACGTAAACAAAGAGGCCTATCGGGACCCTAATAATGTGAAGACCTGTGTGATTTATAATGTTCTATTTTGACGCTCGTTTTATACTTATTTCGTGTCTGCATTTTATGCATTGCTCTTGATCTGCCAATAATTGTGCTCCTTGTCTTCTTTTGCTACATGTGAAGAAGCACTTCTTGTATGAAAGGTTCTATATCATCAGGGGCGACAGTGGCTCGGGAGGTAGAGCAGTCGTCTGGTTCCATTCCCGCTCCTCCTCCCGGGCAGCGTGTCGATGTGTCCTTGAGCAAGACTGTTAACCCCCTAATTGCTCCCGATGAGCAGGTTGGCACCTTGGCACGGTCGCCTCCGCCGTCGGTGTGTGAACGTGTGAGTGAACGGGTAAAATGTGAGTATAACAAATTGTAAAGCGCTTTGGATAAAAGCTGCTATATAAAAAAAAAAAAGCCATTTATACACAAATAAAGTTTATTATTATTACAAATATGCCAAATGACAACCCGAGTCACCCCCCCCCCCCCCCCCCCCGCTCTCTCCTCGCGGTCATATTACCCCAAAAAAATAAAACGTCTCAGTCCTCAAAGACAGAGGGCAAAAAAAAAAAAAAAAAAAAACGTGAAGATGAGTCTTTAGCCGGGGCAGGGGATATTATTTATTGATGGGGAGCTATTAATATTCCATGGCACTAGGGGCGCGGTGTGTTTCTTTTTTACAGAAGCATGATGAATAACTGAGCACCTCCACGCCACCTGATTCCTCCTCCGCATGAATATTCAGCCGCGGCGGGAGCAGGAGAACCGTGTGGCGGAAAAATACTTTTTAATGTGACGAGACGAGGTCACCGAGGGGGAAGTCAGGCGGGCGACGGTGGAGAGAGGGGTCACGGGGTCACACTCTGCGTAATGAGGGCGGGGGGGGGAGAGTCATAGGTATAAGGTTGGGTATACCTTTCACATTTGAACCGATACCGGTACCGGTACCTGTGTGGATCGATACCGGTATACCCAACGGTACCTTTTTTCCGGTACTTTAGTCTCTAAAAATGTAATCTACCTATACCTCAGTTGTAAAAAAAAAAGTATCCAAACTTCCAATAACCACACTTTCGACTTTCGTTTTGGGCTTGCCATTGCCCCGACTGCTTTGTTGTTGAATCAAGTCAAATCCTATAGGTAAGCGTATATTGTCCCGTGTGAACGTTGACGTGAACGTGCGCGGCACGCTTCATAGGTTTCCTTTCGTGGTAAACGAAACATTGACATCGTAAATTATATATTTTTTCTTTTTGTTTAAAAAAAAATATGTTTTATTTTTTTACCGAAATGTGGCACCGACGGATCTCACGTGAATCGGTACTTGGTAGTACCGACGTGATTCGGTAGGTACCTTTTTAAGAGTACCTAATTCGGTACCCATCCCTAGTCATAGGGTCACACTCTGCGTAATGAGGACGGTGGAGGGTCATAGGGTCACACTCTGGATAGTGAGGACGGTGGAGGGTCATAGGGTCACACTCTGCATAGTGAGGACGGCGGAGGGTCATAGGGTCACACTCTGCGTAGTGAGGAGGGTCATAGGGTCACACTCTGCGTAGTGAGGAGGGTCATAGGGTCACACTCTGGATAGTGAGGACGGCGGAGGGTCATAGGGTCACACTCTGCGTAGTGAGGAGGGTCATAGGGTCACACTCTGCGTAGTGAGGAGGGTCATAGGGTCACACTCTGCATAGTGAGGACGGTGGAGGGTCATAGGGTCACACTCTGCGTAGTGAGGGCGGTGGAGGGTCATAGGGTCACACTCTGCGTAGTGAGGGCGGTGGAGGGTCATAGGGTCACACTCTGCATAGTGAGGGCGGTGGAGGGTCATAGGGTCACACTCTGCATAGTGAGGACGGTGGAGGGTCATAGGGTCACACTCTGCGTAGTGAGGGCGGTGGAGGGTCATAGGGTCACACTCTGCATAGTGAGGACGGTGGAGGGTCATAGGGTCACACTCTGCAGAGTGAGGGCGGTGGAGGGTCATAGGGTCACACTCTGCATAGTGAGGACGGTGGAGGGTCATAGGGTCACACTCTGCAGAGTGAGGGCGGTGGAGGGTCATAGGGTCACACTCTGCAGAGTGAGGGCGGTGGAGGGTCATAGGGTCACACTCTGCATAGTGAGGGCGGTGGAGGGTCATAGGGTCACACTCTGCATGGCACGGTGGTGTAGTGGTTAACACTGTCGCCTCACAGCAAGAAGGTCCAGGGTTCGATTCCCGCTTGGGGACCAGGTTTCCATGATGCCAGGTACCCAGGTGGGGGGGTATCTCCCAGGCCCTTCTGTGTGGAGTTTGCATGTTCTCTCCGTGCTCGCAAGGGTTTCCCCCCCGATAAGATAAACCCAATGGAAAAACATGCACAACAACAGATCGCTAACGCTGTGGTGTCCTTGACGAAGACGGGCAGGAGCACTTGGATTGGTCCCCTGGCGCGGCCCTCGCCGACGCCTGTCTGCTCCCGGCTGCCCTTGGGGGGAAGGACGACGGGATGGGTTAATCGCAGAGACGAATCGCATCGGCGATCCTACAAAAGACAATGCATGCGTGTGTGTTCCGGTGTGTGTGTGTGCTAACCGTGTGTGCTAATCGCTAAACGTTGAGGATAATTGCATGCCAATTAAAGACCTCTGAACAGGTCCTGCATTATTATTATTATTATGCATAGTGAGGACGGTGGAGGGTCATAGGGCTCCACCCAGCCCACCCAGCACCACCCAACCCCACCCAGTTTAGTTCAGTTTACTCTGTTTATTTGATCAGGGACAGTGCATATCAATCAACAGTTATACATTTATAAATGAATACAAAAAGAAAAAGAAAAAAAAATGTAAATATGCCAACATTAGCAGGGTTGCTAGTTTTCAATTGTAGTCCCTAGATGTTTAAGCCAGACAATAAACAGAATACCACCCAGCCCCACGGGCGTCATTCCGCCCCCAACACCTCATCCGGCTCGTGACTGAGGCGGGGCAGTTTCTTAAGGAACCCATTCCCATAGATTCCTCTTGCACTTGGCTTTCGACGAGGGCCCTTCCGCAGAGGCCGGATTGATTGATTGATTGATTGATTGCGCCTCTCTGTGGGTTTGTGTGGGTTTTTAATTGATTGATTAATAGTGGGCCTGGGCTGAGGCGTGATTGATTCTCAGCGGTGGGCTGAGAGACGAGGCTCCTGTGGTCTGAGCGCTGCTCGCTGGTCCATGAGCCGATCTGAGCGGGTCACTTCCTGTGTGTGTGTGTGTGTGTGTGTGTGTGTGTGTGTGTGTGTGTGTGTGTGTGCATGCATCTTTGTGTGTGTGTGTGTGTTTGCATGCATGTGCATCTTTGTGTGTGTGTGTATGTGTGTGCATGCATGTGCATCTTTGTGTGTGTGTATGTGTGTGTGTGTGTGTGTGTGTGTGTGTGTGTGTGTGTGTGTGTGTGTGTGTGTGTGTGTGTGTGTGTGTGTGTGTGTGTGTGTGTGTGTGTGCATGCATCTTTGTGTGTGTGTGTGTGTGCGTGCATGCATGTGCATCTTTGTGTGTGTGTAAGTGTGTGTGCATGTGGGTGTTCATCTATGTGTGTGTGTGTAAGTGTGTGTAAGTGTGGGTGTTCATCTATGTGTGTGTGTGTGTGCATCTTTGTGTGTGCATCTTTGTGTGTGTGTGTGTGTGTGTGTGCTTGCATGTGCATCTTTGTGTGTGTGTGTGCATCTTTGTGTGTGCATCTTTGTGTGTTTAAGTGTGTGTGCTTAATTGTTAGGCTAGAAGTCTTTATTTGTCATGCAGTTTTAACACACACACGCGAGATGGGCGACCCACAGGAACACACACACACATGCACTGAGTCGCCGATGAAATGTCTCGTCTCGGCACTTTTCCCATCCCGTTGTCCTTCCCCCCCATGGGCAGCCGGGAGCAGATAGGGCGTCAACGTGAGCCGCGCCCCGGGGACCAATCCAAGTGCTCCTGTCCGTCTTCGTCAAGGACGCCACAGCGTTAGCTATCTTGTTGTTGTGCATGTTTTTCCATTGGGTTTATCTTATCGGGGGGGAAACCCTTGCGAGCACAGGGAGAACATGCAAACTTGTGGATGTTCATGTAAGTGTGTGTGTGTGTGTGTGCATCTATGTGTGTGTGTGTGTGTGTGTGTGTGTGTGTGTGTGTGTGTGTGTGTGTGTGTGTGTGTGTGTGTGTGTGTGTGTGTGTGTGTGTGTTACTGGAAGCTCTGTACGTCCTGTGCTCGCCTGGAGAACGCTGTATAATGTCAGGCCAACGGCGCTCAGAAGACACGAGAAGAAACCCTTCCCAGATATCCCACAGATATCTTCCACAGCGTGGATGAAAGGAGCGTCACAGGAAGAAGAGCAGAGGAGGAGGAAGAGACGGAGAAGATGGAGTTAAAATGACAAGAGGGTAGGGGCGCCCCCGAGTGGCGAACAACGGAACGCGCTGCGTCGCAACACGGCCGACCCGGGTACGATTCCCGGACCCGGCGCTCTTTGCCGAATGTCTTCCCCTGCTCGGTCTCCCATTCCTCCTCTCTCTCTCTCTACCGGACTGCCCGGTAGTAAAAACCCAATAAAAATCTACAAAACTAGTCCGAAAGGACAAGTAACATAAAAAAAATTACAAGAGGGTGATAATATAAGAGAGATGATAGGAGAAGTAAGAGATGATATGCAGTCCATTAGCTCCAAAGAAATCCAGCTTTGACAAACAGCTTTCCAGCTTTGATGAATTTATTTTATTTGCGTTAATTCAGTTCAAGTTCATGTTCACGTTCTTTATTTGTCAACTGCCGGTACACACAACAATACAGGGGGCATTGCAGGTATAATGCAATTCTTGTGTTTCGAGCTCAGACTCAATGGTGCACAATGGAGAAACAACAATGAATACAAGAACGGTAACAATAAGTAGCAGCAGTAAGATAAAATAAAATGTAAAATGAGGTAAGATAAAATTGTCAATTATTTACAGAAAGTATCTTGCGTATAGTGTATGTGCATGATAAGGTGGAGTGCAGGGTGCGTGTTTGTTTCACAAGAATAAATTATGCGTTTCTGTATGCAAATGAAGGTGTACGAGAACACGCTTCCAGTTTAAGAATGAGTGACGTTCTCTAAGAGAATTATTAAGGACTCCAGCCACCCAAACAACTGCCTCTTTGAACTGCTGCGGTTAGGGTGACCAGGTGTCCCCCTTTTGGTTGTACTGTCCCACCATTTGACCAAATGTCCCGCGTCCCTCATATTGAGAGGATGTCCCTCTTTTCGAAGCCAAAAAAAAACATGCGTCTAAAAGCCCCTCCCTACAGACAGTAAACGTAGCAACCCGCCTCCACACACATTGCTCTGATTGGTTATAGTACTTTAGCGCGCTGCTTGCCTGCTTGTGACGTGACTGAGTCGTGACGCTACCTCATATCGCAGATCTGATTGGTTATAGTAATTTAGCGCACTGCTCTGCTCGTGAGAGTTGAACTTGTGACGCTACCTCATATCGCAAATCTGATTGGTCAAAAAAAACACAACAACATTACAAGCGAACTAGTTCAAGATGGAAAGCAGTAAAAAGAAACGGACCTGCAGTTACAACCAAGACTGGCAAATGACACATGACTGGGTGAGGCAGATGGCAGGCAATCCGCAGCAGGATTTCTGTGTTTTGTGTCATAGTTCGTTTTCAATTGCGCATGGAGGAGAATACGACTTGAAGCGCCACAGTGGACGTGAGTCTCACTTGAAAGTGGTTCACCAAAAAGAAACATCCAGATCTATGGATACGTTTCTTTTTAAACCAAACAATGATAGCCAGACGGACAAGGTCACTGCAGCTGAGATAACAAGTGTCTATCACACAGTACAACACTCCCATTCATACAGGTCAGCCGATTGTGGTATGAAACTAGCTCCTGTAATTTTGCCAGACTCAGTTATTCTAATAAAAAAATTTACATTATCTATCTGTCCCACTTTGTCCCACCAAAATCTTACTGTTGTCCCACTTTGTCCCACCAAAATCTTACTGTGTCCCACTTTTGGACTTTTTGCATCTGGTCACCCTAGCTGCGGTCAGGCAAGCGATACCGGAGTCTCATGGCGAGCACAGAAAGACTCAGAAGAAGCTTCTATCCCCAGGCCATCAGGTTGCTCCATACGCACACACTCACTTTAAACAAACAACACACTGCAGCACCCACTCTCCTCACTTTAGAACACCTAGACACACTTTATATTTATTGGTAAAGGATTTGCACTACAACCCATACCTCAGTACACCTTACTGTAAATTGTACCTCATCTCATTTCTGCGTTGCACTATATAGTATTGTATATTAGTATATTGCATAGTATATTGTATATTGTACGGTAACTCAGTTACTCTATTCTGCATCGAACATTGTATATGTCTATACTGAACACTGTGTCTACGTACGTGACTTCTATTTTTACTTCTATTTTTACATGCTATACTATTTTATTTTATTTTATACTTATCTTTTGGAGCGTAACAGAAAGAAGCATTTTGTATAAAATTATTCTGTACTTCTGTATGACAACTATTAAAGAAACTTGAAACATTCATGGGAACCCGGCTGCGATGATTTTGGCCACTTACGGAGACCGTTTCACACGTTCAGGAATCCGGAGGAGGATTTTAGTAAATTTGTTAGTATGAACCTTTTACAGCGATAGTTACGAAGATACTTACGAACATGTTCGAGAATGAGGTCCATTGTTGTTGTTCTTTCGGATAGCCTGAATGATCATGTTGAAACAAATCAAATGGAATATGTGGAGCGTCCCTTTAAAAAACTAGGGTTGGAGAAAGAAAGAAAGAAAGAAAGAAAGAAAGAAAGAAAGAAAGAAAGAAAGAAAGAAAGAAAGAAAGAAAGAAAGAAAGAAAGAAAGAAAGAAAGAAAGAAAGAAAGAAAGAGAGAAAGAGAGAAAGAAAGAAAGAGAGAGAGAGAGAGAGAGAGAGGGGGGGAAAAGACGGACGGACAGGAAGTGGTCGATCAGACTGTCAAGGTGTCTCCGGGTGTGGGCTGTAGCGTAGAGAATAGGGGGGTGCATCAGTAATATAATACATTTTATAATATATATATAAGTATACAGTATGATAACTACATCCCTGATGTTTTTAACAAACCAAACGGTTGAACATTTTGCAAGCTAGGGTTATTTCAATAGCACATGCGCCATAGACACGCATGTTATGAGTGGGCATGCTCCACCCACGCAAGATGGCCGCCATGTGGCAGCGTCGGTCTCCGTTGGCCGGCAGCGCGGGTGAGTCATCTAGTGCTATATATCTATCAGTGATGCCACAGATTACTTGTAAAAGTAATCTGATTACTGATTACTGATTACTCCTTTAAAAAGTAATCTTAGTAGGCGGTTAGGTGGCTGAGCGGAGATTGCGTTCGTCACCAACCCCGGAGCTGTGAGCTGGATTCGCCTGTTCGAATCCAGCTCACAGCTCCGGGGTTGTCACCAGCTTGGCTGGCCGTCTGCACTAATACAATTGGCTGTATTAGAGGGTGGGAGAAGCTGGCGGGGTGGGTCCGGGTCGTTGTAAACAGCGACTCCTACAGTTCGGTCGGGGCGCCTGCTAAGCGCGGATAGGACTTGAGGGGGATAGTGTGGTCCTCCCACACGCTACGCCCTCTCGATGAGAATCCGCGCTGCCAGGTGAAAAGAAGCGGTGATTGGCTGGACGTGTGTCGGAGGAAGCACGTGGTAGCCTCCACTCTCCCAGATGATCTGACTGTGGGGGGTAAGTGCGCAGCGACCAGGAAGGGACTGGGAATTGGCATACGACTAACATTGGGATGGGAGAAAAATCGGAGGAAAATGGAGGGGGAAAAAGACAAAAAAAAAAAAAAAAAAAAAAAAGGTAATCTTAGTTACTTTACTGATTACTTGATTATCAGAGTAACTTAGTTACTTTGAAAGTAACTAGGTTACGAAGTCGTCCCCCCTGCTGCTGCCACAACATAAGAATGACAAAAAAAATTGAGTAAAATGTACTCAGTTTGAGTAAAATGTACTAATAGGGCATGTAGGCTTGTCAGAATGCAGGTAGGTGAATTCCAATGGGTGAAGGCAATCACAGAGACAGAGAGTGTTTACTCTTGAACAGGTTCGACTTTAATAGTAAGAACACAGAGTAAATTCTAAGAGAGAACAAGTGCTAATAGCACAAGTGGAAAATAAGGTAAATGGGAGCTTATTGGAGGTCCAGAGTAGAACCGTTTGCGTTATCCCCGAACGCAATTAGTGAAGACCTGACAATGGACAAGCAGAAGAGAGGTATGTTACATAGACACCAAATACCAACATTCCACACACACCCCCGTGACAGCCAATCAGGAACCACCCCTAAGTGACAGCACTAATTGACAGGGAAATGACAGGTGACAAGCCCAGTGACATATGCCAGGAATGTGGGTGGTCACCGACCGAGGTCGGTGTCCAGAACGTAACAGTACCCTCCCCCGACGAACGGCACCAGACGTTCACCTAGGAGCCTCGGGATTCAGCCGCCGGAAATCAACGATCAGGCTGGGATCTAAAATATCCCTTTGAGGCACCCAAGAACGCTCTTCTATCCCGTACCCCTCCCAATCCACCAAGAACTGAAACCCCCTACCCCTCCACCTACAACCCAGTATCCTCCGCACCGTGTAAATGGGTTGACCGCCAATAAACCGGGGCGGAGGAACCACAGGCAGTGGCGGGGCCAAGGGCGATGAGAGGAATGGCTTCAACAGGGACACATGAAACGTCGGATGAACCCTCATAGAGCTCGGAAGTCGTAGCTTGTAAGCCACTGGATTAACCGGATGAATCACTTTAAATGGTCCTATAAAGCGAGGAGCCAGCTTCTTGGATTCCACCCGGAGAGGGAGATCCCGGGTGGAAAGCCAAACCCGCTGCCCTGGACGGTAAACTGGAGCCGGACGACGCTTACGGTTAGCCTGCCGTTGGGTACTAACCGAAACCTTCTGTAGCGCCTTCCGAACCTGTTTCCACGTCCTGCGACAGCGAGCCACATGTGCCTGGGCCGAGGGCACCTCCGCCTCCTGCTCCTGCTCGGGAAACAGAGGAGGTTGAAAACCATACTGGCACTGAAAGGGAGACATTCCGGTAGAAGAGGAGAGAAGGGTATTATGCGCGTACTCAGCCCAAGCCAACCTCCTACTCCACGTTGCCGGACTACCGGCAACGTAACATCTCAAGACCCCCTCCAAATCCTGGTTGACCCTCTCCGTCTGCCCGTTCGACTGTGGATGGAACCCAGACGACAGACTGACAGAGGCGCAGAGGCCGGCGGCAAACGCCTTCCAGAACCCGGAGGCGAACTGAGGACCCCGGTCCGACACGATATCTACTGGCAGCCCGTGGACCCGAAAGACATGCTGTATAATTAAATCAGCAGTCTCCCGGGCCGAAGGAAGCTTGGGGAGAGGGACAAAGTGAGCCGCCTTAGAGAACCGATCCACCACCACCAAGATGGTGGTGAATCCGTCCGAAAGGGTAAGACCAGAAATAAAGTCCAGAGATATGTGTGACCAGGGTCGTTTAGGAATAGGAAGTGGTCGGAGGAGACCCGCCGGTGCCCGTCGAGAGGTCTTACTACGTGCGCACACCGGACAGGCCGCCACAAAGGAACGCGTATCCCCCTCCACTGTCGGCCACCAGAACCTCCTACGGATAAGTTCCAGGGTCCTGGTTGCCCCTGGGTGGCTGGTGAGGGATGACGCTGTAGCAAGCGTGAGCGCGCCACCTTGGGAACATACGACCGTCCCGGAGGACCCCCACCAGGATCGGGCTCCCGCGTTAGCGCCGACCTTACCACCTTCTCTATGCCCCAAGACACGGGTGCCAAAATCAAGGCCGGTGGAATAATGGGATGGGGCTGCTCCTCCCGACCAGGAAGATCAAACTGGCGCGACAACGCATCAGGTTTGATATTCTTGGAGCCGGGTCTATAGGAGATGGTATATCAAAATCGTGTGAAGAACAACGTCCACCTGGCCTGGCGAGCGTTAAGGCGTTTAGCCCCTTGGATGTAAGCATAGTTCTTATGATCAGTCCAAATAATGAAAGGATGTGCCGCCCCCTCTAACCAATGTCTCCACTCCTCCAGTGCCAATTTGATCGCCAATAACTCCCGATTACCCACGTCGTAATTACGCTCGGCTGGTGACAGACGGCGAGAAAAAAAAGCACACGGGTGCACTTTCCCATCCTTTAAGCATCTCTGAGAGAGCACCCCCCCCACCGCGACGTCAGAGGCATCCACCTCCACAATGAACGGAACCTCCGCGTCATGGCGGATCAATACAGGAGCGGACGTAAAACGACGTTTAAGATCGCAGAAGGCCGACTCAGCCCTAGGCGACCATTCAAAGCCAGGGAGAGAGGCCTTAGTGAGAGCTGTTAAGGGATTGGCTAAGGCGCTAAAATTGCGAATAAAGCGCCTGTAAAAATTTGCAAAGCCCAAAAACCGTTGTAACCCCTTGAGCGACGAAGGCCGTGGCCAGTCCAAAACTGCACTCACCTTGGCTGGATCCATGCGCAGATCGCCCTTCGTCAACACAAAGCCCAGGAAGGACACGGTGTCCGTGTGAAACACACACTTCTCAGCCTTAACGAATAGTTGATGCTTGAGGAGACGGTCTAGCACCTCCCGAACGTGCATTTGGTGTTGCACCATATCGCGAGAAAAAATCAGGATATCATCTAAGTAGACAAACACCGACACCCCAATCAAGTCTCGCAGCACGTCGTTAACCAGGGCTTGGAAGACTGCCGGAGCATTAGCCAAACCAAAGGGCATGACCAAATACTCATAGTGCCCATTGGGTGTGTTAAATGCAGTCTTCCACTCGTCTCCCTCTCTAATCCTGACCAGGTTGTATGCATTACGTAAGTCAAGTTTAGAAAAGACCTGTGCCCCCTGTAAGCACTCAAAGGCCGTGTCCATGAGGGGTAAAGGATATCGGTTCTTGATGGAAACGTCATTCAATCCCCTATAATCAATGCATGGGCGCTGATCCCCATCCCTTTTATCAACAAAGAAGAAGCCAGCGCCGGCAGGGGAAGTGGAAGGGCGTATGTGCCCCGCAAGCAATGCCTCCTCTATGTAGGTGTTCATGGCCAAGGTTTCGGGGCGTGAGAGAGAGAACATTCGCCCGCGAGGCGGGGAGGTACCGGGTAGAAGATTAATGGGACAGTCGTATGATCTATGAGGCGGAAGTGCTTTAGCACGCGTCTTGCTAAAAACGTCCGCCAGGTCCCAATAGATCTCAGGCACCCCTATTAAATCGGGATTAGAGGGTAGATCAGAATCTGCCATGCTCCCCACCATCCTGGAGAAAGCGGGAGGAGACAAAAGAGAAGAGGGGGGGGGAGACAAGGGTTTGGGCAAACTCCCGCTGACGATCGACTTGACGTCGGCCGCCGGTGAGAGTTCGCCCGTGCTCCAATTAATGACACGAACACATGACGACAACCAGGGATGACCCAACACCATGACAGAATAGGGGGAAAAGATGACAAAAAATGTAACCCATTCCCACTCCCCACCCTCCACCCGGATGTGTAAGGGAACTGTGCGCTGGGTGACGCTCCCACTGCCCAGAGGCCGACCGTCCAAGGCATAAACTGGTAAGGGAACCCCTAAATCCTCCACTGGGGTTCCCCACTCCTTCACCAATCCCACGTGAATAAAATTGCCCGCCGCCCCTGAGTCAATGAGAGCCTTAGTTCCCCTAATGTCACCCCCACAGTTGATCGCCACCTCAAAAAATGTACGAGAATCCGTGGTTTTGGCAGGAATGAGCCCACCTGCTGGCGCCTTTTCGAAGCCCGACGGCGCACCTTCCATCCCCGATTGGCGCCGAGCCGATACAGCCTGGACCCGACAGCTGCCGAAGCGGTGACCGGTGCGGCCGCTCCGGAAGCAGTGTCGCTCTTTGATGAAGCGCTGCCTCTCATCGTCCGAGAGCGACAACGCTCCAAGCTGCATGGATTCAGCACCCAGTGGCCCACTCGTGTAATGCATGGAATTATCAACACCAGGAGAAGAAGGAAAACATACCTGTGGCTGGGTGTTGTTGACATGCTCCTTCTCCCTCTCCCGGTGCCGATTGTCCATCTTGATGGTGGTGTTGATCAGCACTTCCAGCTGCTCGGGGATCTCACGTGCGGAGAGCGCATCTCGCATCCGCGCTGAGAGTCCCCCGACGAACAGAACCACGCAGACGTTCTCCGCCCAAGCTGTCTCCCGAGCCAAGATCCGAAAATTGATAGCATAAGCTGCGACCGTGCGGAGGCCCTGCCGGCAGTCGAGAAGACGACCACCAGCCTCGAAGATCGAGAGTACCCGGGAAGTATCGAATACTCTTCTCAATTCCCGGGTAAAGGCGTCCAGACTGTCGCAGATTATCGCCCCTGCCTCTAATTCCGCCGTAGCCCAGGAGAGAGCTTGACCGGTGAGCAGTGTGATAATATACGCTACCTGCGCTGTCTCCGATGGAAATGATCGTGGTTGCAGCCGGAAAACGAGTAGACACTGGGTGATGAATTCCCGACAACCATCCGGTGATCCGTCATAGCGAGCGGGCGCCTGCAGATGTGGTTCGCGGGACCGCTCCTGGACCCCGAACACCCCCCGACTCTCCTCTGCGTTGAGCGCTGCTTCTCCCGCCGCCGACTGAACACCAGCCACTCCTTCTTGGGCTTGTCGGGCTGTGGCCAACGCCGACTGCGCCACCGCTTGGGATGATCCGACGACCCCATTGAGTCGGATTAACTCGGCGCTGACCAGCTGCTGATGTTCCTCCATCCGTGTCTGGGCTGCTCCCTGCGTCCGGAGCATCTCCATGATGGCCTCCATGGAATTCTGATGGTCAGGTCTTCTGTCAGAATGCAGGTAGGTGAATTCCAATGGGTGAAGGCAATCACAGAGACAGAGAGTGTTTACTCTTGAACAGGTTCGACTTTAATAGTAAGAACACAGAGTAAATTCTAAGAGAGAACAAGTGCTAATAGCACAAGTGGAAAATAAGGTAAATGGGAGCTTATTGGAGGTCCAGAGTAGAACCGTCCGCGTTATCCCCGAACGCAATTAGTGAAGACCTGACAATGGACAAGCAGAAGAGAGGTATGTTACATAGACACCAAATACCAACATTCCACACACACCCCCGTGACAGCCAATCAGGAACCACCCCTAAGTGACAGCACTAATTGACAGGGAAATGACAGGTGACAAGCCCAGTGACATATGCCAGGAATGTGGGTGGTCACCGACCGAGGTCGGTGTCCAGAACGTAACATAGGCCTATCTTTCTGGACTCTTTTTGTATCACAAACAGTACTGTAATTGCAAATCTGGTATGTCATAAATGTATAGATGTAGCAGTACTGTCTATCTGTATGTCATGTATGTCATATATGTTACGATGAATTGAAAATGGGGGACCCTGATGTAAACAAGACGAAAGTCTTTCTCTGGTCTGCATCCCCTTAACAATTGTATGTATTGAGCTGTACTGTACTGTACCCATTCTGCAATCTGTTAATAAAGTTTTCAATCAATCAATCAAACTATTAGAAAATTCAGAATGTTTCCTTTCAAAAGAGGCCAGACTCAGGTATGTGCTATAAATGGTTCAAGAATAGCTTTCAATTTACTTTGGGTATGCAATCAACAGGCGTTTTATGCAAAATTTGCAGGACTGAATGTATTTTTCAACAGGTCATTTGTAATTGTAACGGAATACATTTAAATAGAGTAACCTTACCGATCCTGGTGACGAGGGGTCATGAGACACTTTTGAAATGCACCCCAGAACACTGAGCCACTCAAATGCCCCCAAATGAATGCATGGACAGAGGGAGGGAGGAGACTGATGAAGATGATACACTCTTTTCTGGACACTTTTTGTATCACAAACAGTACTGTATTTGCAAATCTGGTATGTCATAAATGTATAGATGTAGCAGTACTGTCTATCTCTATGTCGTGTGTGTCGTTATGATGAATTGAAAATGGGGGACCCTGATGTAAACAAGACGAAAGTCTTTCTCTGGTCTGCATCCCGTTAACAATTGTATGTATTGAGCTGTACTGTACTGTACCCATTCTGCAATCTGTTAATAAACTTTTCAATCAATCAATCAATCTATAGATCTATAGATTTCACAAAAGATAAATGGTCAATAACACCACATGTAAGCTGATATGTAGCTGTACTGACAACCTGTATACTGCAGTATGGTGTTCCATGTTCATGAATAGTGCAATGCAAAAGATGTTTAACTCAAAGGTGGAACATACTGTTTGGCTGGTGCACCTCCGACGCTCCGAGTCCTGTAGAAGTCGATGGTCGTGCTGTGCTGTATATTCCATATGCGGTAGACAGTATTTTGTTTCCTCCGCAAAGTGAATGTTTTTTTCACCCGGCTTAGCTGACACAAACGTTAAGTAGACTAGTGAACTTCCAGTGCAAGAAAGCGTTACCAGCGCGAGCGTCTCCCTGCTAGCTCGCAGTTTAGGTCAGCCTGATAATAACAATAAAAGCCGCGCCCACCAGCATGGATCAACACGCGAGGTTGCGTGCTGTGACGTCACTGCCCAATACTAGGAAAAGCTCTCCAAACGTATATTTGACTGTCGAAAACGAAAGAAAATACTGCATTCCGCCTGCATTATGATGAGATAGTAACGAAATAGTAACGCACAGCCACTTGGACAAGTAACTGCAATCAGATTACTGGCTTGTAAAGATTAACGCGTTAGATTACTATTTTCGGGGAAAAGTAATCAGATTACAATAACGCATTACTTAGTAACGCGTTAGTGGCATCACTGATATCTATGGGTGCATTGGCCCCTAACTGTGTCCAGGCCGTAGCGTAGAGGGGGGTGCATCGGCCCCTAACTGTGTCCAGGCCGTAGCGTAGAGGGGGGTGCATCGGCCCCTCACTGTGTCCAGGCCGTGTGCCTCCCTCGTGGGGGTCCAGCAGCCGCAGCATCAGCACAGAGAGCGGTGCTGACTCCTCCTGCCGCTATTAGAGACAGAAAGCAGAGGATTACCGCCAGGGGCCAAGGCTAATGACTGTCACGGCCACAGAGAGCCGATTTGCTGAAACCGAGAGGCGTTAAGCCAAAATCTCCCACTGAGAACCCGGGGAGAGAGGGCCCTTAATAAAGCAGGCTCGCTTCTCTATACCCTCTGCATTGTTTTGTGCATTGGAAAAAAGATGTAAAAAAATAAATGAATACATCTTTGTCTTGACGAGCTATTTAATCTTGTATTAAGTCTTTAAATAGTATTATTTTAAAACAAGTGGAAAGATTGTTGTTCATGAAAATGAGCTCGGAGCTGTCGAGGGTTTTCCTCAAAACAATTTTAATTATGTTGATCATTTCAAGATATTGTCACTTGATGGGTAAATAAAATTATCTAGCTTATTATTAACTAATTAAGGACATGTTTGCGATGGTTCAAGAATGTAGAATTGCATCCTGTCTCTTCTTCCATCTTAAAGGCTCAATCAGGAAATGTATCTCAACATGTGAATCTGAGGTATATTAGGATACGTTATTTATTAGTTTGCGTGGAAAATTACCTTTTTGTATCTTTCTCTTCCAATCTGAAAATACAGGTATCACCATGTTTGTTACATCCAGCCTGTTTCTCTGTCTGTCTGTCTGTCTGTCTGTCTGTCTGTCTGTCTGTCTGTCTGTCTGTCTGTCTGTCTGTCTGTCTGTCTGTCTGTCTGTCTGTCTGTCTGTCTGTCTGTCTGTCTGTCTGTCTGTCTGTCTGTCTGTCTGTCTGTCTGTCTGTCTGTCTGTCTGTCTGTCTGTCTGTCTGTCTGTCTGTCTGTCTGTCTGTCTGTCTGTCTGTCTGTCTGTCTGTCTGTCTGTCTGTCTGTCTGTCTGTCTGTCTGTCTGTCTGTCTGTCTGTCTGTCTGTCTGTCTGTCTGTCTGTCTGTCTGTCTGTCTGTCTGTCTGTCTGTCTGTCTGTCTGTCTGTCTGTCTGTCTGTCTGTCTGTCTGTCTGTCTGTCTGTCTGTCTGTCTGTCTGTCTGTCTGTCTGTCTGTCTGTCTGTCTGTCTGTCTGTCTGTCTGTCTGTCTGTCTGTCTGTCTGTCTGTCTGTCTGTCTGTCTGTCTGTCTGTCTGTCTGTCTGTCTGTCTGTCTGTCTGTCTGTCTGTCTGTCTGTCTGTCTGTCTGTCTGTCTGTCTGTCTGTCTGTCTGTCTGTCTGTCTGTCTGTCTGTCTGTCTGTCTGTCTGTCTGTCTGTCTGTCTGTCTGTCTGTCTGTCTGTCTGTCTGTCTGTCTGTCTGTCTGTCTGTCTGTCTGTCTGTCTGTCTGTCTGTCTGTCTGTCTGTCTGTCTGTCTGTCTGTCTGTCTGTCTGTCTGTCTGTCTGTCTGTCTGTCTGTCTGTCTGTCTGTCTGTCTGTCTGTCTGTCTGTCTGTCTGTCTGTCTGTCTGTCTGTCTGTCTGTCTGTCTGTCTGTCTGTCTGTCTGTCTGTCTGTCTGTCTGTCTGTCTGTCTCTCTCCTGTTTCTCTCTCTCTCTCTCTCTCTCTCTCTCTCTCTCTCTCTCTCTCTCTCTCTCTCTCTCTCTCTCTCTCTCTCTCTCTCTCTCTCTCTCTCTCTCTCTCTCTCTTGTTTTTCTGTCTCTCTTGTCTCTCTGTCTTGTTTCTCTCTCTCTCTTGTTTCTCTCCCTGTCCTCGTCTCTTCCCCTGTTGTCTCTCCCTGTCCTCGTCTCTTCCCCTGTTGTCTCTCCCTGTCCTCGTCTCTTCCCCTGTTGTCTCTCTCTGTCCTCGTGTCTTCCCCTGTTGTCTCTCCCTGTCCTCGTGTCTTCCTCTGTTGTCTCTCCCTGTCCTCGTGTCTTCCTCTGTTGTCTCTCCCTGTCCTCGTCTCTTCCCCTGTTGTCTCTCCCTGTCCTCATGTCTTCCCCTGTTGTCTCTCCCTGTCCTCGTCTCTTCCCCTGTTGTCTCTCCCTGTCCTCGTCTCTTCCCCTGTTGTCTCTCCCTGTCCTCGTCTCTTCCCCTGTTGTCTCTCCCTGTCCTCATGTCTTCCCCTGTTGTCTCTCCCTGTCCTCGTCTCTTCCCCTGTTGTCTCTCCCTGTCCTCGTCTCTTCCCCTGTTGTCTCTCCCTGTCCTCATGTCTTCCCCTGTTGTCTCTCCCTGTCCTCGTCTCTTCCCCTGTTGTCTCTCCCTGTCCTCGTCTCTTCCCCTGTTGTCTCTCCCTGTCCTCGTCTCTTCCCCTGTTGTCTCTCCCTGTCCTCGTCTCTTCCCCTGTTGTCTCTCCCTGTCCTCGTCTCTTCCCCTGTTGTCTCTCCCTGTCCTCGTGTCTTCCCCTGTTGTCTCTCCCTGTCCTCGCTCGTCTCTTCCCCTGTTGTCTCTCCCTGTCCTCGTCTCTTCCTCTGTTGTCTCTCCCTGTCCTCGTGTCTTCCTCTGTTATCTCTCCCTGTCCTCGTGTCTTCCCCTGTTGTCTCTCCCTGTCCTTGTGTCTTCCTCTCTTGTCTCTCCCTGTCCTTGTGTCTTCCCCTGTTGTCTCTCCCTGTCCTCGTGTCTTCCCCTGCAGGCCCAGCAGATGTCCCTGGTGGGTTCCTCTTGTGTGGTCACGTCTCCTGTCTTCCCAGCTGTTGCTCGTCTGTTTTATGATTGCCCCTTGTGTGTTCTGCCCGCAGCTGTTGCCGATTCTCCCTGATTGCCTCTTGTGTATTTAAGTCCCCGTCCCTAGTCAGTGTTTGTCTTGTCATGCTGTTCTGTTGTCCTGCTACCTGCCTATTCATGTGTATCTGAAGTTCCATCTTTACTGTGTACTGTTTTAGTTGGCGTATCGTGACTTTGGTCCTCATTCTCGAACATATTCGTAAGTACCTTTTGTAAATATCTTGGTAAAAATGTCGTACTAACACATTTACAAAAATCCTCCTCCGGATTCCTGAACGCCAAAATCATTGCAGCTGGGTTCCCATGAATGAAAAAACGTCACTCATCTTAAACAGCAATGCACGTTCTCGTATATCTGAATTTGCATACAGACACGCCCAGTGGCGGCTGCCCATAGGGGGCGCTAGGGTGCCGCCCCCCCCCCCCCTCTGGTAAAGAGAGCAGGAGAAGAAGAAAATGTTTTATTTTAATTTTAGACCCCTAAAAATCAAATAAACATGTTTAAAATGAATAATATTTACTCATTTTAAGTATGTTTGTGTTTCAGATGCACAATAACGTTAATATATCAAATATAAATCATTGTTTTGTGATTCACAGGAAGTCACTGTCTGATATGAGAGTAGACTACCTCTGAAGCTGGGCGAGACGTATCGCGCACACAGTGGGCGTGCACTGGTATCATCGCTGTATCATCGCAGCCAATGAAATAGGTCAAGCAAATACATTTCGCCTATCAGTGCGTAACGCACTGTGCGTTGAAATATGATGTAATATGATGGAAGCGGGGCACGTTTTCTAGCGATCCAAGCAAGCAGGGTCCTTCCTGCTGTGTTGTCACGCCCCCAGTCCGGACAGTTTGCCAGCGTACTAGACTAGTAGTAGCTACCATGGAGCATGGAGGCAGGACATTTCGGATGCAGGTAAATCCCTCAAAACAATACCTTTTGAGAGATGAACACTGGAGTGAAAGAGTTTTGACCTCATCAGCCTGATATCTCCTCAGTTCAGAAACAATTAACAGACAGAAGAAGGATACTCTGTCGTTTTCTAGCTGGTTGTACTTGTGGTGGCTAACAAGAAGCTATATGGCTAGCTGGATGTAGCTACCAGCTACCCATAATGTCAGTTCCATCATCACTCAGTTAAGAAACAATCAACAGTCTGGACAGTGGACATATACACTTTATCAAGCCCTGCTGCCTGCTGGACCTGACACTCGAGGCTCGTTTAAACTAAACAACAAGTGAGTCGCGATCTCTCTCTCTCTCTCTCTCTCTCTCTCTCTCTCTCTCTCTCTCTCTCTCTCTCTCTCTCTCTCTCTCTCTCTCTCTCTCTCTCTCTCTCTCTCTCTCTCTCTCACTGCCTCTCATGCTCTTTCTCCCTCTCTCTCAAGCCTCTTGTTGTTGTTGTGTGTTGAAAACGGGAGACTTGGTTTAGGGATGGTTCGGTTGTATGCAAATACCTGTTCAAACATGGGCATGCATACATGTGATAGGCAGTATACTGTATCGTCTACTGTCTTGTTGACCTGGAGACCTGCCCCTTTATTACAATATCATAACATTTCAAATAAAACGTACTACCTGTGTAAAATCTTACTACCTAAGAGAGTGAAAACATTATAATAAATAAAATAAGGTTAATAAACAACAAGACAACCATTATCTTTTGTTTTAAAGAATTCCAAGAGCAACTATCTATAGTTCCTCAGTTCTGTATTTGTCTATCAGTGCTTCAGCACCAGATATAAAATTCCAACTGTCAAATTTGAGGAGGTTTAGTTTAGTTTACTAAGAATTATTAGGATCCCCAATTAGCTTCAGCATTGTAGTAGCTATTCATCCTGGGGTATCATTGGAAAGCTACACTCATTGGCTACAACCCTGTCCAATAATTCTCGCAATCAGCGAATGATTGACAGTTCCAGAGCCTCGGGAGTCGGGGGTGGTAATCTGACAGTCGCACGCCTGAAATATCGCCATGTAACTCGAGAACTGCTGAACGGATTTGATCGAGTCAGGTGGCATTCGAATGGCAGCAAACAGGGCTTTAATTCTCTATATGATATGTTTTATAAAAAATGCAGATCCGATCCGCCAGACGCTGGCAAAGTGGCGTCTCGCGCCGGTGGGCAAATCGTCCTAAAGAGAGTCTCCGTCGGCGGGCCGTTGCCAGTCAAGTGGTGCATGTCTGTCCCCGCTGGGAGACTAAGTCCACAGGCCCTTAAGCCTCCCGGCCACTGAAGGACAAGTGACGGAGAGCAAGGGAAGCTAAGGGAAGCTTAGCCACTCATAACTAAGCCCCAACATGGTGGACAGATTCCCTGAGGTGATTATAGACGGGGAGTGATTATAAACGGGTCCAGAGTTCCCTGCATATTATTATGATTTTCTTTTCAATCAATCAATTGAGATAATGCAGAAACATAAATGTAGATTACAAAAACACACTGGGGATTCCACTGTGGAACAAGTCAGTAGAGTTGAGGAACAATTTGTATTCATTATTATTATTATTATTATTATTATTAATGCTACTACTACTACTACTACTACTACTACTACTACTACTACTACTACTACTACTACTACTACCTACTACTACTACTACTACTACTACTACTACTACTACTACTACTACTACTACTACTACTACTACTACTACTACTACTACTACTACTACTAATAATAATAATAATGTAAAGGAAAGAAAAAAGGAAGAAAAAAACAAAGACAAAGACATAAAGAATAAAAAAGGTAATGACATACAATAATGAGTACATTTTAATATATATACACACAAAACACCCTAGATACAGTAACAAATGAAGAGTGACAACCGACAACAATATATGCAATTTTATTTTAACAACCAATAAGTATAGTTGTTTGTTTTTTTATCTCTATGGAAAGAAACGACCTTGAACAAAAAGTAAATAGAGTCAAGGAGGATAGGATTTACCATGTGCCATAAGTTAACCGAAAAAGCAATTGAGGAGGAATTCCGTCTAGACTGGTAGACTTGGTATTAAATCAAGTGCATTTTTAAGTTATTTTAAGGTAAGCAGGGCATCTAATTGTGAAGACTGCATAATGGAGAGAGAGAGAGAGAGAGAGAGAGAGAGAGAGAGAGAGAGAGAGAGAGAGAGAGAGAGAGAGAGAGAGAGAGAGAGAGAGAGAGAGAGAGATACACAAAGACGACACCATATCGTGGCACCATATCGTGGCAATCTTCGGGGGCTCATTAATTAGAATAAAAAGAACGCCTGATTAATATGAGAAGGAAGTGTACATAAATCACTGTTACAGTCTATAGGGAGGTGTAGTCTGACGTCACGTTAGTTTCCCGTGCGGTCCACCCGTATAGGGATTTATCATTGGTAAATGTATTATCGGCTATTGTATTGTAATAATTCTGCCTCATGAACATTGGCAAGCTTTCCATTTTTGCACAAAATGAGTTCCCTTTCTATCACTAAGATTATTGTTTGAGCATTTTTGGTTGATGCACCGTTTGTTAACCACAGGCAACGTTACATGACAAAAAGGCTTGCTAGCATAACGTTAGCTTTCTGGGTCATCGTCACTGGCGTCAGTCCAGTGACAGGTGGTAGTCGATCAGTTGCTATGGTGGCGCCGCAGAGGTGTTTGTGGGGAAACAATTATGTATCTATACATTCCAGTGAGAGAGATGAGGAGAGTTCTGTCTTATCTCAGGAGAGAGAGAGAGAGAGAGAGAGAGAGAGAGAGAGAGAGAGAGAGAGAGCGAGAGAGCGAGAGAGCGAGAGAGAGAGAGAGAGAGAGAGAGAGAGAGAGAGAGAGAGAGAGCGAGAGAGCGAGAGAGCGAGAGAGCGAGAGAGAGAGCGAGAGAGCGAGAGAGCGAGAGAGAATGCAGGTGTGGTGGAAAATAGCAGAAGCTGAATAACTTACTCAGTCAAAAGAGACCTGGTTAATACAGTTTATTGACTCAATCAAGGTATCAATACAAAATAGTCAGAGTTAGGCTGGATGACTCTCCGCGAGGTGGTTAGCTATATAGGACACCCGGGGAGAGAGACCCCTCACTGGATCTTGAAACATCTTTATACAAACTGGAAAGAGTGGGGGTCAACGGAATGTGACATTATGGAAAGGTGGGGAAGGGGGGAGGAAGGAAAGGGGGGAGGAAGGAAAGGGGGGAGGAAGGAAAGATGGGTAGAGGGAGATCAAAGAGAGAGGGGGGAAGGGTGTCTTATCTCCCGCGCAGGCTATATGAGAGGGCGACCAAGAGAGGTGTGTGAGTGCGAATGTGACCGACGGTGCGCATGAATGAGCACGTGAGGACGGGGGCAAGTGGGTGTGTGTGTCTGTACATATCTTTAGGAGGCGGACGGAGAAGCCATCAGGGGTGAGAAGGAGCAGATCGGTGTAGCCCCTCGGCAGGGGTGTAAAAAGTACCCAGAAATGATACTTAAGTGAAAGTCAAAGTATCTGGCTAAAAACAGTAACAAAGTTTCTACTGTTAAATGTACTTAAGTACTAAAAAGTCAAAGTAAAACACTTTTTTTTTTATTCCAGGGCAATGAAATGTTCCGTTCCGTCCTCTTCATCACTCGTACTATCGTTTGTGGCCATCTTCTGTAGCTTGTCACTCTGACCGTCTCTTCTTCTGATAGCAGGTGTTTAATCAAAGATCCCAGCGTTCTAGTCTTTGCACAAGGACCAATCAGCATGGGCATGGGGCGGGTTAATTTTCCATTGATGGGGATTTGATTGGCTGTTTTTAAATAAAGCGCGGCCGCCGCAGGTTAATAACGTTAACGTTAGTTCGGCCCAGAGAAACAAATATACTCATTAAAATAGTTGGACCTGCGAGATTTGTACTTTGTAGGTCTGCATTTTAAATGTAAGGATTTCTCTCTGAAAATGTCTCTCTGAAAATGAAATTGAGTAAAAGTACAACTAGTATACAAACCTAGTAATACTGGAGTAAAGTACAAATCCCCCAAAACAGTACTTATGTATTGTAACTAGGGATGCTCGATATTGGCTTTTTTACCGATACCGATATTCCAATATTGTCCAACTCTTAATTTCCGATACCAATACCGATAACGATATCAACCGATACCAATATATGCAGGGTTTCCCCCCAAAAAAACAGAATAATTTCAGGTAACTAATAATTTCACTGGATGCATTCAAAAGGCTTTCTAAATGTAAGCATTATCTGTGCAAAATATGATAATTAAAAAAGTAAAAATTAACTCTTGTTGTTGAATTAAACCAACATGCATACTTTTTATCAATAAATAAAATAAAAATTGGTTCTTACTTGCTTGTCTGGGTAAATAAAGGTTAAATAAATGTAAAAAAAAAAAAAAAAAATGTTTTTTTTTTTTTTTTTTTTTTTTCCGATACCGATATTTTCCGATATCACATTTTACTGCCGATATCGGCCGATAATATCGGTCGGCCGATAATATCGGACATCCCTAATTGTAACTTAGTACAAGTACTCAAGTACTTTACACCCCTGCTCCTCTGTGAATCTCCCGAGCTTCGTCAGGAGAATCAAACGGGTGGATCTCTCTAATGCGGTAGGACGTCAGGTTGGCAGGATATACTACACAGCGTAAAGTTCTGTACTGCCTTTGTTCCTGGTTCTTTCACGGCAGGAAGGAATGCCGCTCTGCGTCTCGAAGCGTTTGGGGAATAATGAGCAAACATTCCTGCCAGAGATTAATTGGCTTACACTCTCCTTGGTCTGACCCCTCTTTATTTGATTAATTTGATTAATTTAAAAGTGTCATCTACTCCCTAATACACCAGAGCTGCTGTATCTCTCGCTAGATGTTCCCCCCGTGTTAACACGTCCTGCAGTCAAGCCTCCTTCCAATTTGCTGCTCCCAGCAGTTGGAACGAGATGAAAAATGGACAAATTGATCCCCCCTCACTGCTTTTAAGGACTCTATCGCAGAGTTGTTTACACACACACCTGCAACTGTCACCCAGCCTTTTAACTGTAATGTGTCTGTTCTGCTTCATGTTTCTTGATTAGTAATTATATTTGGTTGTTTGTTTGATGTCCATGAAGCAACTTGCAATGGGCCTGGTCTACAAGATACACTACTACACCACTCCGGTACCCATGTACATGTCGAAATACTTCCCAAAGGTCAGTGAATACCACCACGCCCACAAGACCAGAGGGATTTCCACAAATCATGGAACTTTATACTTTTACTTCACTACATTTCAAAGGACATATTGTATTTTGTACTCCACTGCCTTTATCTGAACCCAGCAGTTACTTGTTACTTTGAAGAAATAGATTTTGCATAGAAAACATGGCAAACATGTACAAACCTCAAGAGGACGTAATCAGAGCAGCATAACTGGACCACACACCACTTTAACATAACCTTTAATCAGAGCAGCATAACTGGACCACATACCACTTTAACATAACCTTTAATCAGAGCAGCATTACTGGACCACACACCACTTTAACATAACCTTTAATCAGAGCAGCATAACTGGACCACACACCACTTTAACATAACCTTTAATCAGAGCAGCATAACTGGACCACATACCACTTTAACATAACCTTTAATCAGAGCAGCATAACAACTGGACCACACACCACTTTAACATAACCTTTAATCAGAGCAGCATAACTGGGCCACATACCACTTTAACATAACCTTTAATCAGAGCAGCATAACTGGACCACACACCACTTTAACATAACCTTTAATCAGAGCAGCATAACTGGACCACATACCACTTTAACATAACCTTTAATCAGAGCAGCATAACAACTGGACCACACACCACTTTAACACAACCTTTAATCAGAGCAGCATAACTGGACCACACACCACTTTAACACAACCTCTTTAAAAATAGTATAGCAACAGTAACAGTTTAATCCTTTAATCTACATTTATTTTGATTTAAATACTGGCACTACCAAAGGACCTAACATGTCCTACATGCTCTGTAAATAACTATGTACAGATACCGAGATGTCCCACTATATTACCTGTTTATTGCACAATGTTGTTTTTATTGGATTCTATTATATGTTGTACTACTGTATTGCACATCGTTGCGGGCAAGACCACCCGCATTTCATTGTATACTTGTATGCCGTGACAAATAAAACTCTTGACTTGACTTGACCTTTAATCAGAGCAGCATAACTGGGCCACATACCACTTTAACATAACCTTTAATCAGAGCAGCATAACTGGAGCACATACCACTTTAACATCACCTTTAATCAGAGCAGCATAACTGGACCACATACCACTTTAACATGACCTTTAATCAGAGCAGCATAACTGGACCACATACCACTTTAACATCACCTTTAATCAGAGCAGCATAACTGGACCACATACCACTTTAACATGACCTTTAATCAGAGCAGCATAACTGGACCACATACCACTTTAACAGAACCTTTAATCAGAGCAGCATAACTGGACCACATACCACTTTAACATCACCTTTAATCAGAGCAGCATAACTGGACCACATACCACTTTAACATGACCTTTAATCAGAGCAGCATAACTGGACCACATACCACTTTAACAGAACCTTTAATCAGAGCAGCATAACTGGACCACATACCACTTTAACATCACCTTTAATCAGAGCAGCATAACTGGACCACATACCACTTTAACATGACCTTTAATCAGAGCAGCATAACTGGACCACATACCACTTTAACAGAACCTTTAATCAGAGCAGCATAACTGGACCACATACCACTTTAACATCACCTTTAATCAGAGCAGCATAACTGGACCACATACCACTTTAACATGACCTTTAATCAGTGCAGCATAACTGGACCACATACCACTTTAACAGAACCTTTAATCAGAGCAGCATAACTGGACCACATACCACTTTAACATCACCTTTAATCAGAGCAGCATAACTGGACCACATACCACTTTAACATCACCTTTAATCAGAGCAGCATAACTGGACCACATACCACTTTAACATAACCTTTAATCAGAGCAGCATAACTGGGCCACATACCACTTTAACATGACCTTTAATCAGAGCAGCATAACTGGACCACATACCACTTTAACATTTAGATGTCAATGGATGGAGGATTGAACCCTCCCAAGCACTGGAACACACAAACATGTCATGTAGAATGAATACTTTTACTTTAGATACTTAAGTACATTCAATAGCAAATACTTCTCTACTCTTACTTAAGTAGAAATTTATCTGAGTATTTCTACTTTTACTTAATAAGTAAAGGAACCATGTACTTCTTCCACTACTGTCTGCACTAGGGTTGTTCGATATTGGCTTTTTCTTTTACCGATATCCGATATACCGATAATTTGTCCAACTCTTAATTTCCGATACCGATATCAACCGATACCGATATATGCAGGGTTCCCCCCCCCCCCCAAAAAACTGAATAATTTCAGGTAATTAACATTACATATATCTTGTCGTGGAACAACACGACACAACATTATGCATACTTTTGACAATAAATAAAATAAGAATTTGTTCTTACCTGCTAGCCCGGGTAAATAAAGGTTAAATAAAGGAAAAATTATTTTGAAATCCGATACCGATAATTTCCGATATTAAATTTTAATGCCAATATCGGTAGGCCGATAATATCGGACATCCCTAGTCTGCATGTATGATAACCCTCCTGTTCAGAGGGTTATTCAGAGAGAAGATAAAGCACAGCATTTGAATTTGTAATCCTTGGTGTTGAAAGAAATGGTGGTTATTGTCCAAGGGGGGTCCTGAGGGGGGGGGGTGGGGGGGAAGGAGAAAGGAAGGGGGCAGAAGAGCTAGCAAGAGCATTTGTATGTATTGTAGTGTATCGTAATTATTATGTATATATCCTTAATCTACATTTATTTTGATTTAAATACTGGACTATCTTAGTCCTATGATTTATTGTGGATTTTTACTTTTAATGTTTGTGTGTCTAGTTTTATGTCATGTATCGTAATTATTATGTATATATCCTTTAATCTACATTTATTTTGATTTAAATACTGGACTATCATAGTCCTATGATTTATTGTGGATTTTTACTTTTAATGTTTGTGTGTCTAGTTTTATGTCATGTCAAAAAAAATTGAAAATAAAAGAATTTGTTCACAAAAAAAAACCTCCTGTTCAGCAACCCGGCCCTCAGTGTTTCGGATCTCCTCTTCACCTACAGCCGAGTGACCTCCCGCTCTCCGCACGCAGGTTGGAGCGGATGATATCATCAGTTCTTCTTCTCGAGAGCGACGTGACGTGAGCGACTCAGACGGATCAGATAGAGACTCGCTCTCCTCGTTCCGGAGAGACGGTATAACCTTTAAATGGCTCGTGTCTGTCTGCCTGAATGTGACAGCAGGCCCCCGTGGCACTTACATCTCTCGCCGGATCTCAGACAAAAGAGTCCTTTTAAGTCAGCTGTAGCTCGGAAGATAGTGATACCTCACACTATAATCTACCCATATAGTCTGTATGAGAGCATGTGCATGTGCTGTATACACCGCATTTTTACATTTATACTTTATTTTTTTTGATCTTTTCCCCCCCTCCTTTTTCCTCCGATTTTCTCCCATCCCAATGTTAGTCGTTATGCCAATTCCCAATCCCCTTCCTGGTCGCTGCGAACCTACCCCCCACAGTCGGTCTGGGAGAGTGGAGGCTGCCACGTGCTTCCTCCGACACACGTCCAGCCAATCAACCGCTTCTTTTCACCTGGCAGCGCGGACTCTCACTGAGAGGGTGTAACGTGTGGAAGGATCACACTACCCCCCTTAGATCCTATCCGCGCTGAGCAGGCGCCCCGACCGAACTGTAGGAGTCGCTGTTTACAACGACCCGGACCCACCCCGCCAGCTTCTCCCACCCTCTAATACTGCCAATTGTATTAGTGTGAACGGCCAGCCAAGCTGGTGACAACGCCGGGAGCTGTGAGCTGCCCATGCGAATCCAGCGTCTCCGGTGTTGGTGACGAACGCAATCTCCGCTACGCCACCTGACCGCCCCTTACATTTATACTTTTATATGTATACACTCCCGGGGACGACACCCCCCTCCCCCTGTCCCTGTTCGGAACCGCCATTAGTTTCAAGTTTCAAGTTTGTTTATTATTTGTCACGACAAAATACAGAATACTTTACGATGAAACGCTTGTCTCTGTATGAGCCCCCGAGAGTGTTAATTACTTTTCTTTTTACTTACTTTCTTTTGACTGAAAAGTGATTAAGAAGTAAGTAAAAAGTAAGTCAAGTCAATATACATATATATATATACAATATATACAATACAGAGTAAAATGAGTAACAGTGAGGTACAATGCAGAAACGAGATGAGGTACAAAACGTATTAGGGTAAAAGGTGCAAATTAACCGTTGGATGATCATGTGACCCAGGAGGTGACTCGACTCTCTCCAAGCCGGGCCCCGACCGTCCTATCGACACGCTCCGTCCTGGGGAGGGGGAGGTCCCCGAGCAGCACGCTGCTGTTCCAGAGAACATTGAACAAATTGACTAATTGATTCATGAACGGGCGCAGCTGTGGGTGGTTAACCTAATCAGGGGGGGGGGGGGGGTCCGCTTGCACGGCTCCCGCAGTACTTCCCCATTGGCCGTTGCGTTGTGTGAGATATCCCGACACCCAGTGTGCGAACCATACCATGTAGGGTGACCAGATGCAAAAAGTCCAAGAGCAGGACAACAGTAAGATTTTGGTGGGACAAAGTGGGACAAAGTGGGACAGATAGATAATGTACATTTTTTTATTAGAATAACATGGCCTTCACCGAGACCAATGTTTTTTTTTTTGCTTCAAAAATAGGGACATCCTCTCAATATGTGGGACGTTCGGTCAAATGGTGGGACAGTACAACCAAAAGGGGGACAGGTCACCCTAATACCATGGTCTTCGGGGGAGCAATTGTTTGGGGATGGGGGGGGGGGGGTCAGCGGAGGACTTTACTGTGAATAGAATAGAATAGAAATGCTTTAATCATCCCGAGGGGAAATGTTGCTGACGCTTGCTGTAGACATAGGCTATAGGTATGAGTAACGTTACAGAACCACACATAGTCCACGCCACACAGGTGGCCTGCATGCATGATGAAGACGCACATATTGAAATACACATGCTCAGATGAACCCCTCTGATCCAACGCTAAAATTCACACACGACAACAGTCCTATTTACACATAAACACACAGAGGATGAACCAATAGCGAACAACAGGTCCACGACCAAACACATCGAGCCTAACATTATTATAGTAGGCAAATGCGTCATTATCACAGCAGTCATCATCAGCACCCTGTTCGGTGCTCAGAGACGGGGTGAGAGCCGCACCCACCCACACACGAGACAACGCACAATAACCATACCATAGAACATTTATAAATGAGCAATAATGATAATAATAATACAGTTACTGTAATTAGTAAAAGCAGGTCTTACCTTAACACAGAAGGCCTGGGATCATAAAATATTAAAATTGCATTTATTGTCAGTATTTTAGAGACCCCCCCACAATTTCACAAATCATGTTTTCAGGGGAGCTGATGTCTCATTAAGGGGCTCCCTGGCTCCCCCTGTGGTTCGCACCCTGCATGACACCCTGCCGACACCATCAGATTTTTTGTGACTTGCAATAAAATATGATTTTTTACAAATAAAGATTTACCTCTGTTATACCATCAACACTTGTGTGTTGCTGAGTCGTGATATGATGTTTGATGTTGTACTCAAACAGAGGAGTAAATAGACTGCATTTATATAGTACTTCAAAGCGCTTTACAATCTTTTTTTTGTATCCACTTTTTTCTCCTCTTTTTCTATTTTTCTCCCATCCCAATTCCATTGTGCCAATTCTCCCCTCCCCTGTCTTGAACGTTGCTCGCATATGCCCCCCACTGGCCGGTTGTAGGGAGGATAGAACACTGTAAAACCCAATAAGTTTCCAGAACTTAAAGGGGAACTATTTTACTATTTCTTTCACTATTTGGGCACTTTTACACAATTCCTGTGAGTCTATGGAACACCTCTGTAATATATATATTTTTTTTATTCATTGTTTTGTATTTCTAATCAAGTCCTCAAAAACAGCATTTTTCTACCTCAAGATCTCGAGCTGTTTTGAGCCTGGGCTCCTAAACCACTGCGCCGGGCCTGCTGAGCGTCATGTTCACCTGAACATTAACATGCAGCAGTGACTATATGACATCACATATAGGCACATTTTCAAACGACTCAGTTCAGTGAGGGTGAATATTGTGAGAGGAGAATTGGAAGAATGCACCAATATGAGAATTTTGAGACATAGATCATATTAATATAAGTTCACATAGCTAGGAAACAATGCTAAACACTCAAAAAGGCCATTTATAAGATAGTTCCCCTTTAAAAAAATTTAGGCAACCCCCTGCCTCAAATTTTTTAAGTTGATAAACTCAAATGTTTTCAGTTGGCTAAGACTTACAATTCTCAGTTAAGTTGACTATGAGTTTAATTTACTCAAAACATAAGAACACGTCACACAAACTCAAGACATTCAAGTTAGTAGAACTTTCATAGAATATTGAGTATACCCTACTCAATCTAATAAATTATTTTGAACATGCAGGTTTACAGTGAAGCCTTGCATCACGTGTCCCCTCCGATAAGCGAGGAGGCAGCCTGTCACATCTTTTCACCTGCCAGCGCGGACTCTCATTGGCGAGGTGTAACGTGTGGGAGGCTCGCGTGATTACCAAACCTAGACGCATTTCTCGGAGACACTCTCTGATTGGCCACTGACGCGTTTGCCCAATCGTGTGACGAGCTGTGTCTTTGCCCATTTCCACGTCGAACAGCCTGCAAACTACCTGGCGTTCTATCGCCATGCTCTAAGACAAACTCTAACCTTAACCAACTTCGAAAGAGTGCCTAAGCTTAACCAGTGTACAAACTGACGTCGGCCAATCAGAGAGCGTCTCCGAGAAATGCGGCTAGGTTTGGTATTCACGCGGGAGGCTCACGCTGCCCCCGCTACTTCCTGTCTCTGCTGTGCAGGCGTCCCCCTAACCGACCTGTAGGAGTCGCTGTCCACAACGTCCAGATTACTACCCATCGA
>NC_140178.1:8305431-8328532 GCF_963971535.1 Notolepis coatsorum
CCGAGTGGGAGTCGAACCCCGGTCTCCCACGCCGCAGGCAGCAACACAGACCGCTATACCAAGAGGTGAATCCACTGCTTCGCAACGTGTCTATCTGTCTTTGAGGATGTGAGAGTGAGTTTAACCCACAGCACCGCTACTCACCCCAGCCCTTCTTGACTGCGCTTCACGATACCATCCGTTACATATATATATATATATATTTATTCTCACCAGATATATATCTACCCACACCTGTCTGTATTGTGCTATATCTGTACATATCCCTTACCTACTCTTACTAGTTACGCTGCTGGCCAGTATGACTTTCTACCATAATGTCTTTATACCTGTATCACTGTACATATTAATACTACAACTCTAATTAGCACTATTACTCAGTAGTACTAATTCATATTTAATTTTATTTTTTTATTGATCTTTTCCCCCCTCCTTTTTCCTCCGATTTTTCTCCCAATGTTAGTCGTATGCCAATTCCCAATCCCCTTCCTGGTCGCTGCGCACTTACCCCCCACAGTCGGTCTGGGAGAGTGGAGGCTATCACGTGCTTCCTCCGACACACGTCTAGCCAATCAACCGCTTCTTTTCACCTGGCAGCGCGGACTCTCACTGAGAGGGTGTAACGTGTGGAAGGATCACACTACCCCCCTTAGATCCTATCCGCGCTGAGCAGGCGCCCCGACCGAACTGTAGGAGTCGCTGTTTACAACGACCCGGACCCACCCCTCCAGCTTCTCCCACCCTCTAATACTGCCAATTGTATTAGTGTGAACGGCCAGCCAAGCTGGTGACAACGCCGGGAGCTGTGAGCTGGATTCGAACAGGCGAATCCAGCGTCTCCGGCGTTTGGTGACGAACGCAATCTCCGCTATGCCACCTGACCGCACAGTACTAATTCATATTATGTTATACCCAGTTTAATCACCTGTACATTTTATATTACTATTGCACCTTACTGTTACATTTGCACTCTGGTTGGACGCCAAACTTATTTTCTTTGTACTGTACTTGTGCTGCTGGCTGCATGATGATGACGGGCACGTTTGAATCTAATTTAATCTTTGGAGGTACAGTATGTCGTTCTGTTCAGCGTGCCTCCTGTGTTGCTTCGCCGTTCCCACGCGGGTGCCAGCAGCGTGCCTGAGAATAACAAACACTTCACCCACAGAAATATCCCCACTTTCCCTCCAAAAGTTTGCTCCTTTGTGTGTTGTCCCGCCCTGCGGGGGGTGTCTCCGTGAGAGGGTCTATTCAAGTGCCATGGAGATACATCTGAAACGCCACCAAGGAAGTGTGGGAACGTCGTGGTCGTCGCCATGTTGTTTTTTATTTTCAAATATGGAGATTTTTGTGTTGTTGTTGTTTTTTTTCTCTTTTTTCTTCAAGGTATATTATAATAATAACTTTATTTGTATAGCACTTTTCATACAGAAGTTGCAGTTCAAAGTGCTTCACAACAGTAAAAAAGAAATACAGGCATAAGCGAGCATAAAAAAGATAGAGAGGTATAGCGCAAGGTGAGGTAAATCACAGTGTTTCACATTAGGATCTAGCATCCCCCAATAGGCCTCTCTCTGTTTACAGTTTCGTTCAGTAATACAAATAATAGAAATAGTTTAGATTCAGTTCAAAAATAGGCTAAAAATGATCAAATAGAACGGACATACAACAGGGTATTCAACATACAACAGACATATTGTGAGAGATAAGACCCCCTTCCCCCCTCTCTCTTTGATCTACCCCATCTATCCTTCGTATCCACATTTACATTTACATTTACATTTAGTCATTTAGCTGACGCTTTTATCCAAAGCGACTTACAAGTTCTGTACGACAAGCCATCAGGAAGGGCACAACTCTATCAGCTGAGCAACAATGTTCATCAAAGTGTTGAGTGCTACAGTGTAGGTTAGTTTATTAGGACAAGTGCATGACAGTAAGGTTAGTTAGGGTTAGATTTTTTTTTTTTTTTTTTGTTTTTTTTTTTTTTATTCAGATAATGGTTGAAGAAGTGCGTCTTTAGTCGACGGCGAAAGATTGGACGGGTTCCGGCTGTCCTAACTGGGGTGGGTAGTTCATTCCACCATTGTGGGGCATGGACTGAGAATAGGCGACTTCATCCCTCCCCCCATTCCCTCCTTTCCCACCTTTCCTTATGTCCCCAAAGATGTCACATTCCTTTGACCCCCACTCTTTCCAGTTTGTATAAAGATGTTTCAAGATCCAGTGAGGGGTCTCTCTCCCCCCGGGTGTCCTATATAGCTAACCACCTCGGGGAGAGTCATCCAGACTAACTCTGACTATTTTGTATTGATACTTTGATTGAGTTAATAAACCGTATTAACCAGGTCTCTTTTGACTGAGTAAGTTATTAGCTTTGGCTATTTTCCACCACAGTATGCTGTAAGATTATACAATATTTTCCGATATAGTTCCAAGTTCAAGTCAATCAGGTTTTGTTTTATTTGTCACATATAAAATGGTAAATGGTAAATGCTGCATTTATATAGCGCGTTTATCCAAAGCGCTTTACAATTTGTTCCTCACATTTTACCCACTCACTCACACATTCACTCACACATGGCATAGTCGACCGTGCCAAGGTGCCAACCTGCTCATCGGGAGCAGTTAGGGGGTTAAGTGTCTTGCTCAAGGACACTTCGACACGCTGCCCGGGAGGAGCGGGAATCGAACCGGGAACCTCTGGATTACCAGACTACTGCTCTGCCTCCCGAGCCGCTGTCGCCCCTAGCTAATTAAAATGAAATAAAATAAAAATAATACAAATATATAGTATTAAAATACTATATATTATACTGGGTGCAGGGATGTGCTGAATCCAAAAAAGAAATGGCATCCAAATATCCTTTCAGGTGGATGTTCATGCGTGTGCTTTCAGCTCTGTGATTAGAATGATCAGGCGTGTGCTTTCAGCTCTGTGATTAGAATGATCAGGCGTGTGCTTTCAGCTCTGTGATTATAGAATGATCAGGCGTGTGCTTTCAGCTCTGTGATTATAGAATGATCAGGCGTGTGCTTTCAGCTCTGTGATTATAGAATGATCAGGCGTGTGCTTTCAGCTCTGTGATTAGAATGATCAGGCGTGTGCTTTCAGCTACAGCATGTGATTAGAATGCTCTCAACGCAACACTAAACAGGGAGGAGGACTAGAAGCAGGAACCATTGATTACATTGAAGATAAAAGTGGGCCAAATAAGCCTCCACATCAATATTATTGGTTTGAGGGATTATTACTTTGCCCACAGTCCCGCCATTGGTCGGATAATAACATGGTTAGGCTACATGGACACTGGACAGTGAGAATGTAGTTATCTTGCTTTCCCTCTTTGATTACATACATGTGCTCAAAACAACATACACCAACCACAATGAAAGACCTACGTCTCATAAGTTGCCATAAATGTCTTACTCTTACTAGTTACGCTGCTGGCCAGTATGACTACTACCATAGTGTCTTTATACCTATATCACTGTACATATTAATACTACAACTCTGTACATATACATCTGATTAGCACTATTACTCAGTAGTACTAATTTATATATTTTATACCCAGTTTAATCCCCTGTACATTGCATATTACTATTACACCTTACTGCTACATTTGCACTTGTTGTTTTCATTGTATTGTATTTGTACTGCATGATAAAACAATACAATACGTTTGAATCTAATCTAATCCCTTTTAGATAAAAAATTTTTAAAACAATACAATACATTTTAATCTAATCTAATCCCTTTTAGATCAAAAACCTTAAAACAATACAATACATTTGAATCTAATCTAATCCCTTTTAGATCAAAAACCTTAAAACAATACAATACATTTGAATCTAATCTAATCCCTTTTAGATCAAAAATCTTAAAACAATACAATACATTTGAATCTAATCTAATCCTTTTTAGATAAAAAAATAATCCTGAACTCAAGTGGAAGGTTTTATAAGCCGCTATTGATCGTTCTCACACGACACGCCGAGACGTCCGTGTGGCCCAGCAGCGGATACGGACTTTCGTCATCATCAACATCCCGCACAAATCTGTGTGTTTGGAGAGACAGAGAGGAGGTCTGGCGAAAGGATTAGGGGGGGGGGGGGGGGGACAGCAAACCTGCCAAAACAGCCTTTCAGCGTCCGGGGGAAGGAAAGGAGACAGGCGAGGGAAGGAAACGGCAGGAAGGAGACTACAAATGAGGCTTGTTTCAATAAGGGGATCGATTGTGAACGCAGGGAAAAGATGTGTGCGTCGATGATAAGCGGCCACGGGCCAACAAAGGAGCGTGGGGGGGGGGGGTATGGGGGGGCATGAAGAGGAGCGCTGAAAAGAAAAGCGGAATGAAGATGGAGAGCGTGGCCCCATAGGAGACTCTGCCGAATTACAAAAGTACCTTGACTAGTTTTACAAAGCTCTTTTATGTGTCTGGCTTGGAAATACTATTTCTAATTAAGGAGGGTGACATTGTATTGGTAAGAGAATCCTTGAGGAGGAGACATCTGTTTTACATAGGTGGAGGAGACGGAGAGGAGAGCTAGACATCTGTTTTAGATAGGTGGAGGAGATGGAGAGGAGAGCTAGACATCTGTTTTAGATAGGTGGAGGAGATGGAGCTAGACATCTGTTCTAGATAGGTGGAGGAGACAGAGAGGAGAGGTCTGTAGACATTAGGAGTGCACAGAGATTGATTGATTGATTGATTGATTGATTGATTGATTGATTGATTGATTGATTGATTGATTGAAAACTTTAATTAACAGATTGCAGAATGGGTACAATACAGTACGGCTCAATACACACAATTGTTAATGAGGGGATGCAGACCAGAGAAAGACTTTCATCTTGTTTACATCAGGGTCCCCCCATTTTCAATTCATCGTGAGAGACCTCACTATCTGTATCTGTTCAACGAACAAAATTATCTGTAGGCTATCCATATCTGTATTTGGATAGAAGGCCGGAATTATTTTTGTTTGGCAAGAATTATTGTACAATACAAGATGGGAATAGACGTAATCAAATTAACAAATGTATCGTAATCTAACATAATATTCATTGGCAATGCAATTGTTGTGCCTTCAAAGCATCAACTTAATTTAATATTGGCATATCATTTATTATGAATATATTTTCTATCTTCTCATACTGTACTTGTCATCCTCTCTCTCTCTCTCTCTCTCTCTCTCTCTCTCTCTCTCTCTCTCTCTCTCAAACAGAGCCTTTCCTGCCTTTCTGTCACTCAAACAGAGCCTTTCCTGCCTTTCTGTCACTCAAACAGAGCCTTTCCTGCCTTTCTGTCACTCAAACAGAGCCATGCCTTTCTGTCACTCAAACAGAGCCTTTCCTGCCTCTCTGTCACTCACTCAAACAGAGCCATGCCTTTCCGTCACTCAAACAGAGCCTTTCCTGCCTTTCTGTCACTCAAACAGAGCCTTTCCTGCCTTTCTGTCACTCAAACAGAGCCTTTCCTGCCTTTCTGTCACTCAAAACAGAGCCTTTCCTGCCTTTCTGTCACTCAAACAGAGCGCCTTTCCTGCCTTTCTGTCACTCAAACAGAGCGCCTTTCCTGCCTTTCTGTCACTCAAACAGAGCCTTTCCTGCCTTTCTGTCACTCAAACAGAGCGCCTTTCCTGCCTTTCTGTCACTCAAACAGAGCCTTTCCTGCATTTCTGTCACTCAAACAGAGCCTTTCCTGCCTTTCTGTCACTCAAACAGAGCCTTTCCTGCCTTTCTGTCACTCAAACAGAGCGCCTTTCCTGCCTTTCTGTCACTCAAACAGAGCGCCTTTCCTGCCTTTCTGTCACTCAAACAGAGCCTTTCCTGCCTTTCTGTCACTCAAACAGAGCCTTTCCTGCCTTTCTGTCACTCAAACAGAGCCTTTCCTGCCTTTCTGTCACTCAAACAGAGCCTTTCCTGCCACAGCATGTCACTCAAACAGAGCCTTTCCTGCCTTTCTGTCACTCAAACAGAGCCTTTCCTGCCACAGCATGTCACTCAAACAGAGCCTTTCCTGCCACAGCATGTCACTGCGCTCTGGTACCTCGACGAGGTGTGTGAACGGCTTTCCTCCAGAGCGCAGATCTGGCTCAGTCATGCGTTCACACATGCAATGATCACCACTCTACATTAAAACCATGATGATGAAGATGACGAGGAGGAGGAGGGGGTAGTGTCTTCAAAAGGTTGTTTTAAAAAAAATCACGGGAACAGAGTGAGCAAGCCATGAGCGCCTGTCTTCACGTTATTATCAGAGACAACCAGCCCTGCATCGTATTATGCAGAGGCTGAAATAATAAATAGGCTGAAAGTGTTGACATATGTCAGAGATTATAGCCGGCTTACCGATCCGCACGACAGGCGATATGAAACATGGTATATTGGCGCTCCTGGAGCTTCTGTATGTCTGAGCGAATCAAGTGTGAGAAAAACCGGGATATAAAGAGACAGCTGCTACTCATAAAAGTATAAACAAAGCGTAATGGCAGATGAACATTATTCCCATTGATCTTATTTCTTCAAAAACACGGCTGTAGGACAAGATGACAACCACTGAATGAAGTACAGGGTATAGGTATACCTGCATACATGCGCGTGTCTAGGCTTCCAAGAAACAGATGCCTGATGCAGATAAATCATACCAATAAAAAGTGTTGGAATGATTAGTGTAGTTTTTAATTGAAGACGAGATAGAATGCAGCATAGACCAGACGATATAACAGCTTCACAGTCAGGCTGTGGAGGTTTTGACATCACTTTGCACCTGTCTCTATAAACTATAGAGGGGAGAAACGGTGTCACAGTGGAGATAGTTAGAGACGGCAGGCGTAGATAGGTTTCTTGTGCGTCACAGTGGAGATAGTTAGAGACGGCAGGCGTAGATAGGTTTCTTGTGCGTCACAGTGGAGATAGTCAGAGACAGCAGGCGTAGATAGGTTTCTTGTGCGTCACAGTGGAGATAGTCAGAGACAGCAGGCGTAGATAGGTTTCTTGTGCGTCACAGTGGAGATAGTCAGAGACAGCAGGCGTAGATAGGTTTCTTGTGCGTCACAGTGGAGATAGTCAGAGACAGCAGGCGTAGATAGGTTTCTTGTGCGTCACAGTGGAGATAGTCAGAGACAGCAGGCGTAGATAGGTTTCTTGGGCGTCACAGTGGAGATA
Organism: Notolepis coatsorum; assembly: GCF_963971535.1. Lineage (NCBI taxonomy): Eukaryota > Metazoa > Chordata > Actinopteri > Aulopiformes > Paralepididae > Notolepis > Notolepis coatsorum. The sequence goes on from NC_140178.1 coordinate 8,312,606, forward strand.
GTTAGAGACGGCAGGCACAGATAGCTTTCTTGTGCGTCACAGTGGAGATAGTTAGAGACAGCAGGCGTAGATAGATTTATTGTGTTCATACTAGTGCTGTCAAACGATTAAAATATTTAACTCGATTAATCGCATGATTGTCCATAGTTAACTCGTGATTAATCGCAAATTAATCGCATTTTTATTTAATTTTTTTTTTTACCTTAAACAGATCTTTTTCAAGTTCCAAGTTTTAATACTCTTATCAACATGCGAGTCAACAAATGCTTGCTTTGTGCAGCCATTTAACACAAAAGGATGACCCTCATGCATTGCAAATTTGCATCAAATTCAAAACAGAGTGATGCAAAAAATAACTTAAAAGAAAATAATAATTTAAAACAATGAATAAAGTGTGCATGAAATAATAGGGGAAAGAAAACGTTAGGAACTTGTTACATTCACACACACAAGGGCTGATTAATCACACCCCCCCCTCTCTCCCTCACACTCTCCCAGCTCTTTTGCCCCTTCCTCATCTCTCTCACCCCCCTCTCTCTCTATATCTCACACACACACACACACACACACACACACACACACACACACACACACACACACACACACACACACACACACACACACACACACACACACACACACACACACACACACACACACACACACACTTCAGAAACAAACATAGTATCAATGAGAGCATCAATAATACACCTGAGTGAAGTTTAGTAAAACATTTTTTTTTTTTAGTTAATCTTGAGTTAAAAAAATTAGTGGCATTAATAGAATCGGGAGTTAACGCAATATTAACGCGATATATTTGACAGCCTTAGTTCATACACAACAGGGAATAAGCTCAGAATATCCCTAGATATGAAAAGTATTTTTCTGTGAAAGCATCCACTGACCTTCGAGGCATGTGGGCTTCTGCAGAATCAGAGAGTGACATTCAGAGAGCAGCCACACGTCTCAACTCAAGTGTAAATAAATATCTCGGCGCATCCCGGCGGAAACTGGATGAATTGGACGCGAGGAAGTAATGCGTCATGAAAACATTGTAGTCCTAAAATAGAGGAGACCCAGGGTTTTCGATGGACATCGACATTTCATAAAACTACACCACCCAGACGTTATTTTTGTGATTATATCTCACGGGTCGAACAAACCGGAACGTTATCGCCATAAAATAGAATGTAGTCTGTTTCTTTTCCTTTCTAGCAAAAGAACGCGTCTCAATTTGATGAAAAATGGCGGAGCTATTTATATTATAAAAAAGTAACTGTACTTACAGTAGCTTTCATTCACAGTCTTTGCTGCCCTGTTACGGGGGCGCCTGGTGGTACTAAATCCAGATTGAACTCTGCCATTGGAAAGAAGAGATTTGGCCTGATCGATAGATGTATGACTTGGCCATAATAATAAGGTAATTTATAGGCCTGATATTCTATATTCATATTTCGATGTGTCTGGATGGCAAAATTCAGTACTGTATCTACAAAAAAACCTTTATTCATTTGCTTAGATTTTTTTGTACACGTGATCTCAAGAAGGTGCTGCATTTTCCACATCTGGTCAATGTTAGCATGGTGTTATTCACTGTCAAAAATGGAAAAGTAAAAGAAATCATAATAATTGATATTCTCCTTACAATTTACTCAAGCATAGTAACATACAGAATATTTCTATTATATAGAATATTATTATTATTATTATTATTATTATTATTATTATTATTATTATTATTATTATTATTATTATTATTATTATTATTATTATTATTATTATTATTATTATTATTATTATTATTATTATTATTATGGACTTATATGCTGATTTGTGATGTCAGAGAGACTCAGCTGCATGTTGAGACTCACACACTCCACACAGTTACCATTGTGGTTGGAGCCCAGGCTCAAAACGGCTTAAGATCTTGAGGTAGAAAAATGCTGTTTTTGAGTACTTGATTAGAAATACAAAACAATGAATAAAATAAAAAAAAAAATGACAGAGGTGTTCCATAAACTCACAGGGATTGTGTAAAAGTGCCCAAATAGTGAAAGAAATAGTAAAATAGTTCCCCTTTAAGAGAAGATAGGACAGTGATGTGACTGCTGCTGCAAGGTCTGGATGTACAGTAGGGGACGGCGTGCTTGTGTGCGTGATGCAAATATCAGGGGGGAAAAACACAAGATAGCAGATTGCTGGGAGTCCACTGTAGGCTATATGTGTAGCGGTGAAGCAACCTAACTAATGAATAAATTCCTGTCTATGTTGTCAGGCCAGGAGAGAAGATAGGGATGGCAGAGACTTCGCTCCTTCCCTTTGGGCCTCCGCCAACTACAACGCAGGCGGCACCGGAAGATGAGAGGGCAGAGCAGAAACAAACGAGCCCAGGACCCGTCTGAGTGGAAAAGGAAAACCTGGACGAGAAATAAAAAAAAAAAAAAAGAGAACTAGGATGATCTCGACGCAGAGGCCCCGGCCGCCGGAGTTCTGTACGATAAGAAGCGGTGGAGTGGAGAGTTCCTGGCTGGCGGTCGAGGAGGAACAGCTTGAGTATATCAGGATGAAGGGAACGCGTCTGATGCTTTGGCTGAACGGGAGCGACTTCATTTCCGGGGTGCAGGGCACACACAGAGAGAGGATCTGTATCTATGCTAACCAGCTCTGAGGAGACCGACACAGTGGAAGAACCGCCCAACGGCGCCAAGCGGTGTGGTGTGTGTGTCGTCCTCCCACTGCTTTGAAGGCGTTTGGGCTTTTTGTTAGCAAACCCTGTAGTATCTTCAACGCGCGGCACATCCAATGTTGCTCAAAGGGTGTTATATATAATGAATGAAATAATGGGTTTATTTGAATAATTAACCTCTTAACATGCGGGCACATTTTTCAGAAAACGCCAGAAAATTGCTAGACCCAAAGTAATCTGCCATTTATTATACTTTATATACTTATAGCACATGCATGAGTCTGCCGGTCTCTTTTGAAAGGAAACATTCAGGAACTGGGCAAAAAACTTCAAAGTAAAGATTCCAATACTCCCACACTGAGTGGTTTAAATAAAAATATATCAAACTGGTACCTTGACCTTTTAAGCCCTTGCCATATTATTTTCTGAACATTTGCCTAAAAGTACATACCCAAGTAAATGGAAGATTGCTCCACTGTACAAGGTCCATTTGCATGTTCTTGGTATAGGGACATCTATGGACCTCAGGGAATGTATTCCCAGTGTCAGAAATATTGTGTCTGTTACTAGGCTTGAGTAAATTGTAATGAACAAAAGGAGAATATCAATTATTATTATAATTTTTTGTGAAGTGCTTTGGATAAAAAGCTTTTATATAAATGCACCGTTTACCAGTTAACTGTGATATGCAGATGACTTGTGCTCCTGTATCTATAAGACACTATGGCACTTAACACCAACCAGCCATGCTGTTCTCTCCTATGACTCACCCGCCAAGCCTGCATGGTATCTGGCTTTCGTTTGCCGGCAGATTCCTGTTTAAACTTTGCTTGTGTAAATTCTGGCCCATCAGTAAGGGGAAACTATTTTTACATTTAGCTGCTGTCCTCAAGAGCAGCTAGTTTCTTTTTAAAGGCTCAGTTGGAAAGGAGTTGGCATTCTGTGCAGATCTCAGAGTGTGTGTCTTTGTACTAACTTTAACTGAACTACCGCATAATTGTGCCGAATATAGATGTGTTTCTTGTTCATAAACATGCCGTGTTCGAGCCAATCAGCAACACCAACTGAGTCACGTGACCAAGTTGCCCCCTTACCTGCGCGAGCCGCTGCGCTAAAAAAGTACGACGGGGCTCTATGGAGAAACCATGACACTCCCCTGACTAAAAGTTGTTTCAAACGAAAACGCCTGGATGTCATTTTGCCAAATCAGCAGCACGGCTGTGAGTGTGAGTCTTTCACCTTTTACATTATCTAGCTTTGGCATGGGTTGATTGTTTAGATCGCTAACACGGCTAACAAATGCAAATATGTTGTAGTCCGCCCCGTTGTTCTGACCAGGATTACGTTCCTTTTTGCCCCCGTGACACCCCTTCCTGACAGGGAGCGACGCGAGCGAGCGTGATTGCGAAAATGATTAAAATGTATTCGTTTCAATCAGACTATCCTGACCTGCCGCGAGCGACAGCGAACTGAGCAGCGATGTCGTCCACCCCTCAGATATTCGCTCGCTGTGTCTCTAGTTGAGCGATTACGCGGCCGAGTCCCGCCCCTAAACACTTTTTATTGGTCAAGAATCGCAGGCCCCCCCCACGTGTGCTTCCAGGTAACACACACACACACAGACACACTCGGACACGCGCCGCCTCATATCAGGACAGTGTCGCGCGCGATTTCGTCTCTAGTTCGCTCGCTCGCTCCCTGTCAGGAACCGGTGTGATGCGTGCGCACGCCGAGTCTGACGTGGACGAGAAACACATCTATCGTGTGTGTGTCTTTAGATCACAGTGCGTTAGAAAATACAAGAGGACATTATTTACTACGATGTGATTTCTCTTGTAGGTTACATCGCCCCCTACTGGACACTGACATCCTCATCAGCCGTTTGAACATGAGCTCCATTCATGGATAATATTTACTATTATTTATTATTTATAGGGGCGACAGTGGCTCGGGAGGTAGAGCAGTCGTCTGTAAAATGTAAGTAACGAATTGTAAAGCGCTTTGGATAAAAGCGCTATATAAAAAAGCAGCCATTTACCATTTACTAGGATGTGATTTCTCATGTAGGTTACATCGCCCCCTACTGGACACTGACATCCTCATCAGCCGTTTGAACATGAGCTCCATTCATGGATATTATTTACTGCGATGTAATTCCTCATGTAGGTTACATAAACAATACATTACGCGCCCAGTGGGTTGTCTATGGCGGGGGAACCGTACTGCGGTTTATGGGCTACGATGACAGGACCATTTGTTATTAATGACGGTCCCACATTTTTGTTACGATCTTGGAAAGAAGGCTTGAGGTTTTCTGCTCTGTCTGCATGGAATAGCCTGCGAGAAGAGCTTAAACTACAGGAAACATTATCACAAAATTAATTCAGACATACGATGAAGACCATGGAATCGTGTCTAAAACCATGAGCTCACTTGTCTGAATGTTTTTAATGTTTGTTTCCTTCTTGGCCAGGTCACTCTTTTTTTTAAATATATTTGAATCTCAGTGAGTTTTTAATCTGGTTAAATAAAGGTTAAATAAATGAAAACATATCCTCTTTACGGCTGTTCACCTGGGCCGCTTCACAGTCAGTGGCTCTACGCTCTGTGGACCAGCACACATCCTGGGGGCGGAGAGATATATCCTCCACAGAGTAAATCCACACAGTTCATAACAGAGTAGATCCACAAGGTTCATCGACAGAGTTAATCCACGCGGTTCACAGGAAATATTACAGCGTTTTAAAGCAGCTGCTCCTGTTAACTGTCAACCTGTGTGACACATGTCTGGCCTGAGGATGACTCATCAGTTCCACCCTGACTGAGGATGACTCATCAGTTCCATCCTGACCGTTTCTCCTGAGGATGACTCATCAGTTCCATCCTGACTGAGGATGACTCATCAGTTCCATGCTGACTGAGGATGACTCATCAGTTCCCTCCTGACTGAGGATGACTCATCAGTTCCATCCTGACTGAGGATGACTCATCAGTTCCATCCTGACTGAGGATGACTCATCAGTTCCCTCCTGACTGAGGATGACTCATCAGTTCCATGATGACCGTTTCTCCTGAGGATGACTCATCAGTTTCATCCTGACTGAGGATGACTCATCAGTTCCATGATGACCGTTTCTCCTGAGGAGGACTCATCACATTTAGTAATTTAGCTGAACGCTTTTATCCAAAGCAACTTACAAGTTCTGTACGACAAGTCATCAGGAAGGGCATTGTGGGGAAAGGACTGAGAAAAAGTGGCTTCTCCTTGATGACCCTCCCGGAGCTCGGATAGGAGTGGGTCTGAGACGGCCAGAAGATGCAGAGCGGAGGGGTCTTGAGGGTGTGTGTGTAGTTAGAGACCATTGACCGGAGGTTAGCAAGCAACGGCCCACATGTGGGCTCTCTTGAGGACGATTTGCCCACCGGCACTTTGGCAACCTCTAGCGACTCGGGTGTGCATATTCTTTAATACAATATATAGATGGAATTAAAGCCCTATTTGTTGCCTGTCGATAGCCGACAAAATCTATTCAGTGGTTCTCGAAGTTACATGCCGATATGTGAGGCGTGCGCCAAAGTAGACGGCAGACTTTTAATTTTTTCAAATACCACTCCCGACTCTCGAGCCTCTACCTCCGTCAATCATTTGGCAATCTAAAAAATTGGAAGCATTGTAACCAATGAGTAGGGCTTTCCAATGGTACCCCACGTGGGAATGAGCGAATCAGGGATCTAGGTGAAAAGTCACGAGCCAAAACAGCTCGCCTGGTAAATGAGTCAGGTGTCCCCCTGCTCCCCCCCCCCCTCTATGACGAGCTGCTAGGGCTGGACCTCTGGACTTGAACTGTGCTGCACTGTATCCATGTCCCCAACCACTGCACTTTACTGTCTTATTGTTGTCTCACTGTTCTGTCCTGTTTTGCACTTATTTATTTATTATTATTATTATATTATGTTTATTCCTATTTGGGAAAAATCATGCACTGTAATGTCGAATCACGTTTCAAGTTTCTTTAATAGTTGTCATACAGAAGTACAGAATACTTTCATACAAAATGCTTCTTACTGTTACGCTCCAGAGACTGTGCTAGACAAGATAGTATCAAATAACATAGTATAGCATGTAATTTAGAAGAAGAAAATGAGGTCACAGTGTTCGGTATAGACATATGTACAATGTTCTGAGTTACCATATAATATACAATACTATGCAGTGTACTAATGTACAGTACTATATAGTGCAAAGCAGAAATGGGATGAGGTACAATTTAGGTACAATTTACAGTAAGGTGTACGAGTTGTAGTGCAATCCTTCATCAATAAATATAAAGTGTGGGGAGTGGGTGCTACAGTGTGTTTGTTTAAAGTGGGTGTGTGCTATAAAGTGTGTGGAGTGGGTGCTACAGTGTGTTTGTTTAAAGTGAGTGTGTGCGTGTGGATGTGTGTGCTATGTGCGTTTGGTGGTTGTTGTTGTGTAGTGTTCATTGTTCGTTTAGCAGCCTGATGGCCTGGGGATAGAAGCTTCTTCTGAGTCTTTCTGTGCTCGCCTTGAGACTCCGGTATCGCTTGCCTGACCGCAGCAGTTCAAAGAGGCAGTTGTTCGGGTGACTGGAGTCTTTAATGATTCTCTTAGCCTTGCCCTTGCAACGCTTGTTGTAAATGTTCTGGAGGGTGGGGAGCCCCCCTCCAATTGTGCGTTCGGCTGAACGTGTCACTCTTTGTAGTCTGCTTCGGTCTTGTGCAGTGCTATTCCCAAACCAGGAGGTGATGTTGCCGGTCAAGATGCTCTCTATTGTACATGAGTAGAAGTTCTCTTAAGGATCTTCTGACTGACTTGGAACTTCCTTAGGCGCCTGAGGAAGTAGAGGCGTTGTCGTGCCTTCTTCACAACACTGTCAATGTGTGTGGTCCATGTCAAGTCCTCGGATATGTAGGCTCCGAGGTACTTAAAGCTGTTGACTCTCTCAACCGGTGCCCCGTCGATGCTGAGGGGGCTGTAGTCCTTGACCCCCGACCTCCTGAAGTCCACAATCATCTCCTTTGTTTTGCTGACGTTCAGGGAGAGGCTGTTTTCCTGGCACCATCCCGCCAGGACCTTGACCTCTTCCAGGTAGGCCCTCTCGTCGTTGGCAGAGATCAGGCCCACCACCACTGTGTCGTCAGCAAATTTGATGATTGTATTGCTACTCCGCTGAGCCACACAGTCGTGTGTGTACAGGGAGTAGAGGAGGGGACTCAGAACACAGCCCTGGGGGGCCCCTATGTTGAGGGTGATGGATGAGGAGGTGCAGTTGCCTGCTCTCACCACCTGGGGTCTGCCAGTCAGGAAGTCCAAGACCCACTGGCAGAGGTCATAGTTCAAGCCCAGGTCCCTGAGCTTGGCTATGAGTATGGAGGGGACTATGGTATTGAATGCCGAGCTGTAGTCGATGAATAGCATTCTCACATAGTTCCCCTGCCTCTTGTCCAGGTGTGATGCTGCTGTGTGCAGCACATGGGCTATGGCGTCCTCCGTGGACCTGTTGGGGCGGTATGCAAATTGCAGGGGGTCCATGTTGATGGGGAGGGAGGAGCAGATGTAGCCCTTTACTAGCTTCCATTTGTACCTGTACAATATGGTGAATAAAGTTATCTGAATCTGAATCTGAATCTGAGGACGAGAATTATCCGTCGAATGCATTGAAGTCTATGAGAAAATCGTTTTCTGAGCTCTCTCACTTTTTATCAAAACCGCTTCTAATCACTCATTTCTGAAAGGATTTGTATAGAATTTGGACATGTACTACACAACACTTCAGGCTATTCTTCAGCCATACCTATTTTCTTTTAGATACTACTTCTGGACTACTACTAACTACTACAGAAAAACCTGAGTAACACGTTTTTCTACAACTCAAGTTCAGACCTATATGCAACTCTATTTCATTAGCACTAAAAGTGAATCTATTGTATCAGAAACTTCAGAATGTCATCTTTCAAAAGAGACCAGGTTCATGCATGTGCTATAAGTATAAAGTATAGTATTTTGGTTTGGAAGAAAAGTATGCATGCCTCAAAAACGAAAAATAAAATGGCCACTTTTGGGGGCGATTGATAAGAGGTTAAAGCCAAATCGCGAACCCTAAACTACCGGATGTTGCAGAGAACGCACTGACGCGGGTGACGTCGTCGGGTGACCTGAACTGCAACGCTGAGCTAGATTATCCTCTTTTTAAACGGCTGCTTATTAAATTAAAGATCCCCTGCCTTAATCAGTATATCAAAAAGCTTTGTTCACAGGACCACAGCTGCATGAACCACAGGCGAAGCGAGGAGCGATCTATTAATAGTCCATTAATTTACCAAGAGCTGCAGCAAAGACTGGAGACTCAGGAGCAGCCAGAAGAGAGATGTCACCAGTGAGACGTCTGTTGGCACGAACAAACAGACACACACCTTCACACTCACACTCTTCTCCTCCTAGGGGACGAAAACCAGCCCACCAACCCACCGACAGAGTGACCTATAGAGTTGCCGGTCGCAGCAAAAAAAAGAGAGAGAGTATAACTGGTGCCAGGGCCGCTTTTAGGCATAGGCAGTATAGGCAAATGCTAAGGGCGCAGAGGGGGCAACAAAAATGAAAGACATTTTTAATTTTTTTTAATAATTGCAATAGTTTTTTTTACTAATACTTGTCCGAAACCGACGCTCTTTGGGTGTTCGCTGTTTGGCCTTGTAACCCGAGACTGGAAGCACGTAATAGGTTGAGTAGGGTGTCAATCGAACTGAGCCGGCCCTGACTGGTGCCTTCAAATAGTTTGGGCCCTGAGTGAGTTAGCTCATTCGACATCTCAAGCCAGCTGTGTTTGTTGACAGACTCAGTTACAAGATAAATAGCGGTTCTAAGCGATCAAACACAATAAATATAATAACGTTGCCTGTGCAAGGTTATCTCCATCACTGGACACGCTCTCTCTCTCTCTCTCTCTCTCTCTCTCTCTCTCTCTCTCTCTCTCTCTCTCTCTCTCTCTCTCTCTCGCTCGCTCTCTCTCTCTCTCTCTCTCTCTCTCTCTCTCTCTCTCTCTCTCTCTCTCTCTTTTTCTCTCTCTCTCTCTCTCTCGGACGTCACTTTCTCATTGAACCTTTGACTGGTACTATATATATTTATATATATATATAATATTAATAGAATATTAATATTTATATAAATAAATAGCTTTCAGAATCCTGTTAACACATACCAACTTTATGGAATATCAGACCTTTAGCAAATGCAACTCTTATGACTATCGGCTCAATTCATACGAGCTGTTATTCAGATCAGCTGTTCGCTCAGCTCTGACAGAAGGTGAGTGTTGCCCAAAGGTCCGCAGGCAAGCTGTGAACTGGCATCGTGCTCACAGGGGCGTCAGGGAGGAAGAGAAGTGTGCGAATCACCCAGTTTAACCCTGCAAGACCCGGATATATTTCATGCAAAAATTCAACCTTTCAGATGGTGTTGTAGGAGTACTTTGGAGAGGAAAATATAGTGTTTTTGTAAGGTTTTGTGAGGTTTTATTGAAATGTAATTTTTTTTTTTTACCTTTATTTAATTAACCAGAAAGTCCCATTGAGATACAAGATCTCTTTTGCAAGGGAGACCTGCGGCCAAGATGACAGCAATAACATTTGCAATATATCAGACAGCAATAAAATGTGCGATACATCACACACAAGAACATAATAAAAGTGCATGTATACAATATACAATACATCACATGTAAACACAAAAACACAAAACAGAATAGTCTACATAATAGTAAAAGTGTACGATACAGGGTAATACAGTAATTTTGCAGTTTTTCAGTTGGGACCCGACTACAGAAAGCAGCGACATTCTTCTTCTAGGAAGTTATGTAATACAGATTTAAATTCACAGAGAGAGACCAGGGTGTCTAAGTGGATGTGGTCCTGTAGCCCATTCCATGCCCAAGGTAATAATCCAACTGTGGTTCTATCGGGTAGCAGCATTTCCTATAGGCCATTTTTACTCACTGTCAGAATAACATGGCAAATGTCTATATACTTCACTAAAACAACTTAAGGGTATAAGGCATTCTCTAATTTACATTTGGGGGATATATTTCACAATAATAACATAATGTACACGTTCTAGACATTCTAATGATCACCCAAAAAAATTTTACAGGCATTTTACTTACTTTTTTTTTCAGGAATCCCGTCCAGTGAAAAAGAGAGAGTTGTTCGTCCTTCAAGGATTTTGAAGTCGTGAAGTGTCCTGCCTCTGTGGGGGGTAAACTACTTATGTGCAAATATCCTGGCAAATATCCTGGCCAGACAAAACAATAGGATCCAATGATGATGTTTAGGTGAAAAAAGAACAGGAAAACAAATGATTTATAATTTTTTTTTAATAAAATACAAATGTTACACATTTGCAACTGTGGGCCTTGCAGGGTTAAATATCTGTTTTTTAATGCAATATGACCAGCTCTCTATGTAGGTTTTCTGAACTCTATGCAACACTAAACCCATCCGTTCTACACTCATTGCAGACACATCCAGATGCACACACTCACTTTAAATAAACACTCACCTTTAACATTCACTTTAGCCACTTTAAACTCTATTTAACACCGCACCATAATTTGATCTATTCATTACTAAAAGATTTGCACTACTACATCCCTACCTCATTGCATTTTGTTTGCATTTTGTACTTTGTAGTTTTGTATATTGTATATTTTTTGTATAATGTTTGGCCTTTATACTTTTAACTTTTGTACTGTGTATGAAGCACAATCTCAGGGGGCTCACACAGAACCAAGCATTTCACTGTGTAATGTACATTATATGTGACAAATAAAACTTGGAACTGAACAACGGGCAGACCAGAGGCTCTCCGACAACACAAGGCTCTGTCCTGCTCGTCCCCGAAGGCTCCCAAACGACAAATCTGAGTGTCCGAATAAAATGTTTTTTAAAGAAAGTACTGGACGACAGCCGGGCACTGCCGAGTTCTCCCTCCGGTCCGGCCGGGCTCATGCTGTTTAGTCACTGATAGCCTTTGAAGCGGGATCTATACCGCTGGGCTCATCCTACTGGAGGAGGCCGTGTGAAATGTCAAGGGGCTCGAGGACCAAAGGACTCCGCTGTCACCGATTCTTCACGCTATATTATTATTACGGTATTACAGCGTTTGAGGCCCGAGCTACATGGTGGCCTAGCTGACCCCCGCTATCCCCCTCCCCTCCCCTCCCCTCCCCCGCCCCGCAGCCCACGACGAGGAGAAATCTGCAAACGAACTATAAGCAAACTATCCAGGCTGCTGTTTTTCCTAGATAGCTGTCACTGCATATTTATCGAGCGGCTCATATTCTGACACGGTAACACTGACAATAAGACAGATTAGCTGCTACAGAGGCATTTTTTTTATCCCCCCCCCCCCCTCCCCTCTTTCGTTTGCCGCCAGAGGCCGTAGGAGGAAGATCTGTTCGGAGTTTTCCCCCCCGACCGACCGCTCGTGCGTTTAAAAATAGTCCGCCCGGCAACAACAACGGCGGGCTGACACTGAGCTATCGCGGCGTGTCATCTGTGGGATCAGCTCTGTGCGCAGAAGAGAGGCCGCCGCCTCATCCTCTCCCTCCTCCTCCCCCCCCCCCCCCCTCCCCTCCTCCTCCCCCTCTTTACAGAGCGGAGAGAGAGAGACTTTACGTCACGGTTCCTCAACCGTTTCTCGACCGCTTGTCCACCGGGTCGGTCGCCGGTCTGCTCGTCACAACATGGTCGAGACGAGACGTCTCTCTCGCGTTCAAGTTTCAAGTTGTGTATATTATTCGAGTTTCAAGTTTTGTTTTATTTGTTTACGTGTATCATAAGGGACGTCGTGTAGGTTACAGTGAAACGCTTGGTTCTGCATGAGCCTCCTCCTGAGAATATGCTTGATACAGTAAAAAAAATTCACACTTTACAAATATACAATATACAAACTAAAGTACGACCTAAAGTACAATGGAGTAAAAATGCAGACAATGAGGTACAAAAAAAAGTCAAACTTTATTTTTTAAATGCAAAAAATTGGTATGGATAAAAAAAAAGAAAAAAAGGAGGTATATATATTATATAAAAAAAAGAGAGAACGAGAACACGCGAACATGGTTCCATGGTTACGCTGCTCACGGTTGTCGTGACACGTGTTTGCGTACAGTTCACCCCCACGCATGCTCTCTCTCCTCCAGTCAAGTATTTAGTTTAGTTTTTTTGTTTTCTTGTTTGTTTCTTAGCTTGCATGTAATTTTTGCCATCTTAATTGTTAGTTTCATTATGCATTGTGTGTGGAGTACTGACTTTTAATAATTTTGTTTAGCAATAATAATTGTTTTTGTATGTTTTTTTTTTGTGTGTGGAGCCCAGGAAGACTAGCTGGTTGCTATTGGGGATCTGTAATCAAATCAAATCAAAATCTCTGAGTGCTCTCTCTCTCTCTCTCTCTCTCTCTCTCTCTCTCTCTCTCTCTCTCTCTCTCTCTCTCTCTCTCTCTCTCTTTCTCTCTCTCTCTGCCACACTACCAAAGGGTTAACCCTTGCGCTGCGACAATACAGAAGGTTAACCCTTTCACGACCACACTACAGAAGGTTAACCCTTTACTACCACACTATAGAAGGTTAACGCTTTACTACCACACTACAGAAGGTTAACCCTTTACTACCACACTACAGAAGGTTAACCCTTTACTACCACACTACAGACGGTTAACCGTTTACATGTAGAACCCTTTACTACCACACTATAGAAGGTTAACGCTTTACTACCACACTACAGAAGGTTAACCCTTTACTAACACACTATAGAAGGTTAACGCTTTACTACCACACTACAGAAGGTTAACCCTTTACTACCACACTATAGAAGGTTAACGCTTTACTACCACACTACAGAAGGTTAACCCTTTACTACCACACTACAGAAGGTTAACCCTTTACTACCACACTACAGACGGTTAACCGTTTACATGTAGAACCCTTTACTACCACACTATAGAAGGTTAACGCTTTACTACCACACTACAGAAGGTTAACCCTTTGCTACCACACTATAGAAGGTTAACGCTTTACTACCACACTACAGAAGGTTAACCCTTTACTACCACACTACAGAAGGTTAACCCTTTACTACCACACTTCAGACGGTTAACCCTTTACTACCACACTACAGAAGGTTAACCCTTTACTACCACACTACAGAAGGTTAACCCTTTACTACCACACTTCAGACGGTTAACCCTTTACTAACACACTACAGAAGGTTAACCCTTTACTACCACACTACAGAGGGTTAACCCTTTCACTACCACACTACAGAAGGTTAACCCTTTCACTACCACACTTCAGACGATTAACCCTTTACTACCACACTACAGAAGGTTAACCCTTTACTACCACACTACAGAAGGTTAACCCTTTCACTACCACACTACAGAAGGTTAACCCTTTCACTACCACACTTCAGACGGTTAACCGTCTATAGTGTGGTAGTAAAGGATCGTCTATAGTGTGGTAGTAAAGGATCGTCTATAGTGTGGTAGTAAAGGGTTAACCGTCTGAAGTGTGGTAGTAAAGGATCGTCTGTAGTGTGGTCGTGAAAGGGTTCTACATGTAAACGGTTAACCGTCTGTAGTGTGGTAGTAAAGGGTTAACCTTCTGTATTGTCGCAGCGCAAGGGTTAACCCTTTGGTAGTGTGGCAGTGAAAGGGTTAACCTGCTGTATGTCGCAGTGAAAGGGTTAACCCGTTGGTAGTGTGGCAGTGAAAGGGTTAACCTTATGTAGTATGGTCGTGAACGGGTTAACCTTCTGTATTGTCGCAGCGCAAGGGTTAACCCTTTGGTAGTGTGGCAGTGAAACGGTTAACCTGCTGTATGTGCTGGTGTACTACCGGTGCAGCAGTGAAAGGGTTAACTTTATGTATTGTCGCAGTGAAAGGGTTAACCCTTTGGTAGCGTGGCAGTGAAAGGGTTAACCTTCTGTAGTGTGGCAGTGAAAGGGTTAACCCTTTGGTAGTGTGGCAGTGAAAGGGTTAACCTTCTGTATTGTCGCAGTGAAAGGGTTAACCCGTTGGTAGTGTGGCAGTGAAAGGGTTAACCTTCTGTATTGTCGCAGTGAAAGGGTTAACCCTTTGTAGTGTGGCAGTGAAAGGGTTAACCTTCTGTATTGTCGCAGTGAAAGGGTTAACCCTTTGGTAGTGTGGTAGTGAAAGGGTTAACCTTCTGTATTGTCGCAGTGAAAGGGTTAACCCGTTGGTAGTGTGGCAGTGAAAGGGTTAACCTTCTGTATTGTCGCAGTGAAAGGGTTAACCCGTTGGTAATGTGGCAGTGAAAGGGTTAACCCTTTGGTAGTGCGGGAGGGAAAGGGTTAAGACAAGATGAGATACGATAAGATAAGAGAACTGGACCCATAGAGGTTGAGTCGTACCTAAATGTACGCAATTCAAAGATTGTTTAGGGATCCCAGTATGCAGAAATATTCAAATTACCCCATATTTATGCGAGAAAACACATTTGTACTGCGAGCAAAGAACTGCATGGGATTAGCATAATGAGACGAAGTCTTTATTTGTCATGCAGCAACATTCACATGTAAGATGGACGACAGACAGGAACACACACACACATGCTTTGGGTCACTTTGGGAAAATGTCTCTTTGCACTTGACCCATCTTGTCATTTTACCCATTTATTATTATTTATTTACTCTGCCTTCCACTAGGGCCTGTTTTTTTAATCGGCTCCTATGTTTTATGTTTTTTATTTTTTATTTATTTTTTGATCCACTTTTTCTCCCATTTTCTATTTTTCTCCCATCCCAATTTTCATATCGTCCAATTCAACCCTCCCCTGTCTTCGAACGTTGTTTCTTGCCTCCCACAAGCCGGCTGCAATGTGGACTAAGTCATACATAGCACGAGTCCCCTCCGGTACTCGAGGTAACAGCCGTCGCATCTTTTCACCTGCGCGGCTCGATCTTTCAGCGTCGGGGGTCTGGGCTTTGGAGGGGCCCCGCCCCCATCGCTTCCTGATTCTACTGTGCAGGCGCACCAACCGACCTGTAGGAGTCGCTGTCCACAACGCCCGATCCCCACCCTTCAGTTTCCCTCCCCGTAATACGGCCAATGTGTATTACTGTGGACGACCAGCTAAACTGAAAGCAATGTGGAGAGCGGGGCTCGAACAGGAGGCATCCGTTTTTTATTTTATTTTATATACATT
>NC_140178.1:8328732-8354446 GCF_963971535.1 Notolepis coatsorum
CACCGTATAATCTCCAAAGGATGGTCTGGAATTCCTGGAATTCCCTCAAGGGGCACCGAGGCGGGGGGGGGGGGGACGCCAACGGACACTGGGAGGGGAGGGGGGGGGGGAGAAAAGGAGGGCAAGAATGTTTTGTGATCACTTCTTCTTCTTCTTCACGGAGGCCATTGGAAGGTCGTTGTTTACGATTCCAGCTGTAGCTCCGACCAAATCCCTATAGTGTCACAAAACGGGGGACAATTGTGACAAAAAAGGGAGTCCACCACGCGTGGAAGCAATTTGAACAATATAATTTATTTCTAATCTAAACAATTATCTGTACAAACAAAGAACGCGTATGTAAAAGAATCAGTGATGTACGCAGTGTGTGGATGAGTGAAAAGGGAAGGAACCGCTACCTCCGGTCAATGGTCTCTAACTACACACCCTCAAGACCCCTACGCTCTGCATCTTCTGGCCGTCTCAGACCCACTCCTCCTATCCGAGCTCCGGGAGGGTCATCAAGGAGAACCTGCCTTTTCTCAGTCCTTGCCCCACAATGGTGGAACGAACTGCCCACCACAGTTAGGACAGCCGAATCCCGTCCAATCTTTCACCGTCGACTAAAGACGCACTTCTTCAACATCAACGGCGAAAGATTGGACGGGATTCGGCTGTCCTAACTCGGGTGGGTAGTTCATTCCACCATTGTGGGGCAAGGACTGAGAATAGGCGGCTTCTCTTTGATGACCCTCCCGGAGCTTGGATAGGAGGAGTGGGTCTGAGACGGCCAGAAGATGCAGAGCGTAGGGGTCTTGAGGGTGTGTAGTTAGAGACCATTGACCGGAGGTAGGCGGGAGCGGTTCCCTTTGCCGCACGGTATGCCAGGTCGAGGGCCTTGAAGCGGATACGTGCAGCAATGGGGAGCCAGTGCAGGTCCCTAAGAAGTGGGGTGACAGTCACATGGGCCGACTTCGGTAGGTTTGAGATCAGGCGGGCCGCTGCGTTTTGAATGAGTTGAAGAGGCTTGGTGGCAGTGGCCGGGAGGCCAGCTAGCAGTGCGTTGCAGTAAGTCGAGGCGGGAGATGACTGTTGATTGGACGAGGAGTTGGGTGGCTTCTTTTGTCAGGAAGGGGCGGATCCTTCTGACGTTGCTCAGGAGGAATCTGCAGGTTCTGGTTGTCGCTGCGAGGAGGATCTGATGGTTGACTGTGTCGAAGGCTGCGGATAGATCTAGGAGAATCAGGGCAGAGGAGAGGCCTTTTGCTTTTGCTAAGTGAAGTGCCTCTGTGACCGCAATGAGGGCCGTTAGCACTCAACACTTTGATGAACATTGTTACTCAGCTGATATAGAGTTGTGCCCTTCCTGCTGTCTTGTTGTACAGAACTTGTAAGTCGCTTTGGATAAAAGCATTCAGTTAAATTACTAAATTACCAAATGTAAATGTAAGTGTGGTGCTGTGTGCTGTAAGTAGTAGTATTATAATATCAAAGATCAGAGGGGTGGTGGTGGATAACCAGTTCCTGGTAGATGGAAAAGCACAAAGAGGGAGTTAACCATGGGACGCATTATGCACATGCAGGCAGCTCTCTCACTGCCCAGGTGAGTCCAATCGGGCTAACGAGCCTCCCACTCCACCGTGCTCCCTGAGAGGCAGCAGACTCACCCATTAGCAGGTAGAGTGGGGGTCGTCACAGCAGACTCACCCATTAGCAGGTAGAGTGGGGGTTCGTCACACTATAGATAACATAGACGTCATGTTTGTTTGTTTTTTCTCCACATTGATAGCTTTATTCTCGTGCCGGTGCAGGTGCACACACACTTAAACACATGCATGCACACAGACACACAAACACACATGCACACACACACACACACACACACACACACACACACACACACACACACACACACACACACACACACACACACACACACACACACACACACACACTTTAACACATGTATGCAAAAAAACATATACCTTGCATTGCAGTTTGTATAGATAGAATATACGTTATGTATTATGTTTAGTTTATAGTTTAGTTTAAAGTTTTAGTTTATTGTTTATTTATAGTTTATTTAAACTGTACATTGGAGGTGGTTGGGTGGGTGGGAGGGGGGGGGGGGGGGGGAGGGGTAACTGTACATTGGAAGGAGTTGCGTTAGGACATTTACCGGGGCCAGTTTCGAATTGCAGTCTCCCGTAGGTGCTCTTTGAGAGTGGTTTTGAACGTGGGTAGTGATTCACATTACTGTGAATTGAGAGAGCTGTCTGGTCGTCGTGGAAACAATGGGACAAAGACTGCGTGGCCACAGCCACACACACACACACACACACACACACACACACACACACACACACACACACACACACACACACACACACACACACGCACACACACACACACACACGCACACACACAGAGATAAAAAAGGTATACATGTAATTGTGTTTATTTTCCTCTTTTACAGCATCAGCTCACCAAACTACTCAGAACACACTGGGGACTGGTAAGAGTCTCACCTATCACTAAAGACACTGCAACACGCTGAATATATGCTAAGCAGAGTCAGTAATAATGGTTCTGATGCTAAGCACACTGAGGCTCCCATCCATTACCCAGGAGACCGCAGCTTCTGCGTAGAGATTCTCATCCATATGTATTCAAACTAATGATATGGTCTCATCATTAAGATGTGTTAAGAATGGGCACTGATTACAGCAGTAATTACACGTTGGATTATTGTTATTTCTTCTTATACATATTTGAATAAATCAACAGCCTCTGATTGAATTTCTCTTTTAATGTACATTTTGCTTCTGATTTCTGAGCGCGGAATGCAACTCATTACCGGTACGTTTTTCGGAGCACATAGAGACAGAAGTGACCAATCAATTAATTGTTTTTAAATGATTACCTCTGGTTTAATTTTTAGCTATTTTATTCTTTTAAAAATATTTTTTTTTAATGTATTTTAAAATGTGCTCTTAAGGCGAGACACTGCAGGTGAATAGTCAAATATACTTTTTTTGTTGATTTTGAGATTTTGTTATATTTTGCTTCCTAAACATGTCTTCTATGAAACTAGTGACAATAAAACGTCAATAACACACATTTAGTTGTTTATTTTACATCATTTTGCCTTATTGCATCCATAAATGTGCACATATTTAATGGGGAAGTGCCTCATTTGCATATATAAACATAAATTTCAGAAAACTTGCAATATATTTTTTCTTAGTTTATATGTACATAACAAATTGGGAAAGTTTCATAGTGATATCTATTCAAATATGTTTTGCCTATTCGGGGGTACTACACTGTACTACACTGTTTGTAGCCTGTGTGTAGTTCTGTTCAGTTCAATAACATCATTATTATTATTATTCAGTTATCAGGCATGTGTTTAGGTTGTCTATTACTAATGGTTTGATTAGGTATTGTGTTTGTAAATATCTGTTTAAAAAAAAAAGTATGGCATTTTACAATACAGAACTTTGAAGGCGTTTTCCCAAAAATGAGTTTTGAGAGTTTTTCCTCATACTCTGAGCCAGAAATCTCCACTTCAGTAGCACTCACATACACCAAACCTTCCAGTTCTATTCATATCTATGTTCTGAAGGTATTTACAGAAGGGTTTGTTGATATCGCATTCATACCCTGATTTATATCACATTTTATTCCTAAAAACATGGCGAAATATGGAATTTTACCATAAAATGGACTGAATGGAGTATTTTCTGATTTATGGAGTGATAAAAAGAGATATCCAAAATCCCCTCTGTAATAACCTTTGGCTCTAATATGTCAACAAAATGAAACTATAATTTTGAAAATGGCTTTATCCAATGTTCAGATTTCTGTCCTGGAATTATATGCAAATTAGTGCATATTTAAGTAGATCATGCCTCATTTGCATATTTAAACATACAATTTCAGAAAACTTGTAATACAAAAAAGTCTTGTCTTAATATAAGTAATCAACTGGGTAAGTTTCATTGTGATATCTATTAGTTAATTTGTTTACCCTATTCACCTGCAGTGTCTCCCCTTAATTATTCTGATTGTCTTTATATTTATGAACACACTGACACTTGTGTATGTAACGTCTCGACGGCACTGTAAAATTATACTCAGTGTATTATCGAGTATAAATAAAGATTGCATGAAAGTACACAGAAGTACATAGAGGCAGAAGTACACAAAAGTACATAGAGGCAGAAGTACATAGAGGCAGAAGTACATAGAGGTAGAAGTACATATAGGTAGAAGTACATAGAGGTAGAAGTACATAGAGGTAGAAGTACATAGAGGTGGAAGTACATACAATTACGTAGAGGTAGAAGCACATAGAAGTACATAGAAGTACATAGAAGTACATAGAAGTACATAGAAGTACATAGAAGTACATAGAGGCAGAAATACATAAAAGTAGAAGTACACAGAAGTACATAGAGGTAGAAGTACAAAGAAGTACATAGAAGTAGAAGTACACAGAAGTACATAGAGGTACATAGAAGTACATAGAAGTACATAGAAGTACACAGAAGTACATAGAAGTACATAGAAGTACATAGAAGTACATAGAGGTAGAAGTACATAGAAGTACATAGAAGTACATAGAAGTACACAGAAGTACATAGAAGTACATAGAGGTATAAGTACATAGAAGTACATAGAAGTACATAGAGGTAGACGTACACAGAAGTACATAGAGGTAGACGTACACAGAAGTACATAGAGGTAGACGTACACAGAAGTACATAGAAGTACATATAAGTACACAGAAGTACATAGAATTACATATAAGTACACAGAAGTACATAGAGACAGAAGTACAGAGAAGTACATAGAGGCAGAAGTACATAGAAATACATATAGGAAGAAGTACATAGAAGTACATATAGGTAGAAGTACACAGAAGTACATAGAAGTAGAAGTACATAGAAGTACATATAGGTAGAAGTACACAGAAGTACATAGAAGTAGAAGTACATAGAACTACATAGAAGTAGAAGTACTTAGAGGTATAAGTACATAGAAGTACACAGAAGTACACAGAAGTACATAGAAGCAGAAGTACATAGAAGTACATAGAGGTTGTATTACATTGTAATTATATTTGGTTGTGTGTTTGATGTGTGTTTTAATTATTTCCCTTACCTCTGTGATGAATGTATGGTCTATCTCTGTTACCCTTCGAGAGGCCGTCAATGTAAATAATGTAAATGTTAACCCTTTCAATACCACACTACAGAAGGTTAACCCTTTCACTACCACACTATATAAGGTTAACCATTTCACTACCACACTATAGAAGGTTAACCATTTCACTACCACACTATAAAAGGTTAACCCTTTTCATTACCACACTACAGAGGGTTAACCCTTTCACTACCACACTACAGAGGGTTAACCCTTTCACTACCACACTACAGAAGGTTAACCCTTTCACTACCACACTATATAAGGTTAACCATTTCACTACCACACTATAGAAGGTTAACCATTTCACTACCACACTATAAAAGGTTAACCCTTTTCACTACCACACTACAGAAGGTTAACCCTTTCACTACCACACTACAGAAGGTTAACCCTTTCACTACCACACTACAGAAGGTTAACCTTTCACTACCACAATACAGAAGGTTAACCTTTCACTACCACCTTTCACTACCACACTACAGAAGGTTAACGCTTTCACTACCACACTACAGAAGGTTAACCCTTTCACTACCACACTACAAACGGTTAACCTTTCATTACCACTCTACAGAAGGTTAACTCTTTCACTACCACACTACAGAAGGTTAACCTTTCACTACCACACTACAGAAGGTTAACGCTTTCACTACCACACTACAGAAGGTTAACCCTTTCACTACCACACTACAGAAGGTTAACGCTTTCACGACCACACTACAGAAGGTTAACCTTTCACTCCCACACTACAAACGGTTAACCTTTCACTGCCGCTGCCAGACTGTTGACCGGACCCCGTAAGAGAGACCACATCACCCCTGTCCTTGCCTCCCTTCATTGGCTTCCAGTACGCTACAGAATAAATGTTAAGGTTCTCCTGTTTGTTTTTAAAGCCCTTAATGGTCACCCCCCCTCCTACACCTCAGACCTCATATCCCCCTATTCCAACACCATGTCCCTCAGGTCAGCCGATCAGAATGTTTTGTGATCACTTCTTCTTTTCTTCTTCTTCTTCACGGAGGCCGTTGGAAGGTCGTTGTTTACGATTCCAGCTGTAGCTCCGACCAAATCCCTATAGTGTCACAAAACGGGGGTCAATTGTGACAAAAAAGGGAGTCCACCACGCGTGAAAGCAATTTGAACAATATCATTTATTTCTAATCTAAACAATTATCTGTACAAACAAAGAACGTGTATGTAAAAGAATCAGTGATGTACGCAGTGTGTGGATGAGTGAAAAGGGAAGGAACCGCTCCCCGCCTACCTCTGGTCAATGGTCTCTAACTACACACCCTCAAGACCCCTACGCTCAGGTCAGCCGATCAGAGGCTCCTGACAGTCCGGAGGTCTAACCTCAAGCTCAGGGGGGCCGTGCCTTTGCTGTCACAGCCCCTGAACTGTGGAACAGCATCCCCACCTCCATTAGGCTCGCCCCCTCGATAGATGCCTTCAAATCTAGACTCAAAACCCACTTCCACCTATTAAATCAAATCAAATCAAATCAAATGTATTTGTAAGGCCCGACAACACACGTTAATGTCCCCATGGGCCGGACACGTCTTCTTTAAACAAGTCAAGAAGAAACATAACAATAAGTCAAGAACAAAACAAGAACACCATAAGGTCCAACAAATTTAAAATAAATGCAAATAAATGAAAGAATGCAAGCACTCCCAGACATACCCCACGCGAAGTTAAGGAAAAACTCACTAAAACCTAACAAATAGGGATGTTCACTGACTCATGCCCTCCCGTAAAACGGAGTTGTGATTGTCTATATGTATATATGTATCTTCTACCCTCTGTACAGCACTTTGGTTGACATGTGTCATGTTAAATGTGCTATATGAATAAATGTGATTGATTGATTGATTGACTACCACACTACAGAAGGTTAACCTTTCACTACCACACTACAGAAGGTTAACCCTTTCACTACCACACTACAGAAGGTTAACCCTTTCACTACCACACTACAAACGGTTAACCTGCAGTATTAAATGCAGTGTTAGGACAGCATATTGTACAACATTCATGCCATGGCCTCCTCGCGCCAGATAAATACAAGGACCTCTGGAGAGTTTGTGTGAATCCACGTTTATTTCCAATTGTGTTTTAATCATAGACTCTAAAAGTAATCATCATGACTACAGACCATTATATAGACAGAACGGCCACGGCAAAGAAGCAGGGCTATCGATAGACTGTGCGGTTAGCCCTCATGTGAAACGTGTGTATGAAACACAACGCGTCGATAGAAGGAAAATGATTAAGCATTGCTTTTCCCACAAAAGTTCCACGATTGCCCCGTATTGATTTGTATTTCTATACCGCACCATTATTGGAACCTATAACCTTGTTCTGCCACGCAGACGTACCGTGACGCTTGAAGCGGGTGGCCGCGTGCGCAGTTGGGAATAAAAGATGACGCGTTTGGTAAATTACATGTTGTTATAAAACAAATCTGAGTGTAGTTCTGAGTGACTGTCTCACCACTGTTGTTGACTTGTGTCATTTATAAAGTGACATTGGGAACAGGCTGACGCTGTAAGGAAAGCAGAGATTACAAGTTCTCCTTTTAGGTTTTTTTTAATCTTTTTTATATATATGTTTTTGGTCGATTTATTTTTTATTAAAAAATAAAAATAAAAATCACTACCGGGCAGTCCGGTAGAGGGAGAGAGAGAGGAAGAACGGGAGACAGAGCGGGAGGAAGACATTCGGCAAAGGACGCCGGGTCCGGGAATCGAACCCGGGTCGGCCGCTTCGCGACCCAGCGTGTTACATGGGTCGCCACTTGGGTGCCCCTCCTTTTAGGTTTTAGTGAGTTTTTCCTTACCTTCGCGTGGGGAGTGTTGCGTTTATTTTGCATACATTTCTTGGACTTTATGGTGTTTTTGTTTTGTTCTTGACTTATTGTGATGTTTCTTTCTTCTGGACTTGTTTAAAGAAGACGTGTCCGGCCCATGGGGACATTAACGTGTGTTGTCGGGTCTTACAAATACATTTAATTTGTATCCTCGTTTCGTACCTACGCTGGACAGGGGAGGTAATATTGGGAAAACCAGTGGTGGGGGTATATCAAAACTCTAATATTTGCTGCAAAAGTAATAACATTCCATGTCTGGTATTGCTAGACTCCCAAGGTGTACGTTTTAAAATTGGAACGCCTTTGACAGAAACTCTGGCGAATACAGTGCGTCCGAATGACAATATATTCTATTCTTGTGCTCTATTGTTTGCTAAGTCAGATGATATTTCAGTGTCAGTCAAGACCTCTACACCTCAAGATTAATTTCTCCAGCTCCCTTTCATGGAGGCTGCTGTTATAGAGACGATAGGTGTATTGATTATGAAGAAGAAGAAGAAGAAGAAGAAGAAGAAGAAGAAGAAGAAGAAGAAGAAGAAGAAGAAGAAGAAGAAGAAGAAGAAGAAGAAGAAGAAGAAGAAGAAGAAGAAGAAGAAGAAGAAGAAGAAGAAGAAGAAGAAGAAGAAGAACTGTCATGCAGCAACACACGCATGTAAGATGGGCGACACACAGAAACACACACACACACAAACACACACACACACACACACACACACACAAACACACACACACACATGCACTGGGCCGATGAAATGCCTCTCTGCACTTGATAAATATAGGCAATAAAGAATTTGAATCTGAATACATACTATGAGTAAGAGTAAAAGCAAACAGTATACACAAGGTGCAGTATACACAAGGTACCCCAACTGGCATGATATATACGTCATACGTTGTAGTCCGTGCAGGTTTTGGTGGTTAAGAGTCAGACACACTTAGTGGTGAGACGTTCCTAGTAGTTCTCGAGTTCTGCAGTGAAGACATATCAGTGACGGCGTGAATCAGTGAATTGAACCAATCATCTTTGTAGACATGACTCACACAGCCACAAACCGCGAGCAGTGGGACAGAGCAACACAGACACAACAGATATCATGACGGATCCGAGGCGATCGCCACCCCGAATCGTTTGAAATTCCTCCATTTATCGCATCGCCGTCAAGCGACAGACGTCAACACGTTTAGAAGTTACGCGGTTATGGGAACATTGGGCTGTGGGAACATTGGGCTGTGGGAACATAGGGCTGTGGGAACATAGGGCTGTGTGAACAAAGGGCTGAGGGAACATAGGCCTGTGAGAACATAGGGCTGTGGGAATATAGGGCTGTGAGAACATAGGGCTGTGGGAATATAGGGCTGTAGGAACAGAGGACTGTGGGAACATAGGGATGTGGGAACATAGGGCTGTGGGAACAGAGGACTGTGGGAACATAGGGATGTGGGAACATAGGGATGTGGGAACATAGGGATGTGGGAACATAGGGATGTGGGAACATAGGCATGTGGGAACATAGGGAGAGGGCTGTGGGAACATAGGGATGTGGGAACATAGGGCTGTGGGAACATAGGGCTGTGAGAACATAGGGCTGTGGGAACATAGGGATGTGGGAACATAGGGATGTGGGAACATAGGGCTATAGGAACATAGGGCTATAGGAACATAGGGCTGTGGGAACATAGGGCTGTAGGAACATAGGGCTGTGGGAACATAGGGCTGTGGGAACATAGGGCTGTGGGAACATAGGGCTGTGGGAACATAGGGCTGTGGGAACATAGGGCTGTGGGAACATAGGGCTGTAGGAACATAGGGATGTGGGAACATAGGGCTGTGGGAACATAGGGCTGTAGGAACATAGGGCTGTGGGAACATAAGGCTGTGGGAACATAGGGCTGTAGGAACATAGGGCTGTGGGAACATAGGGCTGTGGGAACATAGGGCTGGGGGAAGTTGGAACATAGGCACGCTCCCAGAACAAGTCTCCCATCCCCTGAGGCATCGCCAGGAGACAGCGCTGCTCCACTTTATAGACGCACTCAAGCTGTGTAGGGCGACAGCCTCGTTCCCTGTTCCCAAAACAGGGACACCATTCATGAGAAAACAACCCTATGAAGTCGTCATGGTTATCGCCGCGCCGCAGCTTGCCTCCGTCCGTGTCGTCTGTCACTCTCCGTTCCGTCCCACTTCTCAGGGCTCTGCGTCGTCGCCACTTCGCCCCCGTATCTCTAGAACGGACGGACAAAAGGCTTGCGAAAAGAGATTGAAACTTTTAAAAAGGAGGGTTCCAGTTGCTTAGCCCCCTTCTTCTTCTTCTTCTCCTTCTTCTCCTCTATCCCTCATCCCGTCTCCCACGGAACGCTCCGGTCGTCGCCACGGCCTACCGAGCTCCTTTAATAAACGGCCACAAACGAACATGTCTTGAGCTGTGAGTCGCGCAGAGTGTGACTGCTTCGAAACCACGGGGATAATGGAGTAATCCTATTGAACGTATACAGACATAGCCTGCCGGGCTTTAAACTCCCCCCTTCGTGTCGCTCCGAAAAGCCCAGAGGAGAAGCCGCGGAAGAGGGGCTAAGGGATCATGTGGAGAGGAGCTTGCATATATAGGTTTACATGTTATCAAATGGTAAACAGTGCATTTATATAACAGCTTTTATCCAAAGCGCTTTACAATTTCTGTTCCTCACATTTGACCCGTTCATTCACACACACATTCACACACCGACGGCGGAGGCGACCATGAGAGGTATAGCTATACCGCAACCTGCTCATCGGGAGCAGTTAGGGGTTAAGTGTCTTTGCTCAAGGACACATCGACACGCTGCCCGGGAGGAGCGGGAATCGAACCGGGAACCTCTGGATTACCAGTCGACTGCTCTGCCTCCTGTCTCCCCCCCCCCCCCCCAGTCCTATTTGAGGTCCTGTTTGATACATCCACCTGATCCAAACCCACTGTAGGATCTTATAAAATATTCTGGCCGGACAGATTAGACAAAGTGATCAACTGCCTTATTATTATACGCCATGATCAGGTAGGCTTTGTTAGAGAGAGAAGTTCCTCAGATGATATTAGATGCTGAAAAGGCATTCGATCGTGGTGAACGGAGGTACTTGTTGTGCATACTAAAAGCCTTTGGGCAGGTGTTCACCAAATGCATATAATAATAATAATAATAATAATAATAATAATAATAATAATAATAATAATAATAATAATAATAATAATAATAATAATAATAATAATAATAATAATAATAATAATAATAATAATAATAATAATAATAATAATAATAATAATAATAATAATAATAATAATAATAATAATAATAATAATAATAATAATAATAATAATAATAATGTTATTGTTTGTATATAGATACAAACAATCTGAGGCATCAGTACAGACAAATGTGGGTGATCTCTTCTAACTTTAGACGAGACATACAGTAGCATACAAACTAATACAAACCGGTTTCTACCCACAGGCAGTACACGCCTGAAGAACAGTTCATCCGCTCATTACTGGACTCAAATGCTCAGCCACTTTACTGCACCCGCATGCATCAATAGAATGTGCAATTATTTGTCTGCATACTTATTTAAATATGTAAATTAAAAAAAATGTTTTTATAAAATTGCACATACCAGAGACAGTTGATCGTTTATTGTATATAAATACTTTTCTATTGTGTAAATTGTTGCTTTTTTTTATTCATTGATGCTGGGGAGCAAACAGAGAGTATACGAATAATAAAAGAGAATAATCAAAGACTCTAGTCACCCAAAATAACTGCCTCTTTGCACTGCTGCGGTCAGGCAAGCGATACCGGAGTCTCACGGCCGGCACAGAGAGACTCAGAAGGAGCTTCTATCCCCAGGCCATCAGGATGTTCAATGACAACGACACTATGTAACAACCCATCATCTACACTCACTGCACACACATCCACACGTACACACTCACTTTAAACAAACACTCACCTTACCACTCAATTTACTCACTAAAGACACTTTAACACACTTTATATTTATCTATTATTAAAGAGATTTGCACCACATTCATACGTCAAGGAGCAGGGCTCTCTTTTTGCTCAGCGCCGGAACCACTAGTGGAATATAATAATAGTAATAATAATAATAATAATAATAATAATAATAATAATAATAATAATAATAATAATAATAATAATAATAATAATAATAATAATAATAATAATAATAATAATAATAATACATTTCATTTATATAGCACACTTTAAACTCAACGTGCTGTCAAGGTGCTTCACAGCAGAAGGACAAATAAAATGTAAAATAAAATAAAAGGTTTAAAACATGAAAACATTCAAATGAATAAAATAAAAACATGAGAATAAAAAGGTTTAAAACATAAACACATGAGAATGAATAAAAATAAATAAAATTTAATAAAAAAAACATAAAACATAGGAGCAGATTAAAAAAAACAGGCCCTAGTATAGTGGAAGGCCTTGATGGTCCCCCGGCAGCTGATTCCACAGGCGCGGCCCCAGTGTGGAACAGGCACGCTGCCCCACGGTCGACAGCCTGGTGCATGGGATGGAGAGGAGGCTTTGGCTGCCAGTGGCTGAGTGACCTGGATGCAGGTTGGGCGGAGAGGATATGGTTTAATATGTAGGAACTTGACTTTTCCAGGAGTCACGATCGGTGACTCTGTGCATAAATTGACTTAATATGCTTTGTGTCTGACCTTGTGACATCTATCCCAGCTCTTCTGGATATTATTAACACGTTTTCAAAGCTCTCTGGCTACAAGGTTATAACTGGAGCTGCAGGTCAGAAGCACTATATCTTTGACTGCATTTTTTTTTTAACCAAAAGATTTATTTCGAGCCGGATCCTTTTCAATGGCCTTCAGAGGGCATTAGATATTTAGGAATCCACTAAAATAGATGAAATTGTGGAGAAGAACTTCGATATTAAGCGAATGTTGGAATGGATTGAATTCTTAAACTGAATTACCTCCTTCAATCTCTCCTTATACATATTCCAGTGAAATATTTCAAGCAATTTGACTGCATATTGTCAGACTTTGGCTGTTCTATATACAAAGCAATTCTATATGTGCCACAGAGGGAATGTCATCAAATTCCTGTGGACTCACAACAGCCACGAGAGTCTGTTAAACTCAGCTGAAATCCTAGACCCTCTCTTAAGTCTGCTATTCTAAATCTATAACCATGTTTAGTCTTGCATTAGTCTTGTTCCTCTGATTTTATTTTCTGAAGAAGCTATATCATTGGCTTAGAATTTTCCATTTAATGTACTTTTTGGCTCCAAGAAATGACCAGATCTATGTCTCTAAATGATAACAATAACAGATAGATAATCCTGTACCCAATATCTCTATGTTTACCTTTAATTATCTGATGCAAGTGCATCTGTATCGAACCTAAATTCTATACATTTTTCTTTCATTATACATTGTTTTATATTATACAATATACATCTATTATGTTAGTTACGTTTCGTTTTTTCCCCCCGGAAATGTACAGTGCCAAGTCATACTGTATTATGTGTTCATTTTTAAATGGTAATAATTAACGACCAATTTCACTGTCTCTTATGTGAAAGTCAGGTAAGGAAAAACAAAGGAACAAGTAAGGAGTGGTGAGTCAGTTTCAGACCGTCCGTTCAAATGAAAACCAGTTCCCAAAGTCCCAACTCACAGTAAGTGGCAATAATCGTCCGTATGCAGAAGCGGGACTCTCACAAAACATAATCAACAGAGGCAGAAAAAAAGGCCAACAATGGTCTTTTATTAACTCACAAAATGCAGAACTCCGAAAAACACCACACTGTCTTTTGACGAGACGTATAGAACAAACTGAAACAAAACAAACACTAAAAATATTTTTTAAGGCATCCCGAGCCGGTGGAGCACACCTGGGACAGCTCTTCTTTGACGAGGCGCCCCCAGGTGTGGCCAATGCCTCGTTATCGCTCAGGCATTCCCTGCAGCCACTTGTTCTCACCGACTAGCTGACTGTGCAGCAGACGAGGCGAGGGGGGTTTAAAGATGAGTTTAGGAACTCTTTGTGGAACAAATGCTCAGACTGGAAATCGGATTTTAAAAAGTTGCACAGTATAAAGCAGCTCGTCTTCCTATAGGCTGTTCATACAGGACAAGTATTAGTTTTATGCGTGAACATCTGGCATGGCTAATTGATTGATTGAAACCTTTATTTATACTCAGGTGAGCTCTGAGGTGTCAATGGTTGAAAATAAATGATCGGTGAGTCTTCTAATGCTACTGCGGAACATTATCAGCACTAGAAGCCATCTAGCTTCTGAACATGGTGACAACACTAGAGGGGCCGCTTCTGGTAACATCAGAACAAAAACAGCACCAAAATCTAATTTAGGTCAATAGTACTCTGGAATGCTCTGCCGTGCTGAAAAACATCTTATCTACAATACATAAAAAAATTACATGTTAATAATAATAATAATAATAATAATTATTATTATTATTATTATTATTATTATTATTATTATTATTATTATTATTATTATTATTATTAAATTAATTAATCAAATAAGTTAAGAGATATCTTGCAAACCTGTCAAGTATGTAACTGTTATCTGTGTTCTTTTTCTTTTCTTTTTTACTGGAATGTTAGATTTTATTTTATAATGTGAATTTTTATATTTGTAGTATTCATTTTTAACTTGTCCCGAGAGAAAACAATTAATCTAGGACAAGGAATACAGGAAACCGGAGCTTCACCTGCCCGAGACAAGAGACCACTTATTGGTCTTTTAAACTCTGACCCTTAAAACCTCTTAACTGGCACCGACCCGGGACCTTTTAAGGACGGTTTGCCCACCGGCGCAACAGTACTTGTGTAAAGAGACTTTGCACCACTACTAGTGGTCTCGTAGTGAAAGACACCCGCGGCACGGTGGATATAAAGTGATCCAAGGGCCTTTTCTTTGATTCCAAGTTCACGCCGGCGCGTGGTGGAAAAGACAAGTTCCCTGTAACTCTCCTCCGTCTCCTCCTCCTCGTCTCTCCTCTCTGAGACAGCTGTCTGAGACGAGAGAGATGACACCGCTTCCACCTGGAGACCCGCGCTCCTCTCGCCTGTTGCCATGGAAAAGGGCGGTAAATGGGGCAGATAACAGTTCAGGGAGGGAGTGGAGGGAGCCAACCTTCTGGCTAGTGTAATGGAATAAAATGATAACAGGAGAGCTGATGAAATAAAGATTAAAAGGAAACAAATGGACGTTCGTTCCGTTGTTGGTTTTATTTGAGCAGCTGGAGCAAAACAGCTGCACACAGTCTGACAGAACAGGTGATCTGCTGAAAGACATGTGCCCCACGAGAGCATTGAACATCAGGGTTTATATGCAGAGTCCCAAGCTGATGAAACCACTGAGTCGAAAGAGTGATCTGTGATTGAATGAATGAATGAAAACTTTATTTAACAGATTGCTGAATGGGTACAATACAGTACGGCTCAATACATACAATTGTTAAGGGGATGCAGACCTGAGAAAGACGTTTGTCTTGTTTCCATCAGGGTCCCCCATTTTCATTTCATATAGACATTTATGACATACACAACATACATGACATTTATGGCATAGGGACATATAGGTATTTAGTACTGATACATTTGTGACATAAGCGGTATTCAAATATACAGTACTGTTACCCCTAGATCCTGACAGAGTATATACATATGATGGGGAGGGGACTGTACATTAGGAGGGGGTGGGTGGGTGGGAGAGAAATATACATACGGCGGGGAGGGAATATATACATGCGGTGGGGAGGAGACTGTCTATTAGGAGGTGGTGGGGGTTTTGGGCATTTACGGTGGCCAGTTTCAATTCAAAGAATTGCAGCCTCCCGTAGGTGCTCTTTAAGAGCGGTTTTGAATGTGGGCAGGGATTCACATTCCAAACAGCAACCGGATGTAGACGGTTTAGAATAGGTATGTGGCTTTCAACTCAGGGCTCAGGGTGCAGACAAGATGTTCTATGCAAAGGTGACAGGTCATACAGTTTCATGGCAAAAGAAGGTCAATGTATTCAGATGTGTTTGTACATTGCTGTTTAAGGCATAGCTTGTGGTTAAGCAGACGTGTCAAGTGGCACACTTGTGCTTGATGGACAGGATGATGCAGATATTGTCATCTGGAGCGTTGCAATGTCAGGTGTCAGGCAGTTTTGTAAAGGTTAAACAAAAGGTCAGTCATGCAAGACGATCTGCAGGTGTCAGAGATCAGGCTGACAGAAATGCATATTAATTCTATAACACTAGCCTTGAGCAAGTTAAGTTAATGCAGTCAGTGTAGTCTGTGATTTAAGTCGCTAGCTAGCTTATTTAACCCAATATACACTTCACTTTACTACCTTCAGGGTTTCTGAATTAGATTGTGTCTTTTCCTTTACATAAATAAAGATTACATTTATTTCCACCATGAATTGATGCGGAAAAGGCACAAATTGGTCCATAAAAGTACATCAGAATGCAGGAAGTGAAGTGCGTTGACGCTCAACATTTCCACCAGACCCTCACTTACAGCGCCCCGATGTTGAAATCAAACCTATAGGCCTACGCCCCCTTGGAAGAAAGTGAAAAGGAGGGGATGTGGAAAATAACATCCTAAAGTGGAACTCCACTGGGAATACGAACTCTAGGAATGTTCAATCAATACTTGTGGACATAAGCTTCTCTCTCGCAAAGCAAGAAACCAGAGAATTGAGAATCAAACGTATGATCTCAGTTCTGAAACAGAACATGTACCTATGAACTCAGAACATTCTCCTGGGTGTCTCTCAGTGTCATCTATACCATTACCATCATATACTCAGAACATTCTCCTGGGTGTCTCTCAGTGTCATCTATATACCATCACAGAACATTCTCCTGGGTGTCTCTCAGTGTCATCTATAGCATCATATACTCAGAACATTCTCCTGGGTGTCTCTCAGTGTCATCTATATACCATCACAGAACATTCTCCTGGGTGTCTCTCAGTGTCATCTATAGCATCATATACTCAGAACATTCTCCTGGGTGTCTCTCAGTGTCATCTATAGCATCATATACTCAGAACTTTCTCCTGGGTGTCTCTCAGTGTCATCTATAGCATCATATACTCAGAACTTTCTCCTGGGTGTCTCTCAGTGTCATCTATACCATCGTATACTCAGAACATTCTCCTGGGTGTCTCTCAGTGTCATCTATACCATCGTATACTCAGAACATTCTCCTGGGTGTCTCTCAGTGTCAATGTAACATCTTTCCCGATTCATCATCTATGGAGCATCTTCAGACTTTATACTTGGCGCTCTAGTTTTTGGATTTGGGTGAGAGTTGTTTGTTGTTTCACAAATATTTTTTGGACTGTCTTAGACCAGAGGAATAACATATATGAATTATTAAATTGGGCGTAGTTCCCCTTTAACTGTGGTTTGATTTGAGTTTCAAGAGTGAAGGATAACAGACATGTGTGAGTAAAAAAGCAAGCTCTTATCGTGGATACAAGGAATAATAATAATAATAATAATAATACTACACTTTATTTGTATGATTGATTGATTGATTGATTGAAAACTTTATTAACAGATTGCAGAATGGGTACAATACAGTACGGCTCAATACAAACAACTGTTAACACATTGTGCGCCATAAACGGCGTAAGTCGTTATTGCCCGCCATGCGTTGACCGCCGGCATCGGCGTAAATCGTTTATGGGATCAATATTTAATTTTTTCGCCATGGCATTCATAATTCATCCAGCCTCCCTCCGGACTGCAGCGGCACCCTGTCTGAGATTGCAACGCCTCAATACCGCCGCCTGGTGGATGGTCGGTCGAGTTACACTCACGTCAAACCGGAAGTGGCGATCGGTGCATCGAGGAAATCCCTCCGGCAGTCATATCTTGTTATGGGACTCTAGTGCTTTCGAAACGCAATAATCGAGATTATTAGGAGACTATAGATCGGCGTCAAATAATTGGGATCTTTTTCCTCCAGTCTCATCGGCGAACAGTAAGAGGACACTAACGTTATTTTCAGCCCGATTGTCCATTTCCTTGTTTGCAATCAGTCTGATCAATATATCAACCCATACTAAATAAAGCCGTTACGGACGATCAAGGAATTATAAACGACCCCCCCCCCCCCCCTTTCCTTCACGCATGATTATTGATGAAGCATAATGTATACCGATCATATACATTTGAATTTTTTAATATAGCGTGTATAGGAAAGAAACGCCAATCGATAATCTATCATATGCGTCAGGGCCTGTAACTAGCGTTTTTGGAATTACAGCAGAAAAGCTTAAAAACATACTTATATTCTCGAAGGTATTGACACAACAATGTATGAATGAAAAAATATAACGTTCCCACATCCGGAACGATAGATAATCGATGTTGAATGGGCCATAGTAATGTCAATATAGCAATACAATTTAAAAAGTTATAGCCCTGCAAAGAAGGTAAACATCTCCATAGGGTTACAGTGCTGGCAGACTGGGTATAATGATGGGCACAATGCCCGGCGCCCAATGTGTTAAGAGGATGCAGACCAGAGAAAGACTTTCGTCTTGTTTACATCAGGGTCCCCCATTTTCAATTCATCAAGACATTTATGACATACAAGATATACAGATATACAGTACTGTATATCACATTTCATAAAAAAAATGTCAGCTCAAAGTGCTTCACAGCAGTAAAAATACATGGGCATAAAATGAGCACAACATTGGCAGATCAAGAGCAATGCATAAAGTCCACTATAATAGAATTAGACATAAAATAAGCATACAATTAGCATAAAATAGACAGCATCTAAATAGAAAAAGTCAAGGTAAGGCATAGAGCATTAAATCACATTATTCTTTCATATTATTATTAGGATCTAACATCTTAATAGGCCTCTTTGTTTACGGTTTGATTGTCACATGTAAAATAGACATAGACATGATGTTTAGTGTCAGAGCCATAGTCTTTCTCATACTCTGCCTTGTCCCCTGTTATACGGTACATAATAATAATAATGATAATAATAATAATAATAATAATAATAATAATAATAATAATAATAATAATAATAATAATAATAATAATAATAATAATAATAATAATAATAATAATAATAATAATAATAATAATAATAATAATAATAATAATAATAATAATAATAATAATAATAATAATAATAATAATAATAATAATAATAATAATAATAATAATAATAATAATAATAATAATAATAATAATAATAATAATAATAATAATAATAATAATAATAATAATAATAATAATAATAATAATAATAATAATAATAATGATAATGATAATGATAATAATAATAATAATAATAATAATAATAATAATAATAATAATAATAATAATAATAATAATAATAATAATAATAATAATAATAATAATAATAATAAACTTTATTTGTATAGCACCTTTCATACAGAAACTGCAGTTCAAAGTGCGTCACAACAGAAAAAAGACAGGCATAAAATGAGCACATAAAGTGCAGACATATAAAATCACAGTTTTTCACATTAGGATCTAACATCCCAACAGGCCACCTTGTTTATGCTTTGATTCAGTTTTAAATAGACAATAATAAAAAGAGTAAGATAAAATAGACAGAGTAAAATAGTGCAATAGTGCAGTGCAATAAAATTGTAGAATAGAATAGATTAAAATATATATTATATATATATATATATATATATATATATATATATATATATATATATATATATATATATATATATATATATATATATATATATATATATATATATATATATATATATATATATATATATATATATTAAGGCTGTCAAATATATCGCGTTAATATCGCGTTAACTCCCGATTCTATTAATGCCACTAATTTTTTTAACTCAAGATTAACTAAAATTTTTATTTTTTTTTTTTTTTACTAGACTTCACTCAGGTGTATTATTGATGCTCTCATTGATACTATGTTTGTTTCTGAAGTGTGTGTGTGTGTGTGTGTGTGTGTGTGTGTGTGTGTGTGTGTGTGTGTGTGTGTGTGTGTGTGTGTGTGTGTGTGTGTGTGTGTGTGTGTGTGTGTGTGTGTGTGTGTGTGTGTGTGTGTGTGTGTGTGTGTGTGTGTGTGTGTGTGTGTGTGTGTGTGTGTGTGTGTGTGTGTGTGTGTGTGTGTGTGTGTGTGTGTGTGTGTGTGTGTGTGAGATATAGAGAGAGAGGGGGGTGAGAGAGATGAGGAAGGGGCAAAAGAGAAAGAGAGCTGGGAGAGTGTGTGTGAGGGAGAGAGGGGGGTGTGTGATTAATCAGCCCTTGTGTGGGTGAATGTAACAAGTTCCTAACGTTTTCTTTCCCCTATTATTTCATGCACACTTTATTCATTGTTTTAAATTATTTATTTTTTTTAAGTTATTTTGTGCATCACTCTGTTTTGAATTTGATGCAAATTTGCAATGCATGAGGGTCATCCTTTTGTGTTAAATGGCTGCACAAAGCAAGCATTTGTTGACTCGCATATTGATAAGAGTATTAAAACTTGGAACTTGAAAAAGATCTGTTTAAGGTAAAAAAAATAAAATAAAAAAAAATGTGATTGATTAATTTGCGATTAATCGCGAGTTAACTATGGACAATCATGCGATTAATAGAGTTAAATATTTTAATCGTTTGACAGCACTAATATATATATATATATATATATATATATATCTTTTACAGTGCAATAAAATAGTTCTGGATTACTGTTCAACAGTTCAAAGTCGTCTTTACCTTCTCTGTTTGGTATCCACAGTTTAAAACTTGAGTATTCCCTCCTGTTTTATACCCACTTTGACCCTTTGAACCTTATAGAACAATTACAGTTCTGAATTACTTTACAGAACAGTTCTGAATAACTTTACAGAACAACAGCAATACAGCGAGGTAACCAGACATGTTTTGATTGAAACCATGATGAAATACCAAGACTGTCGTCTTTTTCTCCAGCCAGAGAGAAAATTAATAGCTGCAACTCAACAGAAATCAGTGGGGTGCTCCGTCCATTAAAGGAATTAACAAAGGTATTAATAATCCCTCTGTGATTAAGTGTCACAGATGACCCGTCATAACAAGCTAAACTGAGGCCATTCGACACCAAACACCCATCTATCAAAGCCCACAAATCAAAATCTAATTAAGGAAATGAACACATAGGACACGATTATTTGCATTCATCTTAAGGTCATCGGGTAGGAAACCAGGGCAACGCGTTCAGAATCGCTCCCCCATCTCCTTTCCGCGAGAAATGACTAACTAAAGATAAATAAATATGAAATACTACATTGACTGTGAGGGTCGCCCAGGACTCTGAAAGTAGGCAACATGAAATATGCAAACAAACAGATATGAATAAATAAATAAACACTTAGCTGCCTGACTCACTGCTCGGGAGCTGCCAGTGACAGACGCCCCCACGTTGTGTGATGTGAAGACTCGATCAACACTGGCTCACGTCTCATGCAGTCGTGTGATGTCAGGGGAGGTCCCGCAGAGGACGCACAGAGGTGGCAGAGTGAAACGCCTGTCTCACATCACGTTCCCTTTTATATTTCTGCCTGCTTGATTGATTGATTGATTGATTGATTGATTGATTGATTGATTGATTGATTGATTGATTGATTGATTGATTGATTGATTGATTGATTGATTGAAAACGTTATTAACAGATTGCAGAATGGGTACAATACAGTACGGCTCAATACACACAATTGTTAAGGGGATGCAGACCAGAGAAAGACTTTCGTCTTGTTTACATCAGGGTCCCCCATTTTCAATTCATCATCAGGACATATATGACATACATGACATACAGATAGACAGTACTGCTACATCTATATATTTATGACATACCAGATTTGCAAATACAGTACTGTTTGTGATACAAAAAGAGTCCAGAAAAAAGTATATACATTTGACGTTAAAACTGTACATTGGGGGAGGTTGGGTAGGTGGGTGGGGGGGTGGGGGCTGTACATTGGAGGTGGTTCGTGGGTGGGGTGGGGGGGGGGGGGGGGGTTGGGTAGGAGGGGTGGGGGGGGGAACACTGTACAACTGTACAAGCAAAACTGTACATTGGAATATTGACAAAACCATACTTGGTCATTTACTGTACATTGGAGGGGGTTGGGTTAGGACATTTACATGGGCCAGTTTCGAATTGCAGTCTCCCGTAGGTGTTCTTTGAGAGTGGTTTGAGGCCAACGCTGTCGAAGACGCGGGACTCAGTCGCATGCGAGTGTTAAGATCAGGGGAGAAAAGAACCCAATAAATGCAGACTGACAGAGGAGAACCCAAACTGCGGAATGACAGGAGGAACGGAGACGGTGGTTGCTCTTCACAAAACTTAGCGTTCTATTTATTTTAGATCCAAGAGAGCAAGGCTATTTTACAGTACAAAACAAAAGCAAAGGCACAGCCGAGCTGGCACTGGAGAAAAACACAAACTGTTACACTAAAAACAAAGATGAACAAAAACGCCGCAGAGGTGGGACCAAGTCATTGTTTTGCAAGTCTCAAGTCAGTCTCGAGTCTTGGTACTCAAGTCCCGAGTCAAGTCCCAAGTCAAGACAGGCAAGTCCCAAGTCGAGTCCCAAGTCCTAACCTTTGAATTTCGAGTCCTAAACAAGTCATAATGCGCGCTTCACCAAAAGATTTCATTATCAATTTAATTTCTATTCTATATTCTAATTTCTATAAATGTAATAATATTCAGATTCAGGGTTAGTCTTACAGATACATTTGGGCAAGAGCTGCTTGAGAAAACCAGTTCAGGAGTATAGGCCTATTGGAAGAAAATAATAAGGATCGCCATATTCCGTTTTAAAGGTAGGATAACAATAACCAACATATTGTCCTCCCACTTGGACCAATCATTTATTTAACGTCTGTCTGCCCTGTATATATATATACAGTCTATGGCACATTATCCATAATAGCAGACCTCGGTTCAACTAACTAGTCTACCTTAACCCTTTATCAATTTTGGGGTATAAAAAAAAAATCTGTATCTCTGCTTTTCGTACACACAGGTGCCCAATAGCCCAACGAACAACGCGACTGACCCTTAGCTGCCACAGATGTACCCTTCCTGCTGACTTGTCGATCACAATCTGTAAGTCGCTTTGGATAAAGGCGTCAGCTAAATGACAAAATTGTAAATGTAATGTACGCTGAGGTGAACACTGTGGATCTGTGTGGCTCATAATCTTCCCTATAGTTGAAATAAATGGTGCGTTTATATAGCAGCTCTCATCCAAAGCGCTTTACAATTTTGTTCCTCACATTTGACCCATTCACTCACAGACGGCGGACCATGCAAGGTGCCAACCTGCTCGTCGAGAGCAATTAGGGGTTAAAAATGTCTTGCTCATGGACACTTCGACGCGCTGCCCGGGAGGAGCGGGGAATCGAACCGGAACCTCCGGATTACCAGACGACTGTCGGCCCCCCTATAACAGGGCATATCCTGCCATACTGTGGGCTCTAGTGAACAGTGAGATAGTGCAGTGGTTCCTAAGAGTCGGGGGTCGCGACCCAAAGGTGGGCCGCGAGCAGCCACGGGAGGGCCGCGAGATGATTAAAAAAAATAAAATAAAAATCTATTTTTTTTTTGCCAGGCCACTGAACTTAGAAGCAGGCCAGGACAGTGTTTCTAGTTGTATTCTAAAATTCTATCTATTGTATTCTAAAAATGTGACTATATGGTTTTTATATTAACTTAATAAATAAACAAAAACTAAAAATCTACTTATTTCAACGAACATTTCAAAACTAAATAACAGATTATGCACATAAAACGCTGAAAACAACCGAAGCAACAATAGTATTTTTAATGAGGCTATTATTATTATCATTATTATTTTGCAACAAGTTAGCCCTCTCATAAATAGCACATATAAATGAATAACTAACTTGAACTAACTTAATAGGATTGAAGTGATATTTGGCTTAAAAAATTGGTCGCCTGGCAAAAAAAATTAAATAAAAAGCCTGACGATGTGCATTGGGCCGCGGCCTCTCTGACGCCTTATTTTTCTGGGTCCCGGCCTGAAACGTTTGGGAACCCCTGAGATAGTGAGAGAAAGTGTTTTCAAAGAAGAAATTATTCCTACAGTAAAGTCTGGGGATAGTTATAGGTATCGCCATGGTAACCGGGCCCGCCCCCCCTCCGCGGGCAGTGACGGAGAGAGACAGGGGTCAGAGTGGATGCGCGGGAGGATGAAGTCGGATGAGAGATGACATCGGAGCAGGAGGAGGAGGAGGAGGGAGGAGGAGGAGGAGGGAGGAGGAGGGAGGAGGGGCAATTTACGGGGGTGATGGAGAGAGATTGATTCTTTCCGAGACACTAAAGAGGATCTGGGAGGCTCCCGCTCTGACACGTTAGATCCCTCAATCCCGACCCTCCTCCTCCTCCTCCTCCTCCTCCTCCTCCTCCTCGCTGGCTCTCCCACCTCGTCGAGACCGACGGAACGGTCGGCCGGTGATTGACATCATCCCTCCATCGCTGTGATTATAGCGCGTCTCCCCTCCACACCCCCTGCGCTATCCGTCTTCCCGCCGAGCCCCCACTGAAGCGCAGCTGTCTGTCTGACGGGCTCCCCCTCTCTCTCTCTCTCTCTCTCTCTCTCTCTCTCTCTCTCTCTCTCTCTCTCTCTCTCTCTCTCTCTCTCGGGGCCCTCTCTCTCTCTCTCGGGCCCTCTCTCTCTCTCTCTCTCTGTCTCTCTCTCTGTCTCTCTCTCTGTCTCTCTCTCTCTCTGTCTCTCTCTCTGTCTCGCCTCTCTCTCTCTGTCTCTCTCTCTGTCTCTCCTCTCTATGTATCTCGTTTGTCCTCTCTCTATCTCTCTCCATCCCTCCCTATCTCGCTCTCTCTCTCTCTCTCCTCTGTTTTCTCTCTCTCTCTGTGTCTCCTCTCTGTTTCTGTATCTGTCTCTATCGCTCTATCTCTCTCTCCCTCTCTCTCTCCCTCACTCCCTCTCTATCTCTCTCTCTCCCTCTCTCCTCTCTCTCTCTCTCTCCTCTCTCTCTCTCTCTCTCTCTCTCTCTCTCTCTCTCTCACTCTCTCTCTCTCTCTCTCTCTCTCTCTCTCTCTCTCTCTCTCTCTCTCATCTCTCTCTCTCTCTCTCTCTTTCTCTCTCTCTCTCTCGGGCCCTCTCTCTCTCTCGGGCCCTCTCTCTGTCTCTCCTCTCTCTCTCTCTCTCTCTCTCTCTCTGTATCTCTCTCTCTCTCTCCTCTGTCATCCACAGTTCATCGTGAGGGACTCTGTGGAGGAGAGTATGGGGAGATCCAGAGGGAGAGGCAGGACCGGGTGGGAGAGTGCTTGGGGACTGGGAATGCAATGGGTACTGTGGGGGGGGAGGGGCTGAACATATGATTTTGAATGTCAAGTGGTTTATGTGCTGGAGGGAGTTTTTTGGAGTGTGTAGGGGTGGTTGTAGGTGTGTGTGTGTGTGTGTGAGTGTGTGTGGTGTGTGGGTGTGTGCGTGCGAGTGGGTGTGTGTGCGGGTGAGGTGTGTGGGTGTTGTTTTTATGAAGATGCCGTGAGATTTTTGTGTCTCTATTGACTGTTTTAGTTGGACATGTTT
>NC_140178.1:8354646-8399730 GCF_963971535.1 Notolepis coatsorum
CACCTAAATATTTTCCGTTACCTTCCTTTCCTGATATTAGATTTTTGCCATGGTATCGTTTTTGAATCGGTATCGTGATACTCGGCGGGGATCGGTATCAGAATTGAATGTTGGTATCATGCCAACACTACGTCAGACATGGTCTGCATCAGGAGGCACGAAGGAACGTGATTTAGCCATGCTAGCGATGTAACAATCAGTCCGTGCCAAAGCTAGATATGTAAAAGGTGAAGGACTCACAGACACGCTCATTTGGCAAAGCGACATCCAACGCTTTTAACACTACACCATATTTGATATATTTTATCTATTTATTACAAAGATATTTGCACTACATCTCTACCTAATTTTCGTATTTTTGCATTTTGTTTGCATTTTGTACTTTAGTCTTGTATATTCTATATTTTGTATAGTTTGGTCTTCATTCTTTTTACTTTTTTTTACCGTATGAATCACAATCTCAGTGGTACATTTATGCATATGTATTGGGAATGTCCGCCTGTTAAGATATTTTGGGAAGAAATAACCACACTATTATCAGGATTTTTGTATTTGACGATACCTGTAATGCCTTCTGTATGTTGCTCAATGTCTCTCAGGTATCACACTCTGTACATATACTGTAAAAGGGCTAATCTTGTCCGGTCTTACGGCTGCCAAAAAGCTAAATAGCATCACGCTGGATTCAACCTGATAAAATGTGCCGGAGGGTATGGATTCTTACCTATCTTGATGTGATTACCTGGAGATATCTACCGCACGAATTCTAGGTATTAATGAAGCCAGCATAGAAATCTGGTCAGAGGTGGTGGAGAGGATAAAACATTATATGAACTATTAATACTTGGTATCAAACGGAATAATGGATGTATTCAAGGGGGTTCCGGTGGGGGGGGGGAGGACGAGTAAGAGCATGTATGTGTTTTATAGTGGGATTTCTACTGTAAAGGTTTGTATGTCATGTAAAAAAATTAAATAAAAATAAAAAAAACATTTGTTAAAAAAAAAGAATCACAATCTCAGGAGGCTCATACAGAACCAACCTTTTCACTGTAATGTACATGTACCTTTATAATTATGTGACAAATGAAACAAAACTTGAACTTGAAACTTTTCATTTGAAACAACCTTGAATCAGGGCAGTGTCATGGTTTGTCCATAGAGCCCTTCTCTAGTACTGCACGCGTAGATGGAGGCACTCAGTCACGACGAGGTGCTCAGTGAGGTAGACAGTCGTCTGGTAATCCGAAGTTCCCGGTTCGATTGCCACTCCTCCCGGGCAGCGTGTCGAAGTGTCCTTGAGCGAGACACTTAACCCATAAGTGCTCTCCCGATGAGCAGGTGGCAGCACCTTGCACGGTCGCCTCCGCCGTTGGTGTGTGAATGTGTGAGTGAAACGGTGCGAAATGTGAGGAACAAATTGAAAACGCTTTGGATAAAAGATGTTATATAGGGCGGTCAGGTGGCGTAACAGAGATTGCGTTCGTCACCCCGGAGACGCTGATTCGCCTGTTCGAATCCCGCTCACAGCTCCGGCGTTGTCACCAGCTTGGCTGGCCGTTCACACTATAACAATGGCTGTATTAGAGGGTGGGAGAAGCTGGCAGGGTGGGTCCGGGTCGTTGTAAACAGCGACTCCTACAGTTCGGTCGGGGCGCCTGCTAAGCGCGGATAGATCTAAGGGGGTAGTGTGATCCTTCACACGTACACGCTCTCAGTGAGAGTCCGCGCTGCCAGTGAAAAGAAGCGGTTGATTGGCTAGACGTGTGTCGGAGGAAGCACGTGATAGCCTCCACTCTCCAGACAGACTGTGGGGGGTAAGTGCGCAGCGACCAGGAAGGGGATTGGGATTGGCATAACGACTAAACATTGGGATGGAGAAAATCGGAGGAAAATGGAGGGGGAAAAAGATAAAAAATAAATAAAAATATGTTATATAATGCACATTATCAGTCACGGGACAATCGGCGTGTCGCATGAAGACACATAGACACGTTTCCAAGAAGTGAATTCACCTCTTGGTATAGTGTCTCTATGCTGTCGCCCACGATGCGGCCGACCCGGTTCGAAACTCCCTCGGGACGCACAATTTAACACAACGCATAGACCGCTATACCAAGCGGTGAATTCACTTCTTAGTAACGTGTCTATGTGTCTTTTAAGGGGAAGTTAACTCGCAGTACCGCTTACTGCCACAGTCACTTCACAACACACGTCCACATCGTGACGACTGTGGATATTACTCACAGACCTCCGCTGCAAAAGAGGTCAACGGTACAACGGAATTCTAAAACTTTCTCTCAACACCCCCCCCCCCCCCTCCCCGGCCACCACACCCCTCCTGTCCAACTGTCTCAGACACGCTCTCCCTCTCCTCGTCTCTCTCTCTCTGGAGATTTTTTCACGAGGCCCCCGAGGATGCCAGGGAGCACTGGAGGCGAGGAGAGAGAGAGAGAGAGAGGGGTGTTTGATGAAGGACAGGGAGGGAAAGAGGAGACAAGCGAGATACAGATGAAAGCAAATGTCACATGGGGGGTGGGGGGGGGGTGGGGGCTGTCAGGGGACCGTCTCTCTCTAGGCATGCATGTCCGGCAAGCCTGCTCCTCCTCCAGTGAAGAAGATGATGGAGCGCCGCGTCGCTGGCAGCCTCTCTCTCTCCCGAAGAGGAGGAGGAGGGGAGGAGGAGAGGAGGATGAGCCACGCTCTGGGGGGTTAGCAGCGGGTTAGCAACACATGGCCGATCTGACCCACTGGATGAGACGGAGCGACACCCCCCCCCCCCACCCCCCCCCCCCACCCCCCTTTCCCTCTGGCCTCTCCCCCGCCTCACGCCATTGGAAGCTCCCTGACCCCCCTCACTCGCTGGAGGTCTTCCATGGCGAGATCTATAGCATTTCTAGTTTTCCACTGACCACGGATAGTGCAGCAGCTTATGAGTCTCGACCAAAAAGCTGGAGACAAAAGCAACTATAAACTCTGACTCTAAGCCTATAGCTTCAGACTGCAGGCGAACGTCTTTGCGTAGCGTTCGTAGACTAGTATCGATACTTATTGTTATCATGCACTTGTCCTAATAAACTAACCTACACT
Source organism: Notolepis coatsorum (assembly GCF_963971535.1). NCBI lineage: Eukaryota > Metazoa > Chordata > Actinopteri > Aulopiformes > Paralepididae > Notolepis > Notolepis coatsorum. The sequence continues at coordinate 8,357,737 of NC_140178.1, forward strand.
GTAGCACTCAACACTTTGATGAACATTGTTACTCAGCTGATAGAGTTGTACCCTTCCTTCCTGATGACTTGTCGTACAGAACTTGTAAGTCGCTTTGGATAAAAGCGTTCAGCTAAATGACTAAATGTAAATGTAAGTAAATGATACGGACATGGCGGAGAGACCTGCTGCGGACAGAGTGGAGGTAATGTGATTATTACGAAATGGTAACTGACTGTTTTGACTGACGATACACATTATTAATAATAATAAATCTCATTTATATAGCGCCTTTCAAGAAACCCAAGGTCGCTTAGAAACCCAGGTCGCTTTTAAGCATCGTATCGTCTGCAGAGTGAGACATAATAAAGTTTTACGAAGTGAGCTCCATTCTGAAAGACGAGCAGGGAGTCCTCTCTCTCTTTCTCTCTCTTTATCTATCTCTCCCCCTCTCTCTCCCTCCCTCTCAATCTCACTCTCCCTCTCTCTCCCTCTCTCTCTCTCTCCCCTCTCTCTCTCCCCCTCTCTCCCTCCCTCTCTCCCCTCTCCCTCTCTCTCTCTCTTTCTACATTTACATTTAAATTTAGTCATTTAACTGAGCGTGTTTATCCAAAGCAACTTACAAGTTCTGTACGACAACAGGTCAGCAGGAAGGAAGGGTACGACTCTTTCAGCTGAGTAACAATGTTCATCAAACAGTGCTGAAACGTGGTTGCTGCAGTGTTGAGTGCATAATAGTAAAGACATATTAGTATAGTAGGAGGAGTGCATGGTAGTATAAGACAGTAACAAGGTTAGTATTTTTTTGTTTCATTTTGTTTTTTATTTCAGATATTGATTGAAGAAGTGCGTTTTTAGTCGACGGCGAAAGATTGTTCTGGTTTCGGCTGCCGTCCTGACTGTGGTGGGAAGTCCGTTCCACCATTGTGGAGCGAGGACCGAGAATAGTGACGGTCTAAGCGCAGTGGCATCATTTTAGTAAAAGGCAAGGTATGGCGAGGAGGGGGGGGGGGGGGGGGGTGAAGGCGGGGGGGTTCCCTCCCTTGGGTGATGACAGGGAGCACTGGAGGCGAGGAGAGAGAGAGAGAGGGGTGTTTGATGAAGGACCAGGGAGGGAAAGAGGAGACAAGCGAGATACAGATGAAAGCAAATGTCACATGGGGGGGCGGGGGGGGTGGGGGGTATGTCCCCTTGGTGGATTTTTTTGTCAAATCAGTTGTGCAATAGTCACTTTTGGTGAGTTGTTTCTATACAATTCAGTTATATGACATTTAGGTATGGCACAGGACTACACAAGCATTTTTTGTATAGAAATGTGTCAACAGACTAAAGCAGGGAACCACAATATTTTGCATACGAATTATGCAGAATGTAATATCAAAACTGTCTATTACTTTTCTTGCAATTGAGCCAATTTTCCTTAGGTACGGTTTTGAGGTGTGTGTTCAACAGAATGTAGTATCAAAAACACATTCACAAAAAGTATGGGTTACTGAATGCTGAACTGCACTGTTATAATCACTAAGCAAAGACCTGACCTGTGTCCCTGTATCACTAACTATTCAGTTAGTCACAGTAAAAGTCACCTAGTAAAAGTGAGATAATTGACAATATCAAAACATGCTAGGGCTGTACCGAATAGTTCAAAGCTTCGTTCATAATGTTGACATTCGAATTCTAAATCAACATAAAAAAATTGTAATATCTTTTTATTTATTTTTTACATTTTTATTTGCCAAGGTATGGCGAGTGCCATACCTTGCCATACCAAAATGACGCCCCTGTCTAAGCGAGAGCGAGATCTAGTTTTACAAGGTGAGCTTTCCTTTCTGGAAGACGGGGAGCAGGGCGTGGCGCCGCCACGCTGCGGAGAGGAGTCTTTTCACCGCTTTCAGTAAACTCAGATGACGACACCCGCGGATGGGAAATCAATGCCCTGACTGATGCGTCGGTGGAATGTTGGGAGACGCGGTCCGAAGACACGCCTCCTGACTTGGGGCAAACAAGAGGAAGCCAGCGAGCACACATACGGACACGTGCACACAAACACGCGCATGCATGTGCGCACATGCACACACACACACATGCACAGGCACGTGCACACATAGAGGCCAAGGGGTGCCTGAGCACCTGCCTTTTTGAGCATCATCAAAAAAGTGCCCTTTTTGAAAAAAAAATTAATAAAAAAAATGATTTTTTATTTTTTTTACCATTACGCATATAGACTGCCCTTCCAACTGAAAAATGTCAGGATAGAATCCAAATATTAGGTAAAGAGAGAGAGATTCCCCATATTCCATTGCAGTTTGCAGGGCCTCCTCAGCGTGCCTCTCCGCGGACCTATATATTTTATGCATAGCGTGGGTGGTGATGATGATGATGATAGAAACCGCTGTTGAATGCTGGTATTACACTCATTGAGGGACACGAAGAAGTCAAGTCCGATGGGATTTGGGAATCTCAAATACAAATCGGGATTGGAATAAAAAATGCATTTATATTAAACAATACAGAATATACAGCACTTCTTGGGGTCTGTCGGGTAAGCACTTATTCCCTCCCCCCTGAACATTTATGGAGATGTATGGGCCTTTTAAGTCAGTGATAAAAGTGTCTTTCAAGGATAAGTGAGCTCCTGCACTGATTATTATAGTTCAATATTCAATATTTGATCACCAAAACCCCCCCAAAAAGCATAAAAAGGGGGCCCCCGCCCGAAAAGGGCCCTTAAAAATCGTGCTTGCGCGCTACGCGCACTCGGTTAATATATACACACAAGTGTAGTGCCCTTTTCAGCCTTTGAGCACCTGCCCCTCTAAAGTCCTGTGCACGTCCCTGCACATGCACACACACACACACACACACACACGTACACACACACACACACACACACATACACATACACAGAGGACAATTGAATAAGGAACAAATCAACACGGTGTGTTTAAGGTAAATTACTTCATTGCTGCTGATTGTTTTTTCAGACCCATGGGATGTCGTTGTGTCCGACTGATGCCGTCTTGAGAGAAACACAGCAAACAAACCGACTTCAGTCGAAGGACAGAAGCTAGAGACTCGTGTAGAGAAAGGTCTGAGAAACAAAGGCTGAGATTGTGGCTTTTAAATAGGTACTAAAGGGGATGAAACACCCGGGAATTAAACGACGGCAGGATGTGGAAATGCAGACATTTGAACTGGTGCTACAAAAACATTGTGAGGATGATGGGGTTCTTGCGGAGCCCAATAGCAAAACACAGGAGGAGAGAATGGAGCGGTTTAGGGGGTTTTAATGTTCTTCCCAAGCAGACAGAAATATATACAGTAAATGTACGACAGACAGGTCTGAATGTCTCTTGGGTTTGGACAGGTGCACTCCTAGTGCAGTACGGGTGATTGTCAACACCGGCTGTGTCAGGGGGGTGAGAGCGGGAACTCCGTAGAGGAGAGCATAGAGACCGGCTGTGTCGAGGGTGAGAGCGGGAACTCCGTAGAGGAGAGTGTAGACACCGGCTGTGTCGAGGGTGAGAGCAGGAACTCCGTAGAGGAGAGTGTAGAGACCGGCTGTGTCGAGGGTGAGAGCAGGAACTCCGTAGAGGAGAGCGTAGACACCGGCTGTGTCGAGGGTGAGAGCGGGAACTCCGTAGAGGAGAGCGTAGACACCGGCTGTGTCGAGGGTGAGAGCGGGAACTCCGTAGAGGAGAGTGTAGACACCGGCTGTGTCGAGGGTGAGAGCGGGAACTCCGTGGAGGAGAGCGTAGACACCGGCTGTGTCGAGGGTGAGAGCAGGAACTCCGTAGAGGAGAGTGTAGACACCGGCTGCGTCGAGGGTGAGAGCGGGAACTCCGTAGAGGAGAGTGTCGACACCGGCTGTGTCGAGGGTGAGAGCGGGAACTCCGTAGAGGAGAGCGTAGACACCGGCTGTGTCGAGGGTGAGAGCGGGAACTCCGTAGAGGAGAGTGTCGACACCGGCTGTGTCGAGGGTGAGAGCGGGAACTCCGTAGAGGAGAGTGTCGACACCGGCTGCGTCGAGGGTGAGAGCGGGAACTCCGTAGAGGAGAGTGTAAACACTGGCTGTGTCGAGGGTGAGAGCAGGAACTCCGTTTGACAGCTCCAGGGGGTTCCAGATGGCTCGCTGGAACTGTGGTCCTTGGGCACAAGAGAAGGCAGATTAGAACAGGGAATACAAGGAGAGGGTGCCTAGTAGGTCTTCGGGCTGAAGGGTCGTACCTAGATAGGCAGTTTAACACTGCAGCGCCGGATGACAGGATCTGCCAGGTGATATAGGGCCCACTTGATGAGGTAATCCCTTGCAGCTGATCCTCATCTGGCAGCGCGGGACCGCTCCAGCAGGAAGCCCATGTATGGGCACGTCCGGATGACGACAGAGGAAGGCCCGGGGCCCCGATCGTGACAAACATTTAACTAATTTAGGTAAATTGGGGGAAATTGAGCTTACATTTTCAGTCAAACCTTTATTTTGGTTTGGTCGAAAATCAGTTGAGGTTGTCCTCATCTGCAACATTGTCGGGTTAGATGTTAAAATAAATAATGGAATTAAATAATTATAAAGGTATGTCAGTAAAAACAGTTATGGCTGACATGGCTGACATCATACCTCAATGACCGCTCCTACCAAGTGTCATGGAGAGGGACTCTGTCGGCCACCCGCCCCCCTGCGGACGGGTGTCCCCCAGGGCTCGGTCCTAGGACCCCTTCTCTTCTCCCTCTACACTAAATCACTGGGTAACATTATCACGTCTCATGGCTTCTCGTATCATTGTTATGCCGATGATACTCAACTCTTCCTCTCCTTCCCTCGCTCAGATATCCCCGTCTCTGAGCGGATCTCGACCTGTCTGTCCGACATCTCCGCCTGGATGACAACAAACCACCTCAAACTGAACCTAAGCAAAACAGAATTGCTCCACCTGCCGGCCAAATCCTCCCCCCTGACCGTCCTTTCCATCACAGTCGAGAATGCAGCTGTGACCGCGTCCCCGACCGCCAAGAACCTTGGTGTTGTCCTTGACGACCAGTTGAACTTCTCCGCTCACATCGCAGCGATAACCAGAACCTGCAGATTCCTCCTGAGCAATATCAGAAGGATCCGCCCCTTCCTGTCAAAAGAAGCCACCCAACTCCTCGTCCAATCAACAGTCATCTCCCGCCTCGACTACTGCAACGTACTGCTCGCTGGCCTCACGACCACTGCCACCAAGCCTCTTCAATTCATTCAGAACGCAGCGGCCCGCCTGATCTCAAACCTGCCGAAGTCGGCCCATGTCACCCCACTTCTTAGGGACCTGCACTGGCTCCCCATTGCTGCACGAATCCGCTTCAAGGCCCTCGACCTGGCATACCGGGCGGCAAAGGGAACCACTCCCGCCTACCTCCGGTCAATGGTCTCTAACTACACACCCTCAAGACCCCTACGCTCTGCATCTTCTGGCTGTCTCAGACCCACTCCTATCCGAGCTCCGGGAGGGTCATCAAGGAGAACCTGCCTTTTCTCAGTCCTTGCCCCACAATGGTGGAATGAACTACCCACTAGGGATGTCCCGATCTGATCACGTGATCGGGATCCGGGGCCGATCACATGATTTTCAGAAGATCGGGATCGGAAAAAGAATCGGAAGTATTATTTTATTTTATTCAACAAACATGACCATGTTCACGTCTTAAACTCATACCGAGGCCTTAGCATTCAATCTAACATCGAAGCTAACCCATATATAGAAATGTGTCCTACAGACTTGGAGATGGAGCCAAGTGAGGTATTCAGAAGTTCAAGTGAGGTTTGTTTGTTTTTATTTCTTCAGGCTTGAAAAGTCCAAATAAAACAATTATTATTATGTTCTTCTCGTTTGCCTCACGTCTCACGTCATTTTCAGTTAAAGGGTCATTAGAAATAACTTATTTCAAAGCCATTCTAAACAACGAACGTTCCTCTCACGGCGTCCAGGGGAAAGAAATCTAAAAGGCTGCACCCCCTGCCGATTTAAAGTTCCGTGGAGGAAAGAACAGAGCTGGCTTCAACACGACCAATCTAATACGCCACCTGAGAAACAGCCACGTTGTGTGACTAGAGCGAGCAAAGGAATGGGGGAGGTGGCTGGTGCTTTGCCAAACAGCTGTATTGATTGCAATGCTTCGCTTGAATGAAGTTAACGTGCACCTGGATAACGTCAACATTCGCTTTGTGAGGATTATCGTCTGCGTTTCAGACCAAAATGGAGCAAATCATTACGTAAGTCGAACACTGTGAATGTATACTAATGTGCAAACAGATTGAAACTTTGAATATTTCTCGTATATGAAGCACATTCTCAGGGGCTCAGGGTGAATGTAATGTGAGCCACGGCGCTCGAGGGGCTAGTGAGGCAACAGAGGGGCTTGTCTCGCTTCGCCAGTTTCTGACAAAAATCCATCAAATCGGTTACTAATGTGAACGATCGGATCGGGAAAGATCGGTATCGGCAGATACTCAAAATCACATGATCGGGATCGGATCGGGAGCAAAAAAATGCGATCGGGACATCCCTACTACCCACCCCAGTTAGGACGGCCGAAATACGTCCAATCTTTTGCCGTCGACTAAAGACGCACTTCTTCAACCATTATCTAAAAAAAAGAAACATTTTTAAAAAGAAAATAAAGAAAATAAAAGAATAATCTAACCCTAACTAACTTGTCCTAATAAACTAACCTACACTGTGGCACACACTTTGATGAACAAGTTCAGACGAGGTGCGCGAGGAACGTTAAGCATACGCCACGCCAGTCACCTGAGCGGGTGAGATAGGGTCCAATCTCTTGGTATGGACTTAAAACAGAGTGACTAGAAATGTCTCGAGTTGGTAGTTTATCAGAGATAACCAGGGTTTTAGCTCGGGAAAGGTAACTCGGAAATCGGTCCGTAATTACTATTATTACAATAATTTCTATCACCGCCTTTCTGTAATTGAAATACGTGCGCAGGTTTCCAAATACTCGGGAACACACTTGTTGAGATAGAAAGATTGAATATGTGTGATTTGCTCCGTGACAAATGGAGCAGCCAGTTTTAGAAGGGGAAAAAAAGATCCAATTTATCCTCTTAGGTTGAGCTCTTGGAATCAATGGCTTGCAAAGCTTCAAATACATCACTAGTAGAAAAGGGCAGTGAAAGGTAAACTAAGGCGCATGGCTCAATGTGGAAACACAATCATCAATAATAAGGTGTATTCCATGTCAAATAAATGCCTAGCATCGGAAAAATGCTTGCTGAAAGCTCTTTCAAACCTCTTTCTGATCGGGAAATCAAGCAGTCCTTGCATGTAATGTGTGAAGGTATACGGGAGTCAGTAGCTTTGTTTTTATTATGAGTTTACTGCTTTCCAGAATTGTGCATGGTTTGTATAGGAGCACTTTTTCTCTTTATTTATCTATTTTTCTCCCATCCCAATTTCATATTGCCAATTCTCCCCTCCCCTGTCTTGAACGTTGCTCGACTATGCCTCCCACTGGTCGGCTGTAGTGAGGATAGAAGCCTTGCATCACGTGTCCCCTCCGGTACACGAGGAGGCAGCCTGTCGCATCTTTACACCAGACAGCGCGGACTCTCAGTGGCGAGGAGTAACGCGTGGGGAGGCTCACGCTGCCCCCGATACTTCCTGTCTCTGCTGTGCAGGCGTCACCCAACCGACCTGTAGGAGTCGCTGTCCACAACGTCCAATCCCCAACCATCGACTTCCCACCTGCTACCTCTGTCAATTGAGATAGTATGACGACTGGCCCAAGCTGCAGGCAATGCTGACACCGGGATTCGAGACCGGAGTCTCTTGCATTGGTGACGAGCGCAATCTCCGCTACGCCACCCAGCCGCCTTGGTGATTATATCTTGATAATAATTAGATTTGTCTTTTCTCACCGATGATGTGCATTTAATCCTAAATTGTCTAAGATAATGACCAATGTGACGGGTCACCAGAGCACCTGGCAAGTGACCAGGCTGCTCCTTCCCTTGAATAAAGCTGAAAACCAGGCTCTGTTCCTGAATAATGCTGCTAGTTCAGGTGAAAACCAGCCTCTGTTCCTGAATAAAGCTGCTAGTTCAGGTGAAAACCAGCCTCTGTTCCTGAATAAAGCTGCTAGTTCAGGTGAAAACCAGCCTCTGTTCCTGAATAAAGCTGCTAGTTCAGGTGAAAACCAGCCTCTGTTCCTGAATAAAGCTGCTAGTTCAGGTGAAAACCAGGCTCTGTTCCTGAATAAAGCTGCTAGTTCAGGTGAAAACCAGGCTCTGTTCTTGAATAAAGCTGCTAGTTCAGGTGAAAACCAGGCTCTGTTCCTGAATAAAGCTGCTAGTTCAGGTGAAAACCAGGCTCTGTTCCTGAATAAAGCTGCTAGTTCAGGTGAAAACCAGGCTCTGTTCCTGAATAAAGCTGCTAGTTCAGGTGAAAACCAGGCTCTGTTCCTGAATAAAGCTGTTAGTTCAGGTGAAAACCAGGCTCTGTTCCTGAATAAAGCTGTTAGTTCAGGTGAAAACCAGGCTCTGTTCCTGAATAAAGCTGCTAGTTCATGTGAAAACTAGGCTCTGTTCCTGAATAAAGCTGCTAGTTCATGTGAAAACTAGGCTCTGTTCCTGAATAAAGCTGCTATTTCAGGTGAAAACCAGGCTCTGTTCCTGAATAAAGCTGTTAGTTCAGGTAAAACTAGGCTCTGTTCCTGAATAAAGCTGTTAGTTCAGGTAAAACTAGGCTCTGTTCCTGAATAAAACTGCTAGTTCAGGTGAAAACCAGGCTCTGTTCCTGAATAAAGCTGTTAGTTCAGGTAAAACTAGGCTCTGTTCCTGAATAAAACTGCTAGTTCAGGTGAAAACCATGAGCCTCTGTTCTTGAATAAAGCTGTTGTTTCAGGTGAAAACCAAAGAGTTAGTCCAAGTCCAGTGCCAGTTGTACATCTGGTATTTCAGATGTATAGGGTAGAAAACATCAGTCAAAAAGGATTATCCATTGAAATGTCTTAGATTTCCCCTTAAAACCACATGAGATGTTGCCTTCCTCATCCTAGTATTTCTGATACATGCAGTAGGGCAGCGATCACTAACACCTAACTCAAAGACACCACACCAGTGGCGGCCCGACAATAGGGGGCGCTGGGGCGCCACCCCCCCCCCCCCCCCTGGTAAAGAGAGCAGGAGAAGAAGAAAATGTTTTATTTACATTTTTATTTTAGACCCTAAAAATAAAATAAACATGTTTAAAATGAATAATATTTACTCATTTTAAGTATGTTTGTGTTTCAAATGCACAATAACGTTAATATATCAAATATAAATCATTGTTTTGTGATTCACATGACGTCACTGTCTGATATGATATATAGAGTACCTCTAAAGCTGGGCGAGACGTAGCGCGCACACACTGGTATCATCGCAGCCAATTAACACTTTGAGAGCCAGTCCGTGTTTTCCTTTTTACCCCCTTGAATGCCCAAATCCACTCCAATGTTAACGTTAATATCGCCTAATCTATGTTTAAAATTATGGCTATGTGTCTAATCTGCCCGTCGCTTATCAAAGACTCATTTTCCAGTCAACATTGTCAAAGCAGATTGTTTTTTTATCGCTTCATTTCCGTTTGATAGCATTTTGAAAATCACTCGTTTTCGCGGAAAAAACAACCCCTCCTCTACCTCCACCTGTCTGCTCCTCCTCTACCTCCACCTGTCTGTCTGCTCCTCCTCTACCTCCACCTGTCTGCTCCTCCTCTACCTCCACCTGAACTACCCCCCCCCCCCACCCCCCTCTCCTCTTACATTAAACACCCTTGGAACCGGTTCTGTTGCCTCGCTCGTCTCTCTCTGCGCTAGAGTCTAGCAGTTGGACCGTAACAGCACCCCCTCCCCCCCCCCCCCCCCTGGTTCCGTCACGGTTTGCTCCCCCCTCGCCTCCATCTCCCTCTCCCCCTAGTAGTGTTTCAGCAGACGTCCCCAAGTGTCCTCCCTGTCTCGTCTCACCAGCTGTGTCTCGTCGAGTCGTCACCCACAGCTGTTCGTCATTATCCCTGTGTGTAATAGATGTCTGACTTTGTCTGGATGTTGTCTGTCTTTTCAGATTCAGATTCTGTGTGGGATGCTTGTTTTTTCCCGGCTCCTCGACTGTAGTAGATTTGTAAACAGCGATACACAAAAGTACCCAGAAATTATAGTTAAGTGAAAGTATGGGTACCGTCTCAAAATCGTACTCAAGTAAAAGTCAGAGTTTCTGGCTAAAAACACACTTGAGTAAAAGTCAAAAAAGTTTCTACTTTTAAATGTAAAAAGTTAAAGTAAAAACCTTTTTTCTGACCGTCTATTCTTCTGATAGCAGGTGTTTAATCAAAGATCCCTGCTTTCTAGTCTTGCTCAAGGACCTGCAGTATATAATAGTATATAGTACACAATAGTGTATACAACACATATATAATGTGATATGAGATATATAGTACATTGTAGGAGACGGAAAATCACGACCAAAGAGAGTGAAGTTTCTTTGACCACACATCAGTGTGCATCATTTAATAGCATAACCATGGATACCACAACAAACCAAGTGAAGCGTTAATATGGCCGCTCTAGATACCCCGGATGCCCCGTGTCCTTAAAGTGACAGTGTAGGTGGATTATGTCCCGTCCAGGTAAGTGCCCATGTAAGTGCCCACTACATATGTCCCCCCAGAATTCACCCTACTAACTCACAAAACGGGTCGGTAGACGGACCTCCCGACCATAACGGCTCCGAACAACTGGAGCCGGCATATGAGCTACCGTGGGACCCCCTGGGGCCTTGCAGTGGCGGGGAGGGCAAGGGGCAAGGTGCCTAATGGGCGGTGAGGGACTCATATTTTCAAAAAGCGACCTATGGTGACGAGGTTTAACACGGGGAGGTCGCCCCCGCCGCGGGGGCTGAGCGAGTGCCACGGGGTGATCCACATCCAAGTGAGCTGGCTTAAGCCTGTCCACCGAGACATGTTCCGGTTTACCGCCAATGTCCACCACGAAGGTCTTACTTCCCGTCTGTAGGACCCGAAACGGGCCATCGTAGGGGGGTTGAAAGGACCCGCGGTGGGCATCGTGCCGTATGAACACGTATTCCGTCGCCTGGAGGCCGGGTGGAACACGAGTCTGTGGCAAACCATGCTGCGAGGTGGGGACTGGCACAAATGCCCTAGTGTTCTCCAAGTTTGAAACGCGCTGCTGGGTCGCAGACCAGGGGTCTGTGGTGTCAGGTAAAAACTCCCCGGGGACCCGCAGCGGTTGGCCATAGACCAGCTCAGCCGACGATGACTGGAGATCAGCCTTGGGGGCGGTCCTGAGACCCAACATGACCCACGGGAGCCTGTCGACCCAACTACCATCGCTAAGGGTAGCTCGGAGAGAAGCCTTCATGGACCGGTGAAACCGCTCACACAAACCGTTAGCCTGCGGGTGATAAGCGGTAGTGCGGTGCAGTCTCACGCCTAAGTTTCTGGCAATCTCGGACCAAAGCTCAGAGGTGAACTGAGGTCCGCGGTCCGACGAAAGGTCAGACGGAGCACCAAACCGGGCCACCCACGTATATATAAACGCCCGAGCCACATCAGTGGACGTTGTGGATGACAGCGGAACGGCCTCTGGCCACCGAGTGGTTCTGTCCACCATCGTGAGGAGGTATGTGAAACCATGCGATGGGGGTAATGGACCCACCAGGTCCACATTCACGTGGTCAAACCTCCTTTCGGGCACGGAGAACTGGGCCAAAGGAGCTTTAATGTGGCGGTGTACCTTAGCGCGCTGGCACATCACACAGGTCTTAACCCACCCGCTCACATCCTTTTTCAGCCCGTGCCAAATGAACTTGGCTGCCACCTGCTTTTGAGACGCCCTGTTACCGGGGTGAGAGAGACCATGTATGATGTCAAAAACATGACGTCTCCAACTGCTGGGCACCACCGGTCGCGGCCGCCCCGTGGAAACGTCGCACAGGAGTGTGCTGTTAGCCTCATTAAATGCCACATCCTCCAGCCTGAGTGCTGTGATGGCCGTCCTGTAGGCCTGAACGTCCAGGTCGGAAACCTGGTCTGAGGCCATGCGTGCATAATCCAAACCAACATGGACGGCCCCGATCAAGGCCCGAGAGAGACAGTCTGCCACTAGATTGTCCCTGCCTGCGACATGCTGAATATCCGTGGTAAACTCTGAGATATATGACAGGTGCCTCTGCTGACGGGCAGACCATGGCTCACTTACTTTAGCCATAGCAAAAGTGAGTGGCTTGTGGTCTACAAATGCCGTGAACGAACGAGCCTCCAGCAGGGAACGGAAATGCCGCACGGCCAGATAGAGGGCGAGGAGCTCCCTATCAAAAGTGCTATATTTGCACTCATTAGGACGAAGCTGTCGGCTAAAAAACGCCAGTGGCTGCCAAGCCCCACTCACCCACTGCTCGTATACCGCTCCAACAGCATAGTCTGAAGCATCAGTGGTGATGGCAACAGGGGCGTTGGGAAGTGGGTGTGCCAGCCTGGTTGCATTGGCCAGGGCGGTTTTAGTATCGACAAACGCCTTGCGTCTCTCGTCCGTCCAGTCCACCACATGTTTGGCGATTTTACCCCTGAGAGCCTCGTAAAGAGGTCGCATTAGCTGAGCAGCCCGGGGGACAAACCGATGGTAAAAATTTACCATGCCAAGGAACTCTTGCAGAGCCTTGATGGTGGGTGGCAGTGGAAAATTTGCTATGGCGTCAACCTTAGATGGGAGGGGAACTGCCCCATCTTTGGTGACGTGGTGCCCGAGGAAATCGATCCTAGACAGCCCAAACTGACATTTAGCTGGGTTAATTATGAGCCCATGCTGACTGAGTCGGTGGAAAAGGGTCCTGAGATGGGACAAGTGCTCTGCCTTGGTGGTACTGGCGACTAAGATGTCATCTAGGTAGACAAACAAAAAAGGCAGGTCCCGTAACACAGAGTCCATCAAGCGCTGGAATGTCTGTGCTGCGTTTTTAAGCCCAAATGGCATGCGCAAGAACTCAAACAAACCAAAGGGAGTAATCACCGCCGTCTTAGGGATGTCCGCTGGGTGGACCGGCACCTGGTGGTAACCTCGAACTAAATCTATTTTTGAAAATATGAGCTTCCGGGCCAGGTGGGTGGAAAAATCCTGAATATGTGGAACCGGGTATCGGTCCGGTGTGGTTACCTCGTTAAGGCGGCGGTAATCGCCACACGGGCGCCACCCGCCGGCAGCCTTGGGGACAATGTGAAGGGGTGAGGCCCATGGGCTGTCAGAACGACGGATAATACCCAGGTTCTCCATGTTGGAAAACTCTGCCTTGGCCACGGCCAGCTTGGCAGGATCTAGGCGCCGAGCCCGGGAGTAGACTGGCGCACCTGCCGTAGCGATGTGATGCTCCACACCGTGCTTACTGGTGGAGGACGAGAAAGTGGGCTGGGTAAGGACAGGGAACTCGGCTAGCAGCTGGTGAAACTCATCTGTAACAGACAACATGTTAGACAAACCCACAGGAGGCGCTGCCCCGACAGTACATTCAAATGAACAAAAGGTGGTGGCGTCGATCAATCGATTGTTCCTGACATCCACCAACAATCCATAGGCACACAGAAAATCAGCACCCAGCAGGGGCACAGACACATCAGCAGTAATGAAGTTCCAGCTAAACCGCCGCTCACCAAAACACAACTCCACTAGCCTACTGCCATACGTGCGGATCGTAGTACCATTGGCAGCTTCCATAGGGAGTCCATGCCCGTCGGCCAGGGTGTCCACCCTTGACGCAGGCAGCACGCTTCTCTGTGCCCCTGTGTCGCACATGAAACGCCTGCCTGAGATGTTGTCCCGAATAAACAGTAGCCTGCCGGCCCCACCAACGCTCATGGCCACTGTTGAGCGCCGGCCCGGGCGTTTCCCGGCCCCTTGTAAGTACATGGGGGACGGCATTGATTAGCCCTGGCTCCATACTTGGTGTGAAAGAAACACCAGCCAGTGTCTCTCCCTCGCTGGCGAGGGGCTGCCACCGCAGCAGCGACGGTATAATCCCCATGGTGAGAGGTAGAGGGTTGGTCATGATAGAACACGGCCGTACAGTGTTGCTGCTGGCTGGCCAAAAAGAACTTATCCGCCTCCGCGGCTAACATACGGCAGTCATTTATTGTTGTGTTTGCCAAGGCGGCCCTTACCTGAGCCGGTAACTGGCGCAAGAACAGCTGTCGGAAGAGAAAATGGTTGGGCTCATGCTCTCCCATCAACGCCAGCATCCTATCCATAAGCTCAGACGGTTTACTGTCGCCCAGACCTTGCAATGAAAACAGCCGGTTAGCTCGTTCCACCTCAGACAGTTCAAAACACTTCAACAAGTGTGCCTTCAGCGTGCCATATTTGTCATGCGCCGGAGGGTTTGTGAGTAGACTCACCACTCTGGCTGCCGTGTTAGTCCCCAGCACAGCGACAACGTGATAGTACTTAGTGTCATCCTCCGTTATTTTCTTTATTGCAAACTGCGCCTCCGCCTGCACAAACCATGCAGTAGCTTGCGTTTCCCAGAACTCTGGCAATTTCAGCGCGACTGCTGCTTCCACAAACTTCAGCGCGACTGCCTGTTCCATTGTTCAATCGTCCTTGAAAGCGTCCAAGAACGTCAGGTTCACCAATGTAGGAGACGGAAAATCACGACCAAAGAGAGTGAAGTTTCTTTGACCACACATCAGTGTGCATCATTTAATAGCATAACCATGGATACCACAACAAACCAAGTGAAGCGTTAATATGGCCGCTCTAGATACCCCGGATGCCCCGTGTCCTTAAAGTGACAGTGTAGGTGGATTATGTCCCGTCCAGGTAAGTGCCCATGTAAGTGCCCACTACAACATGATATATACAATATAATATAGTACCATAATATAATAGACCTCCATCAGACTGCCGAACACCTAGGTCTGGTGGAGGCAATATAGGAGACCCCCCCCCCATTCCAATTCCACTTGATGGACACATATCACCTGCATTACTATTATATATTATTTATACATACACAATGGCTCCATATGGATTTTAATATATCATGCTTTAAGTACTGTAGTTTTAATGTATTTGGTGTTTTTTATAGTGGTATTTTGTACTGTAGTTTTAACGAAGCTGGTGTTTTTTTTATAGTGGTGAGTGTCTATGTATTGTGACTGTATGTTTGTCTTTTTTCTTTTTTTTTACAGTTTTTGTAGATTTTTATTGGGTTTTTAGTACCGGGCAGTCCGGTAGAGAGAGAGAGAGAGATAGGAGAAATGGGAGACAGAGCAGGGGAAGACATTCTGCAAAGAACGCTGGGAATTCTGGGAATCGAACCCGGGTCGGCCATGTTGCGACGCAGCGCATTACGTGGTTCGCCACTCGGGCGCCTCTGTATGCTTGTCTTTTTTTTTTTTTATTATCTTTTTCCCCCTCCTTTTTCCGATTTTTCTCCCATCCCACCCTTCCTGGTTGCTGCGCACTTTCCCCTACTGTTGGTCCGAGAGACCGGAGACTGTCACATGCTTTCCTCCGATGCATGTGCAGCCAGCCGGCAGGCCAGCCTGGCCGCGCAGGTTCTCACCGGGGAGAGTGTAGCCAGCGTGTGGGAGGCCGCACTATCTCTCCCTAGATCCTACCCTTGCTGAGCAGGCGCCCCGACCGAACTGTAGGGGTCGCTGTCCACAACGCCCAGGACCCACCCTTCAGCTTTCCCACCCTCTAATACTGCCAATTGTGTTAGTGTGAACGGCCAGCCAAGCTGATAGCAACGCCGGGAGCTGGATTCGAACACGCGAATCCAGCCTCTCCGGCGTTGGTGACGAACGCAATCTCCGCTACGCCACCTGACCGCCCGTATGTTTGTCTTTTAACCACTGTACAAATGAAGTTCCGAAAGGAAAATAAAGTAATTTTAAAAGTTGAAGTTGAAGTTGAGACAGAGCTGTCGACTGGTTCCGCTCCATCCCCCCTCCTCAGTCTGACGTGGGGGGGGGATTTAATTTCCCCCAGGAGACCAGAGAGCAACATATCCTTCACCACACGCAGCACTTGGCCTGGCTTACTGAATTCAGATCAAACTGTCAAACTAGGCGCCGCCGATCAAATAATGAATTATTAAGAGCCAGCGATTGCGTGTCCTATTTCTCTCGTCTAAAATGCTGTCAGAACCTTATTTTAGTGAACCGGTTGTTAGGTGGAGAAAGAGAACGTTTGAGCTCTTGACAACGACGTTAGTCCCGCAGCTATATGGTGCTGATTGGCTAATCCCCCAGATCACATTGGTCGTCATTAGATTAGATTAAATTAAATCCAAATGTATTGTCATCATACAGCACAAGTACAGTAGAGCTAAAAAGAGGTTTGGTAAGTTTGAGTGCAAAATATAACAGTAAAGTGCAATAGTATTAATATACAATGTAGGCTACCGGGTGATTCAACTGGGTATACAATATATAAATGAGTACTACTGAGTAACTAATACATGCTAATCACATGTGTGTACACTACAGAGTTGTAGTATTAATATGTAAAGTGATACATAAAGACACTATGGTAGTAAGTCATACTGGGTCAGCACTGTAACTAACTAGTAAGAGTAGGTAAGGGATATGTACAGATATAGATACAGTATCTACAGATATGTACAGATATAGATATAGTATCTACAGATATGTAAAAAGGATTATATGCAGGTATGTACAGTCAAATGTGGACCTATATATATATACGGTAAGAATAAATCTATATATACGGTATACATACAGAATTATTGTACATGCTACAGAGTTATTTGGGTTATATGCAGAGGTATAAGTAGGTATATAGAAGGATTATAGGTATATTCAGACAGATATATAGTGCCACACGTTACCACTCTATGTGTGGGACATTGGCACAGCTGTCTATTTGTGGGACATTGATTGTATTTTAACTAAGTGATGTTATTTTTGCCTGTTTTATTTTTTTTATCTGGACCATGAGTCCGTATTAAAGTTTGAAAATATATAATATATATAAGAGATAAGATAAGATATTCCTTTATTAATCCCCTTGGGGAAATTCCAGCGACACACACATACAGCTCATCGTCTCATTAATAATAATAACAACATCACAATCATTAAATTTTTTACAGTAACAATGGCACAGCATAAATTCAAACAGACATGTACATTTGTTGACACATGTCATATACAGAATGCCTGAGACGCCATATGCGATAGTCAGGCTGCATCAACAACAGAGTAGTTAAACAAAGTGTCGTTGCGCCAGTATATATATATATATATATATATATATATATATATATATATATATATATATATATATATATATATATATATATATATATATATATATATATATATATATATATATATATATATTTATGCAGTAAATATAGACCATTTAAATAAATACACAACATCTGTGAGTAAAGCTAAGTGGAAAGAAGTCAAACTCAAACAAAAACAAAACCACTAATCCCCTTCCTACACAGTATTAAATATGGTGACTGTTGAATGAGGTTTTATCAATAAACACATTGCTGACACTGGGTATTTATCTGAAAAGGAATACACAGACAGAGCCCTTCTTATTGATGGTGTTTGCGTTGCACCACGGCACCACGCTTCTCCGTTCACCTTTCAACCCTTCTCTCCTAATGATGTGTGTGTGAAGCATCGCTGTAGCTATTGACACCCAGGGGTGCAACTTTGGAGAAGACAAATTGGATCCTTTTTTCCTCGGTCCTCTCCGATTATCACAGAGCACAATTAACGCATAATATTTCATCTTTCTATCCGTGTTTGGAAAATCGCTCCATGAGATTTTAGTTTCATAAAGGAGGTGATAGAGATGATTTAAATAATTATGAATCTAGTAGATTCATTCTACTCACCGTGAACGGTGGAAGGATTCTCTGTTTGTTTTGGAAGGCAGCGTTTGTTTTGTCACCGGATCAACCGAAACTTGAACTACTGTCGGATCGACCGGCGCCAGTTCCCGCTGCTGAAGGGGGCGTCGGACGGTGCTGTGATCTTGTGCACTGATTTGGTAAGATAACCTTACTATTATTTGAAAACCAGACCATTTATTCTGCTCTTCTTGTCTTTTCCTCAATACTACAGGGCTAGATATTATATTGGAATGCCAAACTTAAGACGTCTCTATTTGTCATGCAGCAGCAACACACGTAAGATGGGCGACACACAGGAACACACACATGCATTGGGTCACTGATGAAATATCCTCTCTGCACTTGACCCATCCCGTCGTCCTTTCCCCCCCCCCCCCCCCCCCAGGGGCAGCCGGAAGCAGACATGGGCTGTGGTGTGGGACCACGCCCCGCCGCCCCGGGGACCAATCCTATAGTGCTCCTGTCAGTCTTTGTCAGGGACGCGACGGCGTTAGCGATCTGTTCTGCATGTTTTTCCAGTTTTAAATTAATTCCGGTTAAATTGGCCCCATCCCATGTTGAAACCAGTCCTAGTAGTACGGCCCTTGAGCGAATGAATGAAACATCACAACGCGTCGTCCTATAGGGGCCGAGGAGGGTGCCGTACGGGACCCACGGAGAACACGGAGGGAGGTCTGCATCCATTAGCCGCGTGTGTCTCACAGTCGCAGATGGATAACAGGAGAGATGCAGTATAGGTCAGCCGGCTCCCCGCTCCCCCCGCTGCCGCTGTCTCGGCACGTAATGGACGATGCGTGATGGTGGCTGTCAGCGGAGGAGGCGTGTGTGAACGCACACGCGTGTGTGGTGCTTCTTCTTCTTCTTCTTCTTCTTCGTGTTTGTACACAAACGTGCGTCGCATTGCTAATAATGTTACACTAGAGCGGGGTGGACTAACAATCTGTCACGAATATATTATACATAGGGTATGTGTGTTGTGTTGTCTATGTGTCAAACGGGTTCTGTTTCAGAACTGAGAACACTGGGCCTAACAAAATTAATAGTTGGTTTCAGGTTGCCGACCGACCCTGCCGATTTAGGTGCGACCCAATATATTTTATGAGTTTAAAAAAATTAAAATAAAAATAAAAAATTTAGAATAAAGTTTCATAGAAATCTTAGTCAAACATTTAGTATTATGGATATTAAACATGCTGGCAGAGTACATGCATCCATGTTGTTGTGAACATTTTAATTAAATAAAGAAATTCCCTATCCATAGTCGCCGTGGGAAAGAATAAAATAAAAAAAAATTATAAAATAAATTCCCTACCTACCCATGGCCAAACTGACAACCAACCTGAAACCAACTATTAATTTTGTTAGGCCCTGCTATAGAATAAAGATCATTTGGATGTAAAAAAAATAAAAAAAGAGCACAAACATTCTGTGGGTTCATAAAATCAGTCTCCTATTCATTGTCTATGGAGCAGCTGCAGACTTTGTACTTGATGACATCACAAGTTTGAGTTTTAGCACTTTTTTTTTATATATAATATTAATTTGTTTTATTTGAGTAGTGTTCCCCTTTTAAGCTAGCAATCACTGCTGTCATCTGCTGTCAACACCACCATAACTTTTGAGAACCATGTCTAAATATCGTACTTCTGAAGTATAAACAAACTACTGCTGTGCAAGATTCAAATAAAAACAGACAATTCTGGGCGGCCGGGTAGCGCAGCGGACTAAGCGCCTGTCTACCACCACAGAGCCAGTGGGATCGAATCCGGCTGTGGTACCTCCGGCTTGGCCGACCGTCCATACTGACACAATTGGCAGTGTCAGCGGGTGGGAAGCCGGCGTGGGTGGGTCCGGGTCGTTGTAAAACAGCGACTCCTACAGTTCGGTCGGGGCGCCTGCATAGCAAGGGAAGGATCTGGGAGAGGTAGTGTGACCTTCCACACGTTACACTCTCCCAGTGAGAGTCCGCGCTGCCCGGTGAAAAGAAGCGGTGGGCTGGCTAGTGGCTACACATGTGTCGGAGGAAGCATGTGATAGTCTCCGCCCTCCCAGACCGACGGTAGGGGGTAGAGTGCGCAACGACCAGGAAGGGGATTGGGAATTGGCATAACGACTAACATTCGGATGGGAGAAAAACGGAAAAAGAAGGGGGGAAAAGATAATAAAAAAATAAAAAAACAGACAATTCTGAGTCTTTACAGATGTATTACCCTTGAGAAATAAAAAGTGGACCTGGTCAATTTATTGTTTATGTTTGAGTGTGCTGTGCAACTCAGAGACAGGAGAGTGGTTGATTGATTGATTGAACATTTTATTAACAGATTGCAGAATGGGTACAATACAGTACGGCTCAATACACACAATTGTTAAGGGGATGCAGACCAGAGAAAGACTTTCCTCTTGTTTACATCAGGGTCCCCCATTTTCAATTAATCATGACATTTATGACATACACAACATACAGATATACAGATATATATCATGACATTTATGACATACATGACATACAGATATACAATACTGTTACATTTATGACATACAAGATATACAAATATACAGTACTGTTTTAACAGAGATCCTAACAGAAACTATATACATTTGAGGGGGAAGAAACTGTACATTAGGAGGGGGTTGGGTGGGTGGGGGGTTTTGACGTTTATGGGGGCCAGTTTGGTTACTTTGGTTACCATGGTTACTGCTACCTTGATGGAAGAAAGATTCTAAACATTCTGTCACAAGTTGACAGTTGGTCAAATTATCTCAAGTGAGAAGTAGTTCCTTTAACACTTTGACGACCGTTCGGCCCCGTCTAACATGGTGCTAGAGGACCAAGGTTTGTCAACAAACCGATGTGTCTTTGTAGAGCTATATCTATACTTTATAGTATTGCTATCTGTCCATTCTCATTGTCACTTGAGTTCATAAACCGTCCCTTCAAAATGGCTTAAAGAAAAAAAAATCCATCAATAGGTTGTCATTTTATAGCGCCGTGAATATAAGCTTTATCGCAGATTTCGTCTCATATATTTTCTGGAAAGCTACTTATAGAGCTAAAGGCTACTAACGTTATATTCAACAGCATTTCTGTTGTATATATGCTAATGAAATAACACAAACTGCTTATGATCCGGAATATCCCATAGCATCTATGGATGAAAGGGGGGCGGCGGGGAACGTCGATTAGTATTATTGATTACCAATAGAGTGTCCGTGTAAGTAGCCACATTCACTGATCAAATGCTTGCGTCTCACAACAATGTCTGATCCGGCTGTAATTTAGGTGAATAAGGTCTTACCGTCAGCCCGTGGGATACCCTACAGCATTTCCCCGTTATCGATCGGCATCTGGTAGATCGATATGTCCATTGGTTGATGATAAATCCCCTTATTCCATGGTGAGATCTGCGATTCGAAACGTGATATACGGTGCATGATGTTGCTTTGGGATCAGAGTAATATGATACTCCGTTGGAGGCTTAAAAAAAATCCCATTCGCCCACAATGATACTGCAGTGGAGCGATGGCGCCCCTAAGAGGATCTGGCCGGTATTGCATGTTGCCGAGGGTAGATCTGCAGAGTCGATCGGGGAGTCGATGGGGGTTCTTGATCCGGTTATTAATATGGAATAAAACAATAACAACTTGCCACGGCTATATACGTGCCTCTGGTCCACAACGCATGGATTCGAAACACGTATTTATACGTGGCCGGTCCCAATAGTGTTAATGATCATTTGTCAACAAATGTCAACATTAGCTTAAAGTTTAAGCTAATGTTGACATGAACATGCCAACATTTGCGTTCAGTAGAAAAGCTATCTGGCTGCACGTTAGCCTAGCTTAGCACAATGAATGGAAGCGTACAGTGCCGGTTAGCCTTCGAGAGACGTGTTAGTTGGACAATGCCTAGGCCAGGGGTCGGCAACCTGCGGCTCCGGAACCGCATGCGGCTCTTTAGCCAATCAGCTGCGGCCCCTGGTCAAAAAAATAATAACGTTTTTTTTATTTTTAGATCCAGGTCACTGAAATGAAAAAATATTTCATCAACTAAAATATTTAGTCAACTAAAATATTTCATCAACTAAAATATACAGTACGTCACACCCCGCGCCTCTCCCTGCCGTCTGCAAGTGGCTAATCTTGAGTTTACGACCCCCCAGTAAGCTAACCATGGATAAATCCAAAAAAAGGAAAGTCTGAGGAAAATAGAGGGTTTAATTCAGCGTGGACAGATTAATTTGCTTTCACGACTAACAATGCAGGCGTACCTGTATGCCTGATATGTGGTGCAAAATTTGTGAACAACAAAAGATTAACATTTTATTTTATAGATTTTCCACAAATAAGGGAAGGACTCAAATAGAGCTGCACAGTTCTGTGTTTTATTTCAAAGTAGGTCTACACATGGTCGTCTTTTTTCAAAGAGGACTACTTTTTATTTTATAAATGTTCCACAAATAAGGGAAAGACTCAACCTGCATAGTTCAGGGTTTTATTTCAAAGTCAGTCTTTTTCTCCTCTTCATAAGAGTTTGAGGTTTTCCTTTGTTATAACAGGTAAAAACAGCAATAAAAAGTCAAACATTTTCTATTTGTTGCTTTATAATTCCATTAATGCAACAAACTGTGTGCTATAAGTATAAAGTATAATAAATCGCAAATGACTTTGGGTATGCAATCGTCAGGCCTTTTATGCTAAATGTGGGGTATGCTTGGGGGGATAACTATATATAAAATGTTATACACTGTGTTATCTTCATTTTAAGGGTAAATTGGTTTTGCGGCTCGAGATGAATTTTATTTTGTGGGAGGGGGTTAAAATGGGTCTTTTGATAGTAAAGGTTGCTGACCCCTGGCCTAGGCTAATATGTCTTCCATTCATTGTGATGTTAAATAGTGAACAGCCTTCCCTCACAGAAAGGTTAAAAGGTCAGCGAGTCGCCATAATCTAATGGACTGGCGGGGGCGGGCCTTAGGTTAGAGTGACCCGGGGATTTATTAAGTACTCTCAGCTTATTACCGCGACGATTGTTATCGTAGGGAACGCCCGGTGCCCTGTTATCGTATCTCAAAATGTCAGGGAACGTTAAACATCTAGTTGACATTATGCGTCCTCAGTAATGGTCACATTTCTGCTCTTTTCTTTGCTGTAATTGATTGTACTGGCCCTTCATCCTGACTCTCTCTCTCTCTCTCTCTCTCTCTCTCTCTCTCTCTCTCTCTCTCTCTCTTTCTCTTTCTCTTTCTCTTTCTCTTTCTCTTTCTCTCTTTCTCTCTCTCCATCTCTCCATCTCTCTCTCTCTTTCTCGCTCTCTTTCTCACACTCTCTCTCTCTCTCTCTCTCTCTCTCTCTCTCTCTCTCTCTCTCTCTCTCTCTCTCTCTCTCTCTCTCTATCTCTCTCTCTCTCTCTCCCTCTCTCTCTCTCTCAACTCACTAGCATTTATCTCAATATAATTCATTATCTTTTGACCACTGCTTTTGTATTCTTGTATGGATCGGTAGGTATAGAGCAGTCGTCTGGTAATCGGACAGTTCCTGGTTCGATTCCCACTCCTCCCGGGCAGCGTGTCCGATGTGTCCTTGAGCGAGACACTTAACCCTAACTGCTCCCTCCCGATGAGCAGGTCGGCACCTCGCACGGTCGCCTCCGCCGTCGGTGTGTGAATGTTTCAGTGAACGGGTAAATGTGAGGGACAAAATGATATAAATGCACCATTTACCATTTTATTTGACCATTTGCTATCATAATTAACTTTAGAAATTGTCTCCTAATATAATATCGGACAGCAATTAAATATTATTTTCTTATATCAATCAAGACAAGACAAGCTAAGATAAGATATTCCTTTATTGGTCCCCTTGGGGAAATGCAGGCATCATGGCAGCCTGGGGGAGGGAAGGGGGAGGGGTGGTACAGGTATGGGCAAGGTAATAGTAGGAGGCGATAAAACTATAGCACAGTAGGAAAGTAAAAATAGGCAGTGTAAACAATATAATTAACTCTGAATATACGCATCACCGATATAAAAGAAAACATCATCACACCCTCTCACATACCACAGACACGCTCTCACATACCACACACACACACACACGCACAGACACACGCATGTGCGCATACACACCTCTGACATGCACATAACTTCAAAGGACGGACTGTCCACAGCAGTGTGTACCCTGACGTGCATGGGGGACCCTTCCCACTTTTTTTTTTTTTCTTTTTTTTAACACAGAAATACGCAATTTTTGAGTAATTAGAGATGAATACTGAAGAACTAGAATCAGGTGCTGCTGCGTTAAAGTGCACATCTTCAATACCTATCTGTACTATTTAAAAGCACAGTGCAGGACACACTCAAAGGTTATCGCACCTCAGAGATGGCAGTGGACATGTATGACAGGACAAAGGCCATATGTAATGGCCTTGGGATTGAGGAACATACTACCAGCCAAAGGAGGAAGCAGAAAAGGATGGACGAGTATGTAGTTGAGTCATCTTGTGGCACAAGCTCAGACCTCAGCTCAGGAGATCAGCTGAGACAGAGACTGTTCTATCCAGTCATCGACAGAATGCTGCAAGAGCTTGAGAGCTGGGTTCTCATGAGTTGGAGAACAACTTATGAGAGGCATACAGGCATGTTATTCAGCCTCAGACCAGTTTCTCTCAGTGGAATTGCTGCAACCCATCGCCACACATTACAATATCCAACTATTGCCAGAGGAGATCACAGTTGCAAAGTGTTTCCTGGTCAGGACAGGCAGAGATGCAGTCCCTACTATCCAAAGTGTCTTTTCCCTCCTGGATGATAATAATAATAATAATAATAATAATAATAATAATAAT
Organism: Notolepis coatsorum; assembly: GCF_963971535.1. Classification (NCBI taxonomy): domain Eukaryota; kingdom Metazoa; phylum Chordata; class Actinopteri; order Aulopiformes; family Paralepididae; genus Notolepis; species Notolepis coatsorum. Next base: position 8,382,498 of record NC_140178.1, read on the forward strand.
AATAATAATAATAATAATAATAATAATAATAATAATAATAATAATAATAATAATAATAATAATAATAATAATAATAATAATAATAATAATAATAATAATAATAATAATAATAATAATAATAATAATAATAATAATAATAATAATAATAATAATAATAATAATAATAATAATAATAATAATAATAATAATAATAATAATAATAATAATAATAATAATAATAATAATAATAATAATAATAATAATAATAATAATAATAATAATAATAATAATAATAATAATAATAATAATAATAATAATAATAATAATAATAATAATAATAATAATAATAATAATAATAATAATAATAATAATAATAATAATAATAATAATAATAATAATAATAATAATAATAATAATAATAATAATGCATTTGATTTTTATACGCCGCCTTTCAGGACACTAAAAAAAAAGTCCACAAATCGGTGAATGAAAAAATTATAGGATCAAATGAAAACTACTTACTAAAAATGGATGTTTAAAAGTACTAAAAACCAACAAAAAATACCAAACACTAACAAACATTCAGCACAGAAAATGGGGATGCTGACATCTTAAAAAAATTAAAAATTAAAAAATAAATAAATAAAATGTAATTTTCTTTTTCTTTTTAAAGCTCCGGGGCTAGGAGAAAAATATCCGGGGCTAAAGCCCCGGAAGCCCAGGGCTAACGACGCCACTGGCACACACATGCATGCACACACTCACACACACACACACACAAGCACACGCACACACACACACACACACACACACACACATGCACACACATGCGTGGCCCGACCACGTCGAGCCGCCACAAAGGCCTGACCTAACAGTTACAGTGTTGTCTCTCTCTCTCTCTAACACAGAGACTCCGACCTGCTGACGGGAGTGAAGGTCTCTCGCCCAGCAGCGAAACAGCTGATGATGGTCCCAGACACCACTGGCTCCTCTCTGTGATTATGTGATTATGTTCCGAGCGGTGATGCTTGAGGGAAATCTGTCGGCGTCGGCTGCACAGTATACATTCGCCCCAGTTTTAGCGTCGGTGAAGGTTATCGGAACCAAGGGCGTGCCGCGTGGGTTTTGTCTCAACATCTGGGTCTGTGGGTCGTCGCCCCCTGCAGGACATTTGAAGCGGCAAACACTTCCTGCATCCTGGTGTACATTTCTGCACCAATTTGTGCCTTTTTTTCTGCATCGATTCATGGTGGAAATGTCTTTATTTATGTAAAAGAAAAGACAACATGCAGGAACCTGCTGACACAAATGTAATGGAATATAATGCAGTACAGCATTCTGTATTGCTTTCAAATATTTATTCTCCTGTATTGTTTCTGCTCATTCAAAAACATATCACAGTGAGAGGCACGTCTGCGAGGTGGAGATGGTACGGCCCTGTAGGGGTGTCTGTCTGATGGTACGGTCCTGTAGGGGTGTCTGTCTGATGGTACGGTCCTGTAGGGGTGTCTGTCTGATGGTACGGTCCTGTAGGGGTGTCTGTCTGATGGTACGGTCCTGTGGGGGTGTCTCTCTGATGGTACGGTCCTGTAGGGGTGTCTGTCTGATGGTACGGTCCTGTGGGGGTGTCTGTCTGATGGTACGGTCCTGTAGGGGTGTCTGTCTGATGGTACGGTCCTGTAGGGGTGTCTGTCTGATGGTACGGTCCTGTGGGGGTGTCTGTCTGATGGTACGGTCCTGTGGGGGTGTCTGTCTGATGGTACGGTCCTGTAGGGGTGTCTGTCTGATGGTACTGTACGGTCCTGTAGGGGTGTCTGTCTGATGGTACGGTCCTGTAGGGGTGTCTGTCTGATGGTACGGTCCTGTAGGGGTGTCTGTCTGATGGTACGGTCCTGTAGGGGTGTCTGTCTGATGGTACGGTCCTGTAGGGGTGTCTCTCTGATGGTACGGTCCTGTAGGGGTGTCTGTCTGATGGTACGGTCCTGTAGGGGTGTCTGTCTGATGGTACGGTCCTGTAGGGGTGTCTGTCTGATGGTACGGTCCTGTAGGGGTGTCTGTCTGATGGTACGGTCCTGTGGGGGTGTCTGTCTGATGGTACGGTCCTGTAGGGGTGTCTGTCTGATGGTACGGTCCTGTGGGGGTGTCTGTCTGATGGTACGGTCCTGTAGGGGTGTCTGTCTGATGGTACGGTCCTGTAGGGGTGTCTGTCTGATGGTACTGTACGGTCCTGTAGGGGTGTCTCTCTGATGGTACGGCCCTGTAGGGGTGTCTGTCTGATGGTACGGTCCTGTAGGGGTGTCTGTCTGATGGTACGGTCCTGTGGGGGTGTCTGTCTGATGGTACGGTCCTGTAGGGGTGTCTGTCTGATGGTACGGTCCTGTGGGTGTCTGTCTGATGGTACGGTCCTGTAGGGGTGTCTGTCTGATGGTACGGTCCTGTAGGGGTGTCTGTCTGATGGTACGGTCCTGTAGGGGTGTCTGTCTGATGGTACGGTCCTGTAGGGGTGTCTGTCTGATGGTACGGTCCTGTAGGGGTGTCTGAAATGGTTGGTTAATATATAGTTACAGGCAAGAAGGATATATAAATGTTTTGACCCCCTTATTTGTTTACCTCTTTTGGGGGAGGAGGTTGTCTTTCATATTAGCTTTTTTTGAGGGGGACAAATTGACCTCTTCTCAATATTGAGGGGGACATGTCCCCTGCATCCCCCCCCCCCCACCCTCCACACATGTACAGTATAAGGTACATGTACATTACAGTGAAATGCTTGGTTCTGTATGAGCCCCCTGAGATTGTGCTTCATACAGTAAAAAAATAAGTTAAAAGAATAAAGACACTACCATACCTCATTTTGCATTAGCATCTTGCCTTTTTAAAAGGTTTTGTACCTCATTGTCTGCATTTTGTACCTCATTGTCTGCATTTCTACTTCGTTGTACTTAGGTTGTACTTTAGTTTGTATGTATAGTGACTTATTCCTCTTTACTTTCTTTTTTTTACAGTACGAAGCACAATCTCAGCAGGCTCATACAGAACCAAGCATTTCACTGTAATGTACATGTACCTTATATACGTGACAAATAAAAGCAAACTTGAACTTGACCAAACACACAAAATATACAATATACAAAACTAAAAGTACACAATGCAAAAATGCATAAATGAGGTAGAGAAGGTAAGATGTATCTTGCAATGTTTCAGTTAGGAATGCACCGATATTGATATTGATATTGGATATCGGCCGCTATATATCTCGGATTTTATTTATTTATTATTTAAAAAAAAGTATAATATAATATAATAATAAATAAAATAAGAGATAACAATTCAGTACATTTATATCTATGTGTTAATTTGTTACATTTTGTTTCACTAAGTTAGGAAAGTAATGTTTTAAAGGGGAACTATCTTATAAATGGCCTTTTTTCAGTGTTTAGCATTGTTTCCTAGCTATGTGGACTTATATTAATATGATCTATGTCTCTAATTCTCATATTGGCGCATTCTTCCAATTCTCCTCTCACAATATTCACCCTCACTGAACTGAGTCATCTGAAAATGTGATGATTTGTGACGTCAGAGAGACTCAGCTGCATGATAATGTGGCAGATGCCACCAGGCCACACAGTGGTTTAGGAGCCCAGCCTCAAAACGGCTCGAGATCTTGAGGTAGAAAAATGCTGTTTTTGAGGACTTGATTAGAAATACAAAACAATGAATTAAAAAAATATATAATTACAGAGGTGTTCCATAAACTCACAGGAATTGTGTAAAAGTGCCCAAATAGTGAAAGAAATAGTAAAATAGTTCCCCTTTAAGTCAAGCCAGTCTCTTCCACACAGTGAGGCATATACAACAGTTAATTAATTGAACAATAAAGGTATCAGATCGGTACTCGGTATCGGCCCACATACCCAAAGCCCATGCAGGTATCGGTATCGGGACTGAAAAAGTCGGATCGGTGCGTCCCTTAGTTTCAGTAACATCCCACGGCCTCCAGCAGCAGCTGTGCTAGCAGTGTGTCAGGCTGCAGTAATGAACCTCGTAGAGGAACCGCTGAGACCCATGAAGCCGCTCCAGCACTACAAGGGAGAAGTCACGGCCGCCCTCCTCCTCCCCCTCCTCCTCCTCCTCCTCCCCCCCCCCACCCCCCCCCCCCCCCCCCCCCCCCCCGGTCGCCCGCGAGACGCTCCCGGCTGCGTCTCAAACCCGCGGCAATGACGCCGCCAATGTCACACGGTCGCCTGAGAAGAGCGGTTATTACACACAGGCCTCCTTAATAGCCCTATAGATTAAACTCGGGAGGAACAAGACGCGGGCAGATTAAAAAAAGAAAGATAGGGAAAGAGGATGATAAATTGCCACCGATTGCCCAGGTAATCACGCATAAATTACCGGGATGTGTGCTTGTTACGTGTAATAATAACCAGTGTGGTGTGTTTTTCAAAGCGATCGCTTGCTCTCTCTCTCTCTCCGGGAGCTGACTGTGGTGGGAGGGTGGTGGGGGGGTGGGGGGGGAGGGAGGGAGGATGGGTGGTGGGCAAGAGAGGAGTGGGTCGCTGCTGTCTACTCAATCACATCAGTGTCAAGGGTATTGCCCTGACACTGTCTACTCTCTACTCTCTCCCTGTTCCCCGAGCATCCACACACACAAATCTCCTGACAGACAGACAGACGCACACAAACAGTCAAACAGAACCACCAGCGAGGGCCCGGCCCCCCCCCCCCCCCCCCCCTGGTCCCCAAAGGCTCCCCGGGGACATGTCGCTGGCTGGTCCCACTGTCCTCGTTCCCGCCCGGCGGCGACAACAACTGATTATTATTCAGGAACCGGGGCTAGCAAGCCTCAGCCGGCGGACGGCGATACAAAGTGAAGTTAACGTCGTGAACGCGTCACGCTGTACCCTAAGAGGAGTCACGGGGGAAACCCCCCCCCACCCCCGTTAATGTGAGGAGAGCGATACGGCATACGCTGTAAAAAAAAAAACGCGCGGGAAGTTCACTGTGTTATTTATTTACAGATTACTTTAGTTGTTCTACTTTAAAGGGGAACTATCTTATAAATGGCCTTTTTCAGTGTTTAGCATTGTTTCCTAGCTATGTGGACTTATATTAATATGATCTATGTCTCTAATTCTCATATTGGCGCATTCTTCCAATTCTCCTCTCACAATATTCACCCTCACTGAACTGAGTCATCTGAAAATGTGATGATTTGTGATGTCAGAGAGACACCGCTGCATGTTAATGTGGCTGTGTGGCATCAGGTACAAGATGAGCTGCACACAGTGGCTGGAGCCCAGCCTCAAAACGGCTTAAGATCTTAAGGTAGAAAATGCTGTTTTTGAGGACTTGATTAGAAATACAAAACAATGAATTATAAAAGAAAAATATTACAGAGGTGTTCCATAGACTCACAGGAATTGTGTAAAAGTGCCCAAATAGTGAAAGAAATTGTAAAATAGTTCCCCTTTAAGTGTAAATGCCATAAGAATACGGTGAATTACCTTTTATCAAAATATGAACCGTTAAATAAAGGTTGTAATCTGTAAATGTATTTGATTTTACTTGTCATTTGACAGTAAGCGTTTGGCAACCGTCGCTGCCAGACGTGTACAGTTTTTGTTACAGTTTTCTTGTTTACAGTGTACGTACAGTACGCCACCGTGGCCTGTGTGTAGTGTACGCATGACCTCTGTGCAGCCATGCAGGCTCGTGGCTACATGTGTTCAGAAGAACCAGGCTGCTCACCGTGCCGTCCGCTAATCTGGCTGACTGGTCCTGGAAGAGGCCGGTCGGGTCGGGGTGTCCACATGACTGTACGTCAGAAGTAGGCTACACGCAGGGCGCGGCGCGCAGGGCGATACTGACGGACTGACGGGCCGGCGGGCGGCGGTGATGCCATGCGGTCCCTGTTGGCCTCCTTGTTGGCCGAGAGACCCTGGGAGATGAGCGTGTTAATAATGGACGGATGCACAGTGTCTGGAGGCGGAGCTGAGAAGTAACCGGTGTAGGGCCAGAATTACTATGCTTGTTGTCATTATTGAGAAGAATTGTAGTAGTTAGTAGTAGTATTTCTTTTTCCTTTTTTTTTTTTTTTTTCAGACATAAAAAAAAAGTACAATATACATCATCATTTATCAATATTTGATTATTTACAGTGACTGAAAAAGGTACAGACTGAAGCATAGTGCTTATATGTGCCTGTCCTATATTCTTACCAAAAAAAATATATTTTTTTTACTCCAAAACAGTATTATAAAGAAAAGAAAAAAGCAAGCAAAACAGTGTTTTTCACCCTTGTAGTTTTTCAAAATTTAGCATTAAAATTTTTTTAATAAAAAATACAAAAATGTAGATTCCAAAACAGTATTCTAAAAGAAAAAAGATAAAAAGAAAACAAAACAGTATTATTCACCCTTGTATTTTTCAAAAATTGCTTTACAAACCTTTTTCTTAAAAACCAAAATCGAATTACTCATTCTTAACTGCATATCCGCATTGTTCCACAAGTTAACCCCAATAATAGAAATACACCTCCTTTTAATCCCTTTCTTAGCTTTCTGAACAGTAAATTTACAAATATCTCTCAAATCATATTTTCTTTCATGTGTTGAGAGACCCTGGGAGATGAGCGTGTTAATAATGGACGGATGCACAGTGTTTGGAGGCGGAGCTGAGAACGGTAACCGGTGTAGGGCAGAATTACTATGCTTGTTGTCATTATTGAGAAGAATTGTCACACGGAATGTTCAAAGTACTTTGTTAATACTAAGACGTGAGTCTTGTTAAAGTATTTAAAGTAAAGTATATACATAATACACTACAAAAAGATAAAAAAAAAATTAAAGCTACTGTATAAATGTTTGCAATATTCTGAATCCACTGTATATTTGTATATTATTACTTGACTCTTTTTATCATGTCTATTTTTCATTTGATTATTTGTATTTTTGCTAAATCTAGGCGGGCATGGCCACCTACATTTCACTACATGACATTCATTGAACATCGACAGCAGACCAGCTGACTTTAAACCTGACACCGGGGCTGAGACAGACAGAGACAGAGACAGAGACGTACAGAGAGACAGAGACGTACAGAGAGAGAGAGAGAGAGAGAGAGAGAGGAGGGTACTGAGCGGTCCAGGGGCTTGAACTCACGGCGGTTTATAAGACAGACCGGAACATACTCGTTCAAAATCGACCTGATGATTTAATTGTTCTTGCATTTTATTTGTTCCGTGCATGAATGCACAGTACCATAAAAGTGTAGTAGTAGTAGTAGTAGTAGTATAATTTCATAATAAAAGCACCTAAAATCTAATTTAGCCTGCCCCCTTACTCAGAACAATAAATAAACAATAGGAATAGATGTCAATTACACATATTTAACAAGCAATACATCATAGCAAAATATACTATAATATATATACTATAATATATATACTATATATATAATAACAATATACTCGTTATCACCATACATAATGCTTATATTGAAACACGTTGACATTAGGGCCGTTCTTTCAACCTAAAAGTGCACTTTCTTCAACCTCAAACCTAAATTCCTTAGCAACCCGTGTTACCAAGTAAACAAATCAAAGAATGGTAGCCAGTTAGCAGGTATCAACGTTAGCTCCCGGAACGGTAGCCAGTTAGTTAGCACCATCCAGGTATCAACATTAGCTCCCGGAACGGTAGCCAGTTAGTTAGCACCATCCAGGTATCAACGTTAGCTCCCAGAACGGTAGCCAGTTAGTTAGCACCATCCAGCTATCAATGTTAGCTCCCGGAACGGTAGCCAGTTAGTCCGCACCATCCAGGTATCAACGTTAGCTCCCGGAACGGTAGCCAGTTAGTTAGCACCATCCAGGTATCAACGTTAGCTCCCGGAACGGTAGCCAGTTAGTTAGCACCATCCAGGTATCAACGTTAGCTCCCAGAACGGTAGCCAATTAGTTAGCACCATCCAGGTATCAACGTTAGCTCCCGGAATGGTAGCCAGTTAGCCCGCACCATCCAGGTATCAACGTTAGCTCCCGGAACGGTAGCCAGTTAGTTAGCACCATCCAGGTATCAACGTTAGCTCCCAGAATGGTAGCCAGTTAGCCCGCACCATCCAGGTATCAACGTTAGCTCCCGGAACGGTAGCCAGTTAGCCCGCACCATCCAGGTATCAACGTTAGCTCCCAGAACGGTAGCCAGTTAGCCCACACCATCCAGGTATCAACGTTAGCTCCCAGAACGGTAGCCAGTTAGCCCGCACCATCCATGTATCAACGTTAGCTCCCGGAACGGTAGCCAGTTAGCCCGCACCATCCAGGTATCAACATTAGCTCCCAGAACGATAGCCACGTAACCCTCTGCTGGCGCGTGCTGTGCACTACAATCAACTCCGTGTCAGTGTAATAGCAGTCTGTGACGTCACGGTATTGAGAATCATACCGGCGGGATCTCGAAATATCCTGGTATACCGTAATACCGTCATACCGCCCAAGCCTAGTAGCTTACCAATAATGATGTAGTATAAGGAGGTAGCTTACCAATAAAGATGTAGTATAAGGAGGTAGCTTACCAATAATGATGTAGTATAAGGAGGTAGCTTACCAATAATGATGTAGTATAAGGAGGTAGCTTACCAATACTGATGTAGTATAAGGAGGTAGCTTACCAATAACGATGTAGTATAAGGAGGTAGCTTACCAATAATGATGTAGTATAAAGAGGTAGCTTACAAATAATGATCTAGTATAAGGAGGTATCTTACCAATAATGATGTAGTATAAGGAGGTAGCTTACTAATAATGATGTAGTATAAGGAGGTAGCTTACCAATAATGATGTAGTATACGGAGGTAGCTTACCAATAATGATGTAGTATACGGAGGTAGCTTACCAATAATGATGTAGTATAAGGAGGTAGCTTACCAATAATGATGTAGTATAAGGAGGTAGCTTACCAATAATGATGTAGTATAAGGAGGTAGCTTACCAATAACAATGTAGTATAAGGAGGTAGCTTACTAATAACGATGTAGTATAAGGAGGTAGCTTACCAATAACAATGTAGTATAACGATGTAGCTTACCAATAACAATGTAGTATAAGGAGGTAGCTTACTAATAATGATGTAGTATACGGAGGTAGCTTATGATGTAGTATAAGGAGGTAGCTTACCAATAATGATGTAGTATAAGGAGGTAGCTTACCAATAACAATGTAGTATAAGGAGGTAGCTTACTAATAATGATGTAGTATAAGGAGGTAGCTTACCAATAACAATGTTGTATAAGGAGGTAGCTTACCAATAATGATGTAGTATAAGGAGGTAGCTTACCAATAACAATGTAGTATAAGGAGGTAGCTTACTAATAATGATGTAGTATAAGGAGGTAGCTTACCAATAACAATGTTGTATAAGGAGGTAGCTTACCAATAATGATGTAGTATAAAGAGGTAGCTTACCAATAACAATGTAGTATAAGGAGGTCGCTTACTAATAATGATGTAGTATAAGGAGGTAGCTTACCAATAACAATGTAGTATAAGGAGGTCGCTTACTAATAATGATGTAGTATAAAGAGGTAGCTTACCAATAACAATGTAGTATAAGGAGGTCGCTTACTAATAATGATGTAGTATAAAGAGGTAGCTTACCAATAACAATGTAGTATAAGGAGGTCGCTTACTAATAATGATGTAGTATAAAGAGGTAGCTTACCAATAACAATGTAGTATAAGGAGGTCGCTTACTAATAATGATGTAGTATAAGGAGGTAGCTTACCAATAACAATGTTGTATAAGGAGGTAGCTTACCAATAGCAATGTAGTATAAGGAGGTATCTTACTAATAATGATGTAGTATAAGGAGGTAGCTTACCAATAATGGTGTAGTATAAGGAGGTAGCTTACAAATAATGATGTAGTATAAGGAGGTAGCTTACCAATAATGGTGTAGTATAAGGAGGTAGCTTACCAATAGCAATGTAGTATAAGGAGGTATCTTACCAATAATGATGTAGTATAAGGAGGTAGCTTACCAATAATGGTGTAGTATAAGGAGGTAGCTTACAAATAATGATGTAGTATAAGGAGGTAGCTTACCAGTAATGATGTAGTATAAGGAGGTAGCTTACAAATAATGATGTAGTATAAGGAGGTAGCTTACCAATAATGATGTAGTATAAGTAGGTAGCTTACCAATAATGATGTAGTATAAGGACGTAGCTTACCAATAATGATGTAGTATAAGGAGGTAGCTTACCAATAATGATGTATATATAAGGAGGTAGCTTACCAGTAAGGGCCTTAAAATGAACAAATACCAGTGTCTGTTGCGCCTCTCCATCAGCGATGAACTCTAAAGACCTTGACAATGTACCAATCCGCTGCCAGAGACTTCGCATGCGGTTGATGAGGTTCAACCGCGAGGTCAGAGTATGCGTCAGAGAAGACGCTGGTCATGGTCACACCCACAGAGAGACACGGAGCATGAGGAAGACAGAAGTCACACAGACGTGGAGCGTTGTGCGTCGCAGCCAGGCGTGATGAGAAGCATGCCGACATCACCACAGAAGAGGGACAGAGAAGAGCAGAGACAGCAGCTGGCGAGTGTGATCAGGTACGTACAGGCAGGGGTGTAACAAGTACCCAGAAATTATACTTAAGTGAAAGTATGGGTATCGTCTCAAAATTGTTCTCAAGTAAAAGTCAGAGTATCTGGCTAAAAACACACTTGAGTAAAAGTTAAAAGGGTTCTACTTTTTAAATGTAATTAAGTACTAAAAAGTTAAAGTTAAAACCTTTTTTCTGACTGTCTATTCTTCTGATAGCAGGTGTTTAATCAAAGATCCCCCGCTTTCTAGTCTTTGCACAAGGACCAATCAGCGTGGGTATGGGGCGGGTTAATTTTCCATTGATGGGGATTTGATTGGCTGTTTTTAAATAAAGCGCGGCCGCAGGATTAATAACGCTAAAGTTAGTTCGGCCAGAGAAACAAATATGCTAATTAAAATTGTTTGACCTGCGAGATTTGTACTTTGTACTTTGTAGGTCTGCATTTTAAATGTGACGAGTAAAAAGTATGTTTTTTTCTCTGAAATGTAATTGAGTAAAAGTACAAGTATAACAAACCTAATAATACTTGTGTAAAGTACAAATCCCCCAAAACAGTAGGCCTACTTAAGTATTGTAACAAAGTACAATTACTCAAGTACTTTACACCCCTGGAAACAAACTGTGGGCTAGTAACCATAACAGAATAGTGATACCTGGGAAAATGAGGCCAGATATATACTAGAATGTATACATGGGGGCTTAAAGGCCCCCTGGGCGGCATATAATCTAGGAACGCCCCTGGTCCCTCACAACACAAACCCACCAGAAATGACCCACCAGACATTCGGACTGGCCCAGAACACAGCTCACCTAGCCCAACGACCCACCAGACATTCGGACTGGCCCAGAACACAGCTCACCTAGCCCAACGACCCACCAGACATTCAGACGGGCCCAGAACACAGCTCACCTAGCCCAACGACCCACCAGACATTCGGACTGGCCCAGAACACAGCTCACCTAGCCCAACGACCCACCAGACATTCAGACGGAAGACCAGAACACAGCTCACCTAGCCCAGCGACCCACCAGACATTCAGACGGAAGACCAGAACACAGCTCAGTGACCTAGCCCAAGGGTGAACGTCGTCACACGGTGGAGAAACCACATGATGGTTCTTTTGAGATCCCTGAAGCAACACGACAAACAAGGGCGTTTGCTTGCACGAATAATCCAATTTATTACAATAAAATGGATAATAAAAAAAAATTAAAAAAAATTTAAACCAATAAAAATACATCTTGTCCTAACGGTGCTCAGGAGGCTGGAACCTCAGGGAGGGAAGCCAGACCCGGCAAGCGAGGGCTCTGTGGAGGGGGGGGGGCTCAGTGGAGGGGGGGAGGGAGAAGAAAAATCAGTTTACAGTTCCGCGCTCATTGTGGAGCGATACGCCCTCGCTCCAGTCCGAGCGCGTCCTCTCCGTCCCGACGCCAGAGACGTCTCTCTCCCAGCTGCCGGCCGGCGTTCAGCAAGAAGAAGAAATCAGGAGACAATTTAGAGACGGTACAGTACTTTCGTCCGGTCATCATGTTCGATGTAACTTGGTAAAACGCCACCTCATCTCTCATCTATGCTGCTCTGGAACACCGGTCCACAGAGAACACGCTCCTCCAGTGACTGTCTAGTTCTTCTAGAACACCGGTCCACACAGAACACGCTCCTCCAGTGACTGTCTAGTTCTTCTGGAACACCGGTCCACACAGAACACACTCCTCCAGTGACTGTCTAGTTCTTCTAGAACACCGGTCCACAGAGAACACGCTCCTCCAGTGACTGTCTAGTTCTTCTGGAACACCGGTCCACACAGAACACACTCCTCCAGTGACTGTCTAGTTCTTCTAGAACACCGGTCCACACAGAACACACTCCTCCAGTGACTGTCTAGTTCTTCTAGAACACCGGTCCACACAGAACACACTCCTCCAGTGACTGTCTAGTTCTTCTAGAACACCGGTCCACAGAGAACACACTCCTCCAGTGACTGTCTAGTTCTTCTAGAACACCGGTCCACAGAGAACACGCTCCTCCAGTGACTGTCTAGTTCTTCTAGAACACCGGTCCACACAGAACACGCTCCTCCAGTGACTGTCTAGTTCTTCTAGAACACCGGTCCACAGAGAACACACTCCTCCAGTGACTGTCTAGTTCTTCTAGAACACCGGTCCACAGAGAACACACTCCTCCAGTGACTGTCTAGTTCTTCTAGAACACCGGTCCACAGAGAACACACTCCTCCAGTGACTGTTTAGTTCTTCTAGAACACCGGCCCACACAGAACACGCTCCAGTGACTGTCTAGTTCTTCTGGAACACCGGTCCACACAGAACACACTCCAGTGACTGTCTAGTTCTTCTAGAACACCGGTCCACAGAGAACACACTCCTCCAGTGACTGTCTAGTTCTTCTAGAACACCGGTCCACAGAGAACACACTCCAGTGACTGTCTAGTTCTTCTAGAACACCGGTCCACACAGAACACACTCCAGTGACTGTCTATATTTGCGCTGCAAATAGATTGCAAATTGCACTGATCTGTTGTTAATCTGTTGTTGTGTGAGAAGGGGGTGAGAAGGGGCGGGGGTGGTGTATGTGACAAGACATTAGTCGGGGAAGGGGAGCGGCGACTGAGGTAGTAGTGTTGACTCCTTTCACAAATGTTTGGAAAAAACACCTAAACATACCATAACATAAATAATGTGTAAAACACAAATCTTTTGTGATATTGTTGTCGACTTTGGACATGTTCCAGGTAAGACTTCAGGCTATGGCCCCCAGCAGTGTTTTCAGCTAATGATCTGCAGGCATCTGTTTGCAAAATAATTCAGACGAAAATGAAAATAAATATTATTTCAGCGTGTTCAAACCTCTGTAACTCTATTGTGGAGGAAAATTTAGAGTGTTTTCCTTTTAAAAGAGGCCAGACTTGTGCATCTGCTGCAAATGGTTACCGAATAGCATCCAATTTACTTTTTCAGTCTTCAATCGACAGGCGTTTTATGCTAAATTTGCAGGACTGTTAAGAGGTTAACACTTTTTATTACATGGCGTTTTTAATATTCGCCGAAATGCTTGATTGTGATTGGTCAATAATAGCGCTCGTCAGAGGTCCGTTATTACTCGATAACGGACCTCTGCCGAGCAATAATGGCCGCTGTTCGCAGCTGGACCAATCAAGCCCACTGACACACACACTGCATCAGTGCAGCCAATCAGCCACACCTGCCGGCTGCCGGCGATGACAGCGTGGAGCGACAGAACAGAACTGCGTCTGCATTTGATCTCGTCTTGTCGATGGTGTAAAATGAATTAGGTCTATTGTTAGTAAGTTAGCCATGTAATAAGCGGGATAATGTATAGCCTATACTCTGCGAGGCGCCTCGGTGTTCTAAACTCCGCGTCGGTCAATTATTTTGCGACAATGACCTCGTAGCTATACATTAGCCCTTACTTAACACTACACCATATTCTATCTATTTATTACTTAAAGATTTGCCACGTGGAACACACTGCAGTGACTAGTCTAGTCTAGTTTAGTTCTTCTAGAAGACCGGTCCACACAGTCAGAACACGCTCCAGTCTAGCAGCAGGCCCAGGAGGACGAGCGGGCGCGACGGAGAACCCCCGGGGAGGCGAGAGAGAGAGAGACGCTGTTTTTCTCACCACCTGTTGAGTGGGTTGTGTGGAGCTTGACACTGGACCAATGTACCGACTCTCCGAACGTCCCCCGACGCCTCTGAGAGACACAGAACAGACATCTGAGGCGACTACATTTAAACTCGGGAGCCATTGAGGGAGACCCTCGTGGTCAACGGTGCAGAAGGTCCAGAGCCTCACATGTCACAGGGCACACGATCATAAATACATAGTCAGAAACATACCAATAATACAAGGCCTTTGACTGTTAGCTTTTTTTTTTTTTTTTTTTTTTCTTGTGGTGTAATAGTTTTTTTCTTGTGCTGTTGTCTTTTCTGTTTATACTATGTTTTTAACTATGTTCTATTTTTTTCTTATTTTTATTCTGTATTTAATTTTCTTTACTAATAATTATTTAATTTTTTTTTAAATATGTTTTAACCCTGTAGCTCTTTGGGATCCTAGTGAACAAAAAGTGCAATACAAATTGAATGTATTATTATTATTATTATTATTATTATTATTATTATTATTATTATTATTATTATTATTATTATTATTATTATTATTATTATTATTATTATTATTATTATTATTATTATTATTATTAATAATAATAATAATAATAATAATAATAATAATAATAATAATAATAATAATAATAATAATAATAATAATAATAATAATAATAATAATAATAATAATAATAATAATAATAATAATAATAATAATAATAATAATAATAATAATAATAATAATAATAATAATAATAATAATAATAATAATAATAATAATAATAATAATAATAATAATAATAATAATAATAATAATAATAATAATAATAATAATAATAATAATAATAATAATAATAATAATAATAATAATAATAATAATAATAATAATAATAATAATAATAATAATAATAATAATAATAATAATAATACAGTTCATAAGCTAGCGCAATTAGCAGAAACAATTACATGTTGATGGTGGACGGCTATTGATTAAAAATCTAAAACGTCCAAAAGAACTGGGCTCGCCCCCGCCAGCCCGCCCCGGCCCCGCCCCCCCGCCCCCCGCCCCGCCCCGCCCCCTGCTCGTCCTCGTGTCCGACTCTGCTCTCTGATCAGCTTTAGTCAGGGCTGCCCAGCTGTGCGCACCGATCAATGGGGGGGAATTACCTCGGCGGCCCAGCGGACAGGCATCGTCTCTGATTAGTTCATTGAGTTAAGAAACTTGGAGGAAAAGGGCAAACAAAGCAAAGCGAAACTAAAGGAAACTCACGGTGAGTAATTAAGAAGAAGCCAGTTCACTGCCGTAGTTCCTCCATCAGTCAGAAGTTCAATATCTACATGTCCTCAGTGCCTTTCCGGTTCCCAGCCCCATCTCGCTTAACGTAAACGCCCCTAACCTTAACCTTAACCTTAACCACACTGTTACCTTAAACTAACCCTAACCTTAACCACACTGTTACCTTAAACTAACCATAACCTTAACCACACTGTTACCTTAAACTAACCCTAACCTTAACCACACTGTTACCTTAAACTAACCCTAACCTTAACCACACTGTTACCTTAAACTAACCCTAACCTTAACCACACTGTTACCTTAAACTAACCCTAACCTTAACCACACTGTTACCTTAAACTAACCATAACCTTAACCACACTGTTACCTTAAACAAACCCTAACCTTAACCACACTGTTACCTTAAACTAACCCTAACCTTAACCACACTGTTACCTTAAACTAACCCTAACCTTAACCACACTGTTACCTTAAACTAACCCTAACCTTAACCACACTGTTACCTTAAACTAACCCTAACCTTAACCACACTGTTACCTTAAACTAACCCTAACCTTAACCACACTGTTACCTTAAGGACATAAACACATATAATGTACACACACACATACACATACACACACACACACACACACACACACACACACACACACACACACACACACACACACACACACACACACACACACATACACATACATACACACGCACACACTATACATGCACACACACACATACACTTCCCTGGGAGACTCATTAGCTGTGGGATAAGAGGCTGAGCACAGGGTGAACGGGCAACACTGTAAAAGGATGGACTGGTTCATATTTACTTGGTACTTTGACACCATCATATTGTATCATATTGTATATTGTATCATATTTTTATATTTTGCATAATATAACAAAAGCAGGATAGCCGGACCAGCACTCTCAGGTTCAATAGTTTTAATGGCAGCCTGAGCCATATCACTGAAGAAGGACATAGTTCCGAAACATGTCTGTTTCCAATTCAGGCTGCCATTAAAACTATTGAACCTGAGAGTGCTGGTCCGGCTATCCTGCTTTTGTTATATTCAACTTTATGGGATTACAGCACCCAGTGTCAGAACTTGAACTGACACTGAATTGAACAGAACTCACTCCAAAAACAAACTCCAAAGAATAATCAATAAATCCTCCAAAATAATCCGCACCCCCCTCCCATCTCTCGAATCACTCCACCGCCAAAGCACAATTAGAAGAGCTAAGAAAATCATCTCTGACCCCACTTCACCCAGCACACCACGTCTTCCAGCTGCTGCCCTCCGGGAGGCGCTACAGATCCCTGACCACCAAAACATCCCGCTTTAAAAACAGCTTCTTCCCCACTGCCATACGGACTCCCTGTAGCACCCCCCCCCCCCCCCCGCAACCCCCCTACCTCTGTTGCTATGGACATTTGATATTGAGGTCTTGTAATTATGTACTTAACTGCATGTAGTATGTATGTAATGTAAGTGATGTTCTATGTTCTATGTTGGAACTATGCTGTAACATGCTGCACTGAAACCAAATTCCACCAGCCTGGCTGGGTGGTCATTAAAGATGATTAAAGATAATTGAGAGCGCGGTCTAACTTGACAATTTATATTTTGCATAATGAAATTCTTCTCTCTCTCTCTCTCTCTCTCTCTCTCTCTCTCTCTCTCTC
>NC_140178.1:8402430-8414930 GCF_963971535.1 Notolepis coatsorum
CTCACGCACTCACTCTCTTCTCTCTCTCTCTCTCTCTCTCTCTCTCTCTCTCTCTCAATTCAATTCAATTCAATTCAATTCAATTCAAATGGGCTTTATTGACATGGGAAACATACGTTTACATTGCCAAAGCCAAACAAAACAAAACAATCAAACAGAGAAAACAAAATAAATCAGTACATTACAGACGGAATTTCTAGTACAGTCTTTATGGTGGTTGCATTCCGCTGGATGTCCTTTTCTTGTCACAGCAGCTCACAAATCTTGTTGCTGTTTTTGCACATTCTTGTATTTCTCCCAGTAGGTATGGGAGTTTTGAGTTATTGTCCATGTTTTCAAAGTCTCTTTGGGTGTTTGCAATTTGTGGGAAGTATATGTCTCTGATGTCTTGGTATAGTGGGCAAGTTGTTAAGAAGTGGAGCTCGGTTTCCACCTCATCTTGTGTGCAGTGGGTGCATAGTCTGTCTTCTCTTGGGAGCCAGGTCTGCCTATGGCGGCCTTTCTCAATGGCTAGGCTGTGCTCGCTGAGTCTGTACCTAGTCAAGGATCTTCTTAGTTTTGGGTCAGTCACGGTGCTCAGGTATTCTGCCATTGTGTACTCTCTGTTTAGGGCCAAATAGCATTTCAATTTGCTCTGGTTTTGGGTTGTTTCTTTCCAATGTGTCAGATAGTTTTCTTTTTGTTTTCTTATAATTTGATTTAGTCCAGTGTGGTTACTGTCTGGTGGTTCTGCTTGTGTTTGTGAGCAGAGTCCCAGAACCATCTGGCTGAGTGGGCATCTATCGAGGGTCTCTCTGTGGGTGAGGGCTATGTTGTGGAGTGTGTCTGGGTCGCTTTCTTTTAGGTGGTTGTGGAATTTGAATGCTCTTTTTTGAATTTTTATGATTAGTGGGTATCTTCCTAGTTCTGCTCTGCATGCATTATTTGGCGTTTTCCGTTGGGTGCGGAGAATGGATTTGCAAAATTCTGCATGCAGAGTCTCAATTGGGTGTTTGTCCCATTTGGTGAAGTCTTGGTTTGCAAGTGGGCCCCAGACTTCACAACCATATAGGGAAATTGGTTCTATGACGGAGTCTAATATTTTGAGCCAGATTTTGACTGGAATGTCTAATATGATGTTCCTTTTTATGGCATAAAAAGCCCTTCTTGCTTTGTCTCTCAGGTCGTTCACAGCTTGATTGAAGTTCCCTGTAGCACTGATGTTTAGGCCGAGATATGTGTAGTTTTTTGTGTGTTCTAGGGAAATTGTGTCTAGGAGGAATTTGTGTTTTTGTTGTTGTAGGCTGGGCCTTTTTTGGAATATCATAATTTTAGTTTTGTTTAGGTTTACTGTCAGTGCCCATGTCTGGGAGAATTTGTGCAGAAGGTCAAGGTGCTGCTGTAGCCCTTCTTTTGTTGGGGACAGCAGCACCAGGTCATCTGCAAACAGTAGGCATTTGACTTCTGTGTTTGCTAGGGGGATGCCAGGTGCTGCAGTTTGTTCCAATGTTTTTGCCAGTTCATTTATGTATATGTTGAAGAGGGTTGGACTCAAACTGCACCCCTGTCTAACCCCCCGGCATTGAGGGAAGAAGTCTGTGTGTTTTCCCTCAATCCTCACAGCACATGTGTTGTTGGTGTACATTGACTTTATGAGGTCGTAGGTTTTCCCTCCAATGCCACTATCTAACAGTTTGTACAGCAGACCCTCGTGCCAAATTGAGTCAAATGCTTTTTGGAAGTCAACGAAACAGGAGTATACTTTGCTTTTATTTTTATTTATTTGGTTGTCGATTAGGGTGCTGAGGGTGAGAATGTGGTCTGTTGTACGGTGATTTGGTAGGAAGCCAATCTGTGATTTGCTCAAGGTATTGTTGTTTGTGAGGAAATGTGTGAGTCTGTGGTTAATGATCATACAGAGGATTTTTCCAAGGTTGCTGTTGACACAGATCCCACGGTAATTGTTTGGGTCATATTTGTCTCCCTTTTTGTGGAGCGGTGTTATGAGTCCTTGGTTCCAGATATTGGGGAAGATCCCGGAGCTAAGGACAATGTTAAGGAGTTTTAGTATAGCCAATTGGAATTTGGAGTCTGTGAATATGATCATTTCATTTAGGATACCATCCGCTCCGCAGGCCTTCTTGATTTTAAGTGATTTTATTTTGTCCTGTAGTTCTTGTAGTGTAATTGGGGAGTCTAGCGGGTTCTGGTAGTCTTTTATGGTTGACTCCAGGCTTTGTAGTTTGTCTTGTATGTGTTTTTGCTGTTCATTTTTTTGTATTGGGCTAAAGAGATTGGAGAAGTGGTTTACCCATACATCTCCATTTTGGATGGGTAGCTCCTCGTGGTGTTGTTTGTTTATTTTGTTCCAGTTTTCCCAGAAGTTGTTTGCTTTTATAGATTCCTCTATATCTTGTAGCTGGTTTCTAACATGTTGGTCTCTTTTTTTTCTGACTGTGTTTTTGTATTGTTTCAGTGTTTCACTGTATTGGAGACGTGTGTTCTGGTTGTCTGGGTCTCTGTGTTTTTGGTTTGATAGGTTCCTTAATATCTTCCTGAGATTTTTACAATCATTATCATACCATTTGTCATGCATATTTTTATTTCTATTTTTCCTCGCTTTCCTATTTGAGGCCTTTAGGTTGGATAAGGAAGCTGTAAGGTCAAATATGTTATTGATGTTTTCTACCGCCCCGTTTACACTTTTGCTGTTGTGTTGGAAGTTTTTTTCTAGGAATTGGTCTAGTTTGGATTGGACTTTTTGTAGCTTGATAGCGGATTGGAATGCTTCCATACTACTTTCTTTCCATTTGTAGTGTTTTTTAATAGTGTGTAGTTTGTTTGGTTTTGGTATTTCCTGGTTGGGTGTTGATCTATTCAGGTAGATAGTGGTTTTGCTGTGGTCTGACAGGGGTGTTTGCTGGCTGACTGTGAACGCTCTGAGAGACTCTAGGCTGAGGTCCGTGATAAAATAGTCTACTGTACTGTTACCCAGAGATGAGCTATATGTGTACCTACCATAAGTGTCCCCTCGGAGCCTACCGTTAACTATGTACAGTCCCAGCGAGCGACAGAGCTGTATAAGTTGTGACCCATGTTTATTTGTTGTTTGGTCATAGTTATTTCTGGGGGGGCATATTTGGGAGGGGATGTTCCCACCTCCTGGTAGGTGTTTGTCTCCCTGTGTGCTGAGAGTGTCAGGTTCTCGTCCTGTCCTGGCATTGAGGTCCCCACAGACTATAATGTGCCCGTAAGCCTGGAACTGGTTGATTTCGTCTTGTAGGATTAGGAACATGTCTTCCTTGTAGTATGGGGATTCAATTGGGGGGATGTAGGTGGCACACAGGTAGATATCTTTCTCGGTTGATGTAAGTTCCTTATTTATTTTTAACCAGATGAAAAAAACTCCGGTTTTGATTAGCTTTATGGAGTGGGTTAGTTCTGATTTGTACCATATTAGCATGCCTCCAGAGTCTCTCCCCTGTTTGACCCCTGTTAGCTTGGTGGATGGTACCAGTAGCTCTCTGTAGTTTGCAGGACAGCCAGTAGGACTGTTTCCTCTGTGCCATGTCTCTTGTAGGACCATGATGTCTGTGTTTGACATTTCTGTGGTAAAGTCTGGGTTTCTGCTCTTTGTTCCAAGGGCAGTTGACCTCAGACCTTGTATATTCCAGCTTGAAATGGTAAAAGATTTGTATTCCATTATTACAGTGTTATAATCCAGTGGTTTTGTCCTGGACCACGAATGAGAAGATCTTGCTGATCATCTGATGCACGGTCAGCTCCCCGGGTGGAGATCTGTCGGTCGTGGGGTTGACCTGTACATTTGTGTGGTATGGGGTTGGTGGTGGCATGTGCTGTGTGTATGTGTCTCTCTCTCTCTCTCTCTCTCTCTCTCACTAACTCTATCTCTCTCACTCTCACCCTCACTCTCTCTCTCTCACTCACGCACTCTCTCTCTCTCTCTCTCTTTTTAAACATCTGCATCTTAAGGACAGGGATCCGTGGCGTTGTATTTATATCCTGTAATAAAACAATAGCTTTGAAAATGCTATCGAATAGTATGTTTTCATCGCATCTCGCACCTTAGCGTGTGCAAAGAACCCGGTCATGTGAAACGTATAGATTCATGCAGAGCTTTGTGTTCAAGTGTAGAAGACACTATACAAAATATACAAAACTAAAGAAACTGTGCCAAAAAGCAAAAAAACTAAACAGTAAATGCAAAATTTAAAAATGAGGTAGAGAGGTAGTGCAAATGTGTAAGAATAAATAGATAAAATATGGTGTAATGTTAATTAACCCTTTCACTGCCACACGACAGAAGCATCCGCGGAGCTAATGATGCTAATGATGGAGCATCGCCGTCGGTTGTGTGATAGTAAAGGGCTAACCTTCTGTATTGTCACAGTGAAAGGGTTAACCAGCTGCCGTGTGGCAGTGAATGGGTTAACGTTTTTCCGTGTGAATTCCCCGCTCCATATACTTCCTGAGATCACCCTGTGTTTGGGATATCGGTCCCCCCCCCCCCCCCCGCTGCAAAACAGCAGTTAGAGAGTAAAAAAACGCACACACAGACTCACTAAAAACTTTTGAAAAACAGAAGTGTTCAGCGAAAGCCGGCCCGCGCTGTAAACAGTGTTGCTCGACAAATGTAACTGAATGCGTCTGGACTCAGTCAGAGCACTAAAGTAGAGAGAGCGGCGTTCCGCCCGGCAGCGCCCCCCTGTGGCAAGGCAGGAGCGGCACGCGCCATTACTGCAGGCCGGCAACGTGTGGAGCCAAAGTCAGAGTATCTGGCTAAAAACACACTTGAGTAAAAGTTAAAAGGTTTCTACTTTTAAATGTACTTAAGTACAAAAAAGTTAAAGTAAAAACTTTTTCTCTGACTGTCTATTCTTCTGATAGCAGGTGTTTAATCAAAGATCCCCAATGTCTAGTCTTTGCACAAGGACCAATCAGCATGGGTATTGGGGCGGGTTCATTTTCCATTGATCGGGATTTGATTGGCTGTTTTTTAAATAAAGTGCGGACGCAGGATTAATAAAGTTAACGTTAATATACTAATTAAAATTGTTGGACCTGCGAGATTTGTACTTTGTACTTTGTAGGTCTGCATTTTAAATGTAAGGAGTAAAAAGTATGTTTTTTTTCTCTGAAATGTAATTGTACATTTCAACGTGAGGAGGTCCATTACTGCAGGAGGGCAACGTGAGGAGCTCCATTACTGCAGGAGGGCAACGTGAGGAGCTCCATTACTGCAGGAGGGCAACGTGAGGAGCTCCATTACTGCAGGAGGGCAACGTGAGGAGCTCCATTACTGCAGGAGGGCAACGTGAGGAGCTCCATTACTGCAGGAGGGCAACGTGAGGAGCTCCATTACTGCAGGAGGGCAACGTGAGGAGCTCCATTACTGCAGGAGGGCAACGTGAGGAGCTCCATTACTGCAGGAGGGCAACGTGAGGAGCTCCGTTACTGCAGGCCGGGCAACGTGAGGAGCTCCATTACTGCAGGAGGGCAACGTGAGGAGCTCCGTTACTGCAGGAGGGCAACGTGAGGAGCTCCATTACTGCAGGCCGGCAACGTGAGGAGCTCCGTTACTGCAGGCCGGCAACGTGAGGAGCTCCATTACTGCAGGAGGGCAACGTGAGGAGCTCCATTACTGCAGGAGGGCAACGTGAGGAGCTCCATTACTGCAGGCCGGCAACGTGAGGAGCTCCATTACTGCAGGAGGGCAACGTGAGGAGCTCCATTACTGCAGGAGGGCAACGTGAGGAGCTCCATTACTGCAGGAGGGCAACGTGAGGAGCTCCATTACTGCAGGAGGGCAACGTGAGGAGCTCCATTACTGCAGGAGGGCAACGTGAGGAGCTCCATTACTGCAGGAGGGCAACGTGAGGAGCTCCATTACTGCAGGAGGGCAACGTGAGGAGCAGGGGCGTTTTTAGGGTTAGAAAACATTGGGGGCTTCAGCCCGGGGGGGGTGGAGGGGGGGTCACCCCCCCCCCCTTTTTTTTTTAAACACAGAAATACGCAATTAAGTAATTAGCAACAGAGTAATTAGAGATGAATACTGAATAACTAGAATCATTAGAGGTTCTCAAAGTGAGGTCCAGGTCCATGAGAGGGATCTGGGCAGTCCCCATAGAAAATTCAAAGTTAACAGGACCAAATCATCACTTTCTTATTTATTTATTTAACCTTTATTTAGCCAGATAAAACATTGATCTGGTCCAAGAAGCCCCAACAGGAGTACAAATATACATATATACACATATATATATATACATATATATATAATATATATACATATACTGTACATACATACACACATATACACCAATAACAAAATAAAAACACAGTTAAGAATCATACACATAAGCAAATAAACAAACAAACAAACAAACATATGCACAGCCTATGTACAAAAGAAATAAACAGTTCATATCTAGTCTTTACAGTTTTCTTCAATTGCATAAACACTCAAATCAAAAGTATTACACAATTATCAAAACCTTACACTCAAGGAGCAAAATATAGGCCCAGATTTGCACCCCTACAATCCCTCACACTTTTTGCAAAACAATACACACAGTGATTTGCAAAACACTAAACACACTTGCATTACATTAGACACAGAATGTCAAATTACCACACATATGAGCCAATTGGTTAAACACAGCCATCAGATGCACAAACACACCATTGCTTAATTGTAGATACACCAATCAGGTTTAAGCACTATAAAAATGCAGCAGGTGAGTTCACCTGTCTTCAACCAAAATGGAAGGAGAGTGAAGTACTGTACACAGAGAATCTGAAAATATACAATACATTCACCAAACACTACACAAGACAACCAATGATGCAGACTGGTGAAAATATACATTTTCTCCCATTTTCCCAAATCAGTCAACATGAAGAATCACAACAAGAATTAGCTTGCCAGATCCAGCTAGGCAAAGAGATAATGTCTAGTATTTTCTGTTTAAATTTTTTCAAAGAAAATTTTGTTTTACTGTAATTTTAACCTGTACTGGATACAGTATTTTATGTTTGTCTGATATTTGCTGAGCTTACAGTGTTATGCACATAGTAGCATGAAAACTGGGACATGTATTGTTGTGATTCTCCATGTTGAAATGTTGACTGATTTGGTTATATGGAGAGAACATTTATATTTTCATCAGTCTGCATCATTTATTTGGGTATATGGAGAGAAAATGTTATTTTTTTCATCAGTCTGCATCATTGATTTGGGTATATGTAGATAAATAAATTATATTTTCATGACAGCATTGGTCTTGTGTAGTGTTTGGTGAATTTATTGTATATTTGCACATTCTCTGCGTACTTCACTTACAGTACTCTAATCACTGAGAAGTAGAATTGCTAAATGTGTTTTAGGTTAAGCACAGCAGTGTGTGTAACTGGTTCAAACAGAATTAAGTCATATGAAACTGTGTGTTTCATATGGTAACAAAATGTAGTTTTTATAAATTAGTGTATGGTTTTGACAAGTGTTTAATTTAGCAAAGGATCTGATGTGTTCTGATAATTGTGTGTGTGGTTGTGCTAATTGTGTGTTTTGAAACACCGGGCCCGTTTTCAAAATCATGCTTAGGCAATCGAAAAAAAACTGTATTGTGTGTTTCATTATATACATGTGTTTCAGTCTTCTCATAAAAAAAAGATTAGATTTTTGGGTCTTTTCCTGCCTTTGGTCCGCTTTGCATTCACATCTCAAATGAACCGCAGCAGGGTTCACTTGCAAGAGTGAATGAGCTTTCACACCACCCCAAACCAACCGGACTATCCGAGGAAATGAACCAGGGTTTGATTAAAGCTTATTATAGGACACTGGACATGGGTATGGATGGCTCCAGGTGCTGCTGCGTTAAAGTGCACCACTTCAATATCTGTACTATTTAAAAGCACAGTGCAGGACACACTCAAAGGTTATCGCACCTCAGAGATGGCAGTGGACATGTATGACAGGACAAAGGCCATATGTAATGGCCTTTGGATTGAGGAACATACTACCAGCCAAAGGAGGAAGCAGAAAAGGATGGACGAGTATGTAGTTGAGTCATCTTGTGGCACAAGCTCAGACCTCAGCTCAGGAGATCAGCTGAGACAGAGACTGTTCTATCCAGTCGTCGACAGAATGCTGCAAGAGCTTGAGAGCAGGTTCTCATGAGTTGGATAACAACTTATGAGAGGCATACAGGCATGTTATCCAGCCTCAGACCAGTTTCTCTCAGTGGAATTGCTGCAACCCCTCGCCATACATTACAATATCCAACTATTGCCAGAGGAGATCACAGTTGCAAAGTGTTTCCTGGTCAGGACAGGCAGAGATGCAGTCCCTACTATCCAAAGTGTCTTTTCCCTCCTGGATGATAATAATAATAATAATAATAATAATAATAATAATAATAATAATAATAATAATAATAATAATAATAATAATAATAATAATAATAATAATAATAATAATAATAATAATAATAATAATAATAATAATAATAATAATAATAATAATAATAATAATAATAATAATAATAATAATAATAATAATAATAATAATAATAATAATAATAATAATAATAATAATAATAATAATAATAATAATAATAATAATAATAATAATAATAATAATAATAATAATAATAATAATAATAATAATAATAATAATAATAATAATAATAATAATAATAATAATAATAATAATAATAATAATAATAATAATAATAATAATAATAATAATAATAATAATAATAATAATAATAATAATAATAATAATAATAATAATGCATTTGATTTATAAGGCGCCTTTCAGGACACTAAAAAAAAGTCCACAAATCGGTGAATGAAAGAATTATAGGATCAAATGAAAACTACTTACTAAAAATGGATGTTTAAAAGTACTAAAAACCAACAAAAAATACCAAACACTAACAAACATTCAGCACAGACAATGGGGATGCTGACAAAAAAAATAAAAAGAAAAGTAAAAGAAAAAGAAAAGAAAAAATGTAAAAAAAAAAAATTTTAGATCCGGGGCTAGGAGAAAAACATCCGGGGCTAAAGCCCCGGAAGCCCAGGGCTAACGACGCCACTGGTGAGGAGCTCCATTACTGCAGGCCGGCAACGTGAGGAGCTCCATTACTGCAGGAGGGCAACGTGAGGAGGTCCATTACTGCAGGAGGGCAACGTGAGGAGCTCCATTACTGCAGGAGGGCAACGTGAGGAGGTCCATTACTGCAGGAGGGCAACGTGAGGAGCTCCATTACTGCAGGCCGGCAACGTGAGGAGCTCCATTACTGCAGGCCGGGCAACGTGAGGAGCTCCATTACTGCAGGAGGGCAACGTGAGGAGGTCCATTACTGCAGGAGGGCAACGTGAGGAGCTCCATTACTGCAGGAGGGCAACGTGAGGAGGTCCATTACTGCAGGAGGGCAACGTGAGGAGCTCCATTACTGCAGGAGGGCAACGTGAGGAGGTCCAAAGTGTGGATTTTTTTGTCAAATCAGTTGTGCAATAGTCACTTTTGGTGAGTTGTTTCTATACAATTCAGTTATATGACATTTAGGTATGACACAGGACTACACAAGCATTTTTAGTATAGAAATGTGTCAACAGACTAAAGCAGGGAACCACAATATTTTGCATACGAATTATGCAGAATGTAATATCATAACTGTCTATTACTTTTCTTGCAATTGAGCCAATTTTCCTTAGGTACGGTTTTGAGGTGTGTGTTCAACAGAATGTAGTATCAAAAACACGTTCACAAAAAGTATGGGTTACTGAATGTTGAACTGCACTGTTATAATCACTAAGTCATTGTAAGACCTTACCTGTGTCCCTGTATCACTTGTCTCTGCTGCCCTTTGATTAAAAAACGTCCCTATGTCCATTTTCCTTTTTTTGGGGGCATATTTCAGTTAGTCACAGTAAAAGTCACCTAAAAGTGAGATAATTGACAATATCAAAACATGCTAGGGCTGTACCGAATAGTTCGAAGCTTCGTTCATAATGTTGACATTCGAATTCTAAATCAACATAAAAAATTGTAAAAAAAAAATATATATATATATATATATATAATTTAACATTTTTATTTGCCAAGGTATGGCGAGTGCCATACCTTGCCATACCAAAATGACGCCCCTGCTCAATTGGCAGAGTCAGCGGGAGGGAAGCCGGTGGGTGGTAATCTGGTTGTTGTAAACAGCGACTCCTACAGGTCGGTCAGGGCGCCTGCACAGCGAGGGAGGGAAATGGTGAAGGTAGTGTGACCTCCCACGCGTTACACCTCGCCAATGAGAGTCCGCGCTGGCAGGTGAAAAGAAGCTGCTGGCTGTCGCCTATGTCTCGGAGGAAGCATCTGATCGACTTCAGGGCTCCCTAGACCGACCAGTGGAGGGCACATGCGAGCAACGACCAGGAAAGGGAGGGGGGGGGGCATAACGACTAGAGGCTGCTGGAGGCGGCTGAGTGGCGCAGTGGGCAAGGCGCTCGCCACTAAAGCAGGAGACGCTGGTATCGAGCCCAGCTCTCGGCATTGCTACCGGCTTGGCCGGCCGTCATACTAACACAATTGGCAGTGTTAGAGGGTGGGAAAGCCGGCGGGTGGGGATTGGACGTTGTGGACAGCGACTCCTACAGGTCGGTTTGGTGACACCGGTACGGCGGAAACAGGAAGTAGCGGGGACAGCGTGAGCCTCCCACACGTTACTCCTCGCCACTGAGAGTTCGAGCTGCTGCGTGAAAAGATGCGACAGGCTGCCTCCTCGTGTACCGGAGGGGACACGTGATGCAAGGCTTCTAGCCTCACTACAGCCGACCAGTGGGAGGCATAGTCTAGCAACGTTCAAGACAGGTGAGGGGAGAATTGGAAACACGAAATTGGGATGGGAGAAAAATAGAAAATGGGGAGAAAAAGTGGATAAAAAAAGAAAATAGGCTGCTGGCTGTCTCCTATGTATCGGAGGAAGCAATTGATAGACTTCAACAAAAAAACTAAATGCTAAAATGCTAAATGCTGAATATATGCAATATATATAATCTAATAATCCAATAGTCTAAATCTAATCTAATATATAATCTAAAAATGCTAAATGCTAAATAAATATATAA
Source organism: Notolepis coatsorum (assembly GCF_963971535.1). Lineage (NCBI taxonomy): Eukaryota > Metazoa > Chordata > Actinopteri > Aulopiformes > Paralepididae > Notolepis > Notolepis coatsorum. Next base: position 8,413,555 of record NC_140178.1, read on the forward strand.
TATATAAATATATGATATACGTTTCACATGACCGGTTCTTTGCACATGCTAAGGTGCAAGATGCGATGAAAACACACTATTCAACAGCATTTCCGAGCTATTGTTTTATTACAGGATAAAAGACAACGCCACGGTCCCTGTCCTTAAGTGAGAGCAAGGGGCGAGCTAGTGTCCTCTACTGCCATCCAGTGGCTAAGAGCAGAATGTCATGCTCCTGCTGCCTTTGGGTGGCTGGTGTCACATCTACTGTAACTGTGGCCATTATATGGTTTCATCATTTATATGATATTTCAGTTTGTAAGTGTAATATTTGAGAATGTATTTATGTTTCATTTCTTATTTTCTTTATTATTTAATTTGCTACAATTTATAATATATTCATTTTGACGTCTGGTCATATATGGTGTCCCGTTAGGCTGCTGTTGTGTTTTTACATTTGGGTCTGATTAAGACACCTGCGAGCAAGCGGCAGGGATGGTCGGAGACTGGGACTCATTAAGACACCTGCGAGCAAGCGGCAGGAATGGTCAGAGACGAGTTGTACAGGCTCTCTAAATTCTAAGAGTGTACCACTATGTGTAGTGTACCACTAAGACTGTTACCAAGAACAGAAGAACAAGACCCCTTTTTTATGTAGCATGCAGCCAACGAGGTATTTAATGTTTGTTTGTATTTTGCTTTTCTGATGTGTTGTTTTCATACCGTGTATATTATTGTTTGTGTTGACCTGACGCAACGTATGTTTCTGTTTAAGTTTTCACGGTGGATTGGAGGACCAAGCCTTTAATAAACCCGTCGAAAGGAAACCACTTGTGTCTGCAGTGCTTGGAAGGAGTTATATCTACGGTGCCCACCATCTCTGCCTAAGTGCCCTTGAGCAAGGCACTGAACCCCAGAACTGCTTCATGTGTGGAGGACTGTGTGTAACTAGGAGGGATATGAGGACTGTGTGTTTGTGTAACTAGGAGGGATATGAGGACTGTGTGTAACTAGGAGGGATATGAGGACTGTGTGTAACTAGGAGGGATATGAGGACTGTGTGTGACTAGGAGGGATATGAGGACTGTGTGTAACTAGGAGGGATATGAGCACTGTGTGTCACTAGGAGGGATATGAGGACTGTGTGTAACTAGGAGGGATATGAGGACTGTGTGTAACTAGGAGGGATATGAGGACTGTGTGTTTGTGTAACTAGGACTGGGATATGAGGACTGTGTGTTTGTGTAACTAGGACTGGGATATGAGGACTGTGTGTAACTAGGAGGGATATGAGGACTGTGTGTGAATGAATGAATGAATGAATGAATGAATGAATGAATGAATGAATGAATGAATGAATGAATGAATGAAAACTTTATTTAACAGATTGCAGAATG
>NC_140178.1:8419930-8554930 GCF_963971535.1 Notolepis coatsorum
AAAACGGTGTATCTTACGACATGGAGCTGCTACATAATGAATGACATCATATAGAATAATGATTCTATAAAACATTTAAATCGATGCTGAAAGGGGGGGTGAGTATGAGCGGCAATATCTGTATGTTGTGTATGTCATAAATGTCATTATGAATTGAAAATGGGGGACCCTGATGTAAACAAGACGAAAGTCTTTCTCTGGTCTGCATCCCCTTAACAATTGTGTGTATTGAGCCGTACTGTATTGTACCCATTCTGCAATCTGTTAAATAACGTTTTCAATCAATCAAACAATCAAACCCCCTTCAGTCTGATGCAATGTCTTTTGAGGTATTTTGTCGCCCTCTTGTGCTCTACTGCGTACCATTCACCCAAACCAGCATCCACCTAATTATATTTATAGTAATAGTAATATGGAAATCATTTGAAGAATAAATACATACCAAAGGGGCAGTAATGTGACTGTCTATTATTTTTTCTCATTTGGATATTTGGATATATAAAAACCTGTACTTTTATTTTATTTTTCATTATTTTGTTATATTATTTTTATTTTTATTAAATTGTAATGTCAAATATTGTAAGGAAAGGGCAGGAGTTGATACGTTGTTTTACTTCCCCCTGTTCCTTCCACTTATTGTATGGAAATAGTCTTTGACTATTTACCTTTTTGTTTTTTTTAACTTGTTTTATGTTTCTATGTTCAAGACCCTCTTCTTGGACCAAGTAAGGTTTTGTCGATAATCCAATGTACAGTTACCCCCCCCACCCCACCTCCTCCAATGTACAGTTTCTTCGTCAAATGTATATACTTTCTTCTTTTTTTAACTATTTTTGTAACACAAACAGTACTGTATTTGCACATCTGGTATGTCATACATGTATAGATGTAGCAGTACTGTCTATCTGTATGTCGTGTATGTCATATATGTTATGATGAATTGAAAATGGGGGATCCTGACGAAACAAGACGAAAGTCTTTCTCTGGTCTGCATCCCCTTAACAATTGTGTGTATTGAGCCGTACTGTATTGTACCCATTCTGCAATCTGTTAATAAAGTTTTCAATCAATCAATCAAAACCTATTTTATTTTTCTATGTTTATTTTTTTCCTATGCCTATTTTTATTATTGTATTTTGCACAATCAATGCGGGCATGACCACCCGCATTTCACTGTATGCCAGTACTAGTATGTGACTGACAAATAAACCTCTTGATTGTTGAAAGTCAGTCTCTCATCATTACTATCAGGCACTCGGAGCGGTCAGCCTGCGCGCCTGCTAAAGAAGACCCCAAAGGGCCAACATGGCGGCGCCCTGCGTGCTGGTGAACATGGCGGCGCCCTGCGTGCTGGTGGACGGTGGCTCCGCCGGGGAGTTCGAAAGCTGGTTAAATGCTCGTCTGGACGCCCTGGAGGTGGACCGCGAGGTGTACGGCTCGTACATCGTAGGGGTTCTTCAGGAGGAGGAGGAGAGCGACGAGGAGAAGAGCGACGCGCTGCAGGGCATTCTGTCCGCGTTCCTGGTGAATATTAACATCAGCGTGATGCTACCCGACGAGCTAACCGGCTAACTCACTTAGCTGCTGCGCCGGGTTATTATTGGCTGCTGTTGTCGCCATACAACGAAATAGGACAGGAAGAGTATTAGCTTTCATATGAAACAAGAAGACGCACGTCGTTATCTCAAGTTTCAAGTTTTGTTTTATTTGTCAACATTTAAAAAACCCTTTCACTGCCACACGGCATAAGGTTAACCCTTTCACTGCGACAAAACACAGGAGGGTTAACCCTTTCACTTCCACACGACAGAAGGTTAACCTTAACCCTTTACTATCACACTACCGACGGTCGCCGTCGGTTGTGTGATAGTATAAAGTGTTAACCTTCTGTTGTGTGGCAGTGAAAGGGTTAACCGGCTGTTGTCTGGCAGTGAAAGGGTTAACATTCTGTGTGGTGTCACAGTGAAAGGGTTAACCGTTTGGTAGTGTGGCAGTGAAAGGGTTGACCTTATGTGTGTTGTCGCAGTGAAAGGGTTAACCTTATGTGTGTTATGTGGCAGTGAAAGGGTTAACCGGCTGTCTTGTGGCAGTGAAAGGGTTAACCTTCTGTGTGTTGTCACAGTGAAAGGGTTAACCTTATGTGTGTTGTCGCAGTGAAAGGGTTAACCGGCTGTGTGTTGTCGCAGTGAAAGGGTTAACCGTTTGGTAGTGTGGCAGTGCAATGGTTAACCTTCTGTGTGTTGTCGCAGTGAAAGGATTAACCTGTGTATTGTCGCAGTGAAAGGGTTAACCTTATGTGTGTTGTCGCAGTGAAAGGGTTAACCGGCTGTGTGTTGTCGCAGTGAGAGGGTTAACCTTCTGTGCTTTGTCGCAGTGAAAGGGTTAACCGTTTTTGGTAGTGCGGCAGTGAAAGGGTTAAGGTAGAATGTACATTACAGTGAAATGCTTGGTTCTGTATGAGCCCCCCTAAGAATGTGCTTCATATACAGTAAAAATAATAAAGACCAACACTATATAAAATATTAGTATACAAACTAAAGTGTATCTATCTAGCATGACCATACTTTTACTAAAGGGGCGTGCTGTCCATGTTTGAGTTGTCAAGCTGTCAGTCTGGCAAATTAGAACAGGTGGTGATGATGGCGACAGTCCGCCAAGTTACATTCTATTATTAGCATAAAGGGAAATTGCACTCCGTTTAAAAATTCAATATCCAAGACCCGTTAGTTCAGTGAGTATTTGTGAATATGAATAACTTTACCCCTAAGCTCGAAGACAGTGAACCAACTTTGTAATTGGTGATGTGTTCAAGATGAATTGATTGATTGATTGAAATTTGTATTAACAGATTGCAAAATGGGTACACTCAAGTCAGGGGCGGACCTAGCACATTTGGCGCCCTAGGCGAGATTCACCACTTTTTTTTTTTGTAATTTTTTTTTTTTTTTTTTATACGGCTTTTGCCTCTTCATAGTTCTCTAACGTTAGTCTTTCTATAAACACTTGACCGATACCCATCAATGCACAGCGCTCTAGCATGTTCTGACTGTGAACACCTAAAGCTGAGGCTCAGACCGACCGACCGTTTTAGATTTTTGGCTCATTTCCCCTTATGTTAGAATTTTTATGTAAAAATAATGGTTGCAGATATAGAGGGTGGTGCCAAAACTGCACAGAGAGAAAAAAATAAAATAAAAAAATCTTTTTTTCGTCCTCCTCTGGGTGGCGCTCTAGGCGACCGCCTATATCGCCTGTAGGAAGGTCCGCCCCTATGGCTCAATACACACAATTGAAAGAAAGAGACTTTCGTCTTGTTTACATCAGGGTCCCCCATTTTCAATTCATCATAATTGAAGCTGCAAGACCTCTGATGTGTTGCCTCACAGTTGCTCATAATATACCCATGGCCTGGGATCAGACGACACAAATTCAGCCAGATTTTGACATGTTTATGTTGTTCCCGATTTATGAACGTCGGGAACAACGAACGGGCGGGCGTCTTTACGTCCTCATGTAGACGTAATCAAAGAACGGCGACGAAAAGTCTAGCATGTTCAAATGTTTTGCCTTTTTTCTTCTAGTGTTGCAAATCTTACGACGTGTTTTTTGACCATTTCTACATATGAGAAGTGCAAACCAAACCCCTCCACCTCCGATCCTTGTACAGTTTCTTCCCCATCAAATGTATATACTCTCTTTTTAGACTTTTTTTGTACTCATAAACAGTACTGTATATTTGTAGATCTGGTATGTCATAAATGTCTAGATGTAACAGTACTGTTTATCTGTATGTCATGTATGTCATATGATTAATTGAAAATGGGGGACCCTGATGTAAACAAGACGAACATCTTTCTCTGGTCTGCATCCCCTTAACAATTGTGGTGTATTAAGCCGTACTGTATTGTACCCATTCTGCAATCTGTTAATAAAATGTTCAATCAATCAATCGCTTTCAAACTTCATGCCAAGACGTCATCTGTCGGGGACAAACGCATAGTCACAGCAATATTTTATTCTGCTATATGATAATAAAAAGAAATAGTCTGATCCCGGCATAAACATAGTGAACGTACTGCACTAATGGATAGCAAGCACAATGTCACTCTTTAGAATATAAATACTTTATTAATCCTGAGGGAAATTCAGCATCGCTCACGTTGAACAACAATAAACATTTAGGTAGCCAATAGGACCTAAATAAGAATATAATAATATTAAAAAAATAAGAATAAAATAGAATAAAGAATAAAATGCGGTCTGGGATATACATTCTGGTACGTATATGCATTCTAAAAATCTTAAATATAAACTATACAGCCAACAAATACGGTCAAATGTACAGTAATAAGTGTAAACATTTAAAGTGTCCAGGAATATTGTGAGAAGTGTACTAAAGATGATGTATGAACTTCCCTCTGTGTGCAGGAGGATGACGCCCTCGAAGACGTCTGCAGACAGATCATTGGACAATGGACGGAGAGTTATAACCGATCAAAAGCCAAGGGTGATGAAGACGGTAAGTGTGGTGAAGGAAGACGAAAGAAGCTACAAAAACAGATGTACTGACGCACATCATGTGGTTTATTTGTTATCATTAACCCTTTCACTACCACTCTACCAACATGTTAACCCTTTCACTGCGACACTACAGAAGGTTTAACCATTTCACTGCCACACGACAAAGGGTTAGCTCTTTCACTACCACACTACAGAAGGTTAACCCTTTCACTACCACACTACAGAAGGTTAACCTACGGTGTGGTAGTGAAAGGGTTGAAGGGCAATATCAAGCCCATATATCTAGGTTAATCTACATTGCTGCTGCTCGTATGTCGATGTTTCCCCTAGTATGTGTTCTACTGTGGTTGGCGACCCCCAAAAAAGAATATTAACAATTATACAATTTTACAAAGCTGGGGTGAGTTTTCCTTTTCACGTTTCTTAACGGACTATACTGCATCACAGGGCTTTTAACCCTTTCACTACCACACTACTGGTAGTGAAAGGGTTAACCTTCTGTAGTGCGGTAGTGAAAGGGTTAACCTTCTGTAGTGTGGTAGTGACAGGGTTAACCCTTTGCCGTGTGGCAGTGAAAGGGTTAACCATTTGGTAGTGTGGTAGTGAAAGGGTTAAGATGAGATATTCCTTTATTCCCCATAGCAGCATGTGGGTGGGGAGTTACAGGTATGGGCAGGGTAATAGTTAAAGACATAAATATAGGCAATAAAACTACAGTGAACAAGATTTCAAACAAGATGGTGCTGTGGGCCCGTACTGGAGGTTAAAAACATTTGCAATAAAGAAAGCTATTTGCTGTAATTTCCTGGAACTCAATAAAATAGCAAGGGTGAGGTTCCAAATAAGTTATTTATTTAAGTACAATGATGCGTGCGTTTCTAGGCTGTCCCCAAGCTTTCACTGCACCCCAAGCTTTTAATTTATCTTAAACACAAGGTGGCGCTGGTGTGTTGTCGTAATAATAATACAAATAAAAATAAACTTTATTTGTATAGCACCTTTCATACTGAAACTGTAGCTCAAAGTGCGTCACAACAGAAAAAAGACGGCATAAAATGAGCACATAAAGTGCACATATAAAATCACAGTTTTTCACATTAGGATCTAACATCCCAACAGGCCACCTTGTTTATGCTTTGATTCAGTTTTAAATAGACAATAATAATAAAAAAAAGAGTAAAATAAAACAGCCTGAGTAAAATAGTGCAATAGTGCAGTGCAGTGCAATAAAATAGTAGAATAAAATAGACATAAAATGAGCACAAAGTGCAGACATATAAAATCAGTTTTTTTTACAGTGCAATAAAATAATTCTGGATTACTGTTTAACAGTTTAAAGTCATCTTTGCCTTCTCTGTTTGGTATCCATTTTAAAACTTGACAGTCTTACCTCCTGTTTGATACCCACTTCGTCGTAGCGGCGCTGCGCCCATATACCGTTGTTTAGGCGAAGTATAATTTTAATAAAGTAGGTGTGCTTGGTCTGTGAGTCCATGCTGGGAGTTTGAGCAAATAATGAGCAAACTAGTAAGTTCATCGAGAAATTGTACGACGGTGTCTGCATCTCAGATATGCTGGACACTGCTCAGGTTCGTGCTCCGAATCTGTCCCGTCTGTCATCACCACCTGTCGCAAAGATGTACCTTTTTATGGCAAGAAAACAATTTCATCTCCTTTTTTGTTTTTGACCTTTTCTGTAGTGGATGTGAAGGTCATCGCCAGCCTGATGGAGAAACAGGCCCAGATCCTGGTAAAGCCAAAGGACTCGCCCAACGACCCCAAAAAGAATAAAGAAGCCCTCCTGGCTCAGTACGCCAACGTTTCAGCTGACGAAGAATATCCTTTTTTAGTGCCATGTGTAGCTTATACCCTGTATTAACACAGTCAGTAATGGTCTCCTAGCTTACTGTAGTAACACCGAGTAATGTTCTCCTAGTCTACTGTATTAGCACTGTCAGTAATGTTATCCTAGCCTACACCTGTATTAACACAGTCAGTAATGGTCTCCTAGCGTACTGTAGTAACACAGAGTAATGTTCTCCTAGTCTACTGTATTAACAGTCGGTAATGGTCTCCTAGCCTCCTGTATTAGCACTGTCAGTAATGTTATCCTAGCCTACACCTGTATTAACAGTCAGTAATGGTCTCCTAGTCTTCCTCAAGGAAATAACGGTTCCTTTTTGGACATTTCAAACCTGTTCCCCAAGAGTCTTGATTTTCTTTGACATTAGCACTGAAGCTGAAGAAGAGGAGTCATCAGGCGCAAATTTTCCAAGTGAGAAATGTATCCTTTCGAAAAGCTGTGGAATCCGTTAATGGGACTCTTACCAAGAACTTGGAGTCATGTTACTATAAACCCACCCTAACCTTAAAGGAACACTCCAACATTTTGGGAAATTAGCTTATTTGCCATCTACCCTGGAGTTAGACAAGAAGATGCATACCTTTTTCTTCTCTGTGCATGCAGTAGGAGTAGGAAGACGTTGGGAACTAGGCTAATGGAGGAGCCTACTTCCAGTGACTGACGCTAAGCTAGGCTAACGGTGCGCGTCTTCCTACTCCTACTGCATGCACAGAGAAGAAAAAGGTATGTATCTTCTTGTCCAACTCCAGGGTAGATGGCAAATAAGCTAATTTCCCATAATGTTGGAGTTTTCCTTTAACCTCATTGGACCTCACAAGCCCCACCGTAACCGCCCATTGGACGTGATGCATGACTCAGTACATGAGATGCCAAGTTTCTAGTGAGTTTGTTGCATGTGTTAATGAACTCAGAGGAGGCTATTTATGTCGATGCAATTGAGTTATCTATGGCAGTATGAATGCATCATACAATAGCATCATATAGCTATTAAAAGGGTTCCTAGTCCTACACATTTATCTCAATCAAATTCCATGACTGATATATCATATTTCCCACAGCCAAAACATGTTGGGTGTTATTATTTAAATGTAAAAGTGTTGGGAAAAAACTATCGCCATAGACGACGTTAAACGTTACAGACTTAAAAAGGAACACACTGATGTGCTTACCGTCTTCTCCAGAGTCAGACAAGAAGATGAGATACCGATTTCCTGTCTGTGTGTTCAGTAGAAAACGATCCCGCTGCAAGCTAGCCTAGCTTAGCACAAATGAATGGAAGCGGATCTAGACCACTAGCCTAGCATAAAACTCCGGGAGAGGTGTTTTTGGGCAACCGCCAGGCTAGCTGGTCTGTATCCGCTTCCATTCATTTGCGCTAAGCTAGGCTAGCTTGCAGCCGAATAGCTTTCTACTGAAATCGGTATCTATCTTCTTCTTAAGTCTAATTTTCCATAATGTTGGTGTGTTCCTTTGACTACATTAAGAGGGGGGGGGGGGGGGGAGAAATTATTTTGAAACAAATGTCCATGACATTTCCAAAACTGTTTGGTTAGTCCATGTATTATGTTCCGTCACTTCCCCAGGTCTAGAAAACGCCTAACAAAATACTATTACTAATAATATTACTATTTTCATATTCAGGTGCATCTCAATAAATTTGAATATCAAGGAAAAGGTAATTTATTTCAATAAGTTCAAGTGAAAAACATATTATAAAGAATCATTTTACACATAGAGTGAAATATTTCAAGACTTGTTTTTTTTCTTTTTTTTGCAATTTTGAGGATTATGGCTTACAGCTAATGAAAACCCAAAATTCAGTATCTGAGAATTTGATTACACAAGACTAAACAAAAATATATATATATATATATTACAGAAATGTCTGCCTACTGAAAACTATATTTCCTCAATACTTGGTCAGGGCTCCTCAATGCGGTGTGGAGGCAACCACTATATTTCCTCAATATTCTTTTGATAATAATTTATTGAGATGCACCTGTATGTGTCAACCGTGAAACGAATGGTGTCGTGTCGTCTGTACAAGTCCTTCACGGAGAGCCGCAGCCCTGTTCAAGAACACCAACGTGGAGGAGGTCCTGACGCGGCAGAAGCAGAAGCGGGACCAGGCCCGCGAGGACTCCCACAAGAAGAAGGAGGGCGACAAGATGCAGCGTGAGAAGGACAAGCTGGCCAAGCAGGACCGGAAGGAGAAGGAGAAGAAGAGGACGCAGAAAGGAGAAAAAAGGAGATAAAAAAAAAGGATGCCTTGAGGACATGATTTATTTTGTTACCGGACGCGGAAATGTAGTGGAAGGTGCAGTCGAAAGCTTTTTATCTAAACCTCATTGACACCTCTGTTGAGTTCATTAGACCTTCTTTGTTAAGTGTTTTCTTTCCAACCATGAAAATATGTAGATAAAAGAGTTACCAAATGTTTTGTAAATCTACATTTACTCGCCACTTATACATGTTCCTCAGTGGACCCCAGGAAGACTAGCTGGTTGCCATGGCACCAGCTAATGGGGATCCGTAATGAAAATCAAATCAAATTCCTCCTGGACTTTGATGTATGACGAGACTTTGGGGGGAAATAAGCTTGTTGTTTCATGGAACAGAAATGTGTAACCTCTCAAAAGTCTGTCGTCGGCCTTTACTCTGTTGCGATCGGGAACACAAATCGTTTCATCTGCTCCAGATTCCACACGCCTCTTATTAAAAAATGCCAACGTGAATCGAGTCGCGATCAAAACGTGCTCCACACATCCAAAAGACGAATTGGGATTGATTTATCGAAGTAGAAATTGCCCACATTACTCATTCTTTACGTGACCCTTCCGCTGCTATGCGCCTGGTGCCAATAATGTCTTGTAAAATGCCTTTTCTTTTAATCTCTGCATCCCTACATTTCGGTAAAGGCAAACGCTCGTGTCATGTTGTTGAACGCTTACATCTCAACCCCCCCCCCCCCCCCCCCCCCATGTGTTCACTCACTGTCTCTATGCATATGTGTTCACTCACTGTCTCTATGCATATTTGTATGACAATAAGAACAAACCAGTGGTCCCTCACCTTATACCTCAAATACAGTATATCATGATTGAATGTTTGCAATGTGCTTTATTTGAACATCTTTATTTTTTTTTAACATTTTGAACAGAACACTTTTTTATTATTGTTTCCAAGAGCCACTTGCAGAAAATAGACTTTAATGACAATATCAGTATCAAACAGGAACTTGTAAAAGATATGCACTGCAAAAAAGAGCCATACGGATAGTACATCATGGTAGATATTTAGATCACACAAATAGTCTGTAAGGAGTCAAACATTAAAATTCATGGACTTAATCTAATTCAAATCTGCACAAATTATGTTTCTGGCAATAAAAAAACAAATTACCAAGCAACATTAAAAAAAAGTCATGGCTAGACAGGGTGTTTATAATTTTAGAGGGACATTAGCTTTAAAGCAACCTACGGTACATACAACTCTTAAAAGTATGTGTATTGCAGTTTGTGGGGTATCACTCTGGAATGGTCTGGATGCGAATATAAAAGTAAGCAAAAATATCAATACATTTAAAGGTAGGTATAAACAAGCACTTATGAACAAGCACTTATGGACACATAAGAGAGGAGCAGTATTATTGGATATAAAAAACTACTTATTAAATTATAATGTCAAACGTAAGGAAGGGGCAGGGCTTGAATAGTCTTTGACTATTTACCTTTTTGTTTTTTTAAACTTGTTTTATGTTTCTATGTTCGAGACAAATAAAAATCGAATAAAAAAAAACGATATAGGTACATTAAGAACAGAATACCGTATTTACACATCTTAAAGGAGTGCCGGTGACCTCGTTGATGAGGTGCGGCCGATGCCTGGTCAGGTTCCTGTCCGCAGCCGCTCATTAGTCTGCTGACCAGCAAAGTCCATCCTCTCTCCGCCACAAAGTCCATCACAAAACAAACGCTTAACACTGACATCCTTTTTCAACCTCCCAAGATAACGGTTTGCTGTAACATCGGTGTATAATTTGAAGAGACCATCCTTATTTTATTAGTCAATAAATACTTAAGGCTAACGTTGAATTCCAAATATTTTATATACAGTTTAAGATTATTAATAATCGTAAAATTATTCGGGAATGGAGACATATCTCTCAAATAAAGTACTAAAATTTGTTTTATAAGAAATAAAGACTAATTTAATGAAATCCTCAAGAAAATCGAGGGACAGACGTACAGAGAAGAGACTCCTTCCATTTAAATGTCTGGAGGCCGCTGGGTTCATCTGAGAGAAAAAAGTGCAAATCTGTACTCGGTTTAGAAAACCGCGCACGCCACGTCCTCGGATTATGAATCCATGGCCACAGATTTGTAAACCATGCCCTCTGATTTACGAATCTAAACCAATGGACTTGCGTGGGCATGGATTCATATTCTGAGGACATAGTTTATAAACCGTGCACGCAGATTTCAAAATGTTTCCTTCTTTATTCCAGCTGACCCCAGGAGGGGGAGTCTCCGTAGTGGAGCATTATATCCAGAACTGTTTCACATCACATTCAAATAAATAGTTAAATACGGCAGAAAGCATTCGCTGACATGCTTTCTCATTGGGGTTTTAAATACAGTAATATTTTGATGTTGCTACGAGATTCACATTACTTCAGATGTGGCACTAATTAAACGCATATGATTTGACAGGAGGAATTACATTTCATGTGATAATCCACTGAGTGAGAGCAGCTGCCCCAGAACCGATCCGTCGCGGAGCTAAACGAAGGTCCTGGACACCAGTGGACGCCGGATAAAAACTTGCTCCATTAGACGGGGGAAAACACACAATAGTAATAATAACGTTCAATTTAACAGCATAATAAAAAGTTTAACTGCCGTTTGTATATTCAAGATTGAAGGATTTTGATAGTTTCATTAACCCTTTCACTACCACACTACATACAGAAGGTTAACCTTTCAATACCACACTAAAGGGTTAAGACCGCTAACATCAGCAAACAAACGGTGAACTGTCATAAAAAAAAATTCGCTCAACAGAGCCGTATATACAAATTCATCCTTTAAGAAGACAATACCGATTGTGGCAAAGATTTTCATCCACACACGATAAGGCGCAGTCGATATGGATCTCGTTCATTCTAAACGATTCCTCTTGTCGTCTGGATGAGTCTTTCTTCCCCCGGGCCGGGCCGCTCTACTCACAGACGTCCACGCGGACCCCCGGTCTCTTGACGGGTTTGGGCCGGGTCATCTGGAAGGCGCACAGCAGGGCTGTGCGGGCCGTCCTCGTCGTAGCACACAGGTCCCTGAGTGCCAGGGTCAGCAGCAGGACTTCTATCGAACGGAAGCAAACGGGGTGAGTCGTTAGCAGGGGTGTATAAAGTACCCGGAAATTATACTTAAGTGAAAGTATGGGTACCGTCTCAAAATTGTACTCGAGTAAAAGTCAGAGTATCTGGCTAAAACACACTTGAGTAAAAGTAAAAAAAAACGTTCTACTTTTGACCCATTCAGTGCCAACCACGAGATTAGTCGGGTTAACTCGCCATGCGTTGAGTGCCAAGACCTGAGAAAACTCAGGTTTTAATCGTTATTTCTTTTATTAGCAATATCCATACATTTTTCATCCATCCATCCAGCCTGACGTTATCATTGGGAATGGGTCTGAGCTCGAAAAGGGCAAATACCGCCGCCTATCGTCTCCCGGATGGTATTGCACATCATTGGATTGGATGGGACTGCATCAGAAAAAAACTCCGGTCCCCGGGGCGTCTATACTTTTTTACCAACCGATTTCCAGTTCCGCGTTCGTGTTCTGCGATCTGATTGGCCACTGATGTTTCTGGTCATGTGACATGTGCGCCAATCGCGTGACGCCTGTTTCTGCGCCTATTTCCACCTCGAACAGCCTGCAAACTACCTAACGCCTAGTTTATCACCGGTTAAGCTTAGGCGACTCTTTCTTTTCGTTGGTTAAGGTTAGAGTTTGGAATCAGGGCTGGTGTTCTATCGCCCTGCTCTAAGACAAACTCTAACCTTAACCAACTTCGAAAGAGTGCCTAAGCTTAACCAGTGATAGAAACAGGCGTCACACGATTGGCAGAAGATGTCACATGACCAGAAACGTCAGTGGCCAATCAGAATGCGGAACTGGAAATCGGTTGGTAAAAGTAATGATGCGTCCCGGGCAATGTTCCCCCTAAGGTGCGCCCGTGCACGCGCGCACATGGCAAAATGCTCCCTAAAATCGGCCGCAAAAGAAAAAAAATCTGGATTTTTTTTTATTCAACAAACATGACCATGTTCACGTCTTAAACTCATACTGAGGCCTTAGTTTTGGGTTTAAATTGCATATCATCATTCATTTATTTATTGTCACACAGAGCAGAAGAATTTTGCCAAAACAAACCAATAGTATCCAGCTGCAGAACGGCAGACCAAACGCATTTCCTTTGATTTAATTATACATCAAATGATTTATGTCAAGGATTGCAATGCCTCGCTTGAATGAAGTTAACTTTTCACCTGGATAACGTCAAAATTCAGGGTGAATGTAATGTGAGAAATTGGGATAAAAAAATATATATATATACCAGTATATATATATCTTTTATTTTTTTTTATCAGATCGGGAAAGATCGGTATCGGTAGATACTCAAAATCACATGATTGGGATGGGATCGGGAGCAAAAGAATTTGATCGGGACATCCCTAACGGTAACCTGTTGCGTGTGACGTTACCAAGAGAAGCCCCGCTTTCAGTGCTTTGTGGGCAGCGCTACTGCACGCTCACACAGACACACACAACAGATGAGGAAGTGGACAGATCCGACCAGCATTGCTGGCTCCTCACAATGCAAACGCGAAAATGTACATTACAGATGAACTGCAGAGAAAATGTCCAATTTATCATCCCGGTCAAGACTAATTGGAAGCAGAGTGCAACGCGTGCAAAGCTTGACCATATGTTTATGTGTCTAATAAAGGTGCTGGCGATCTCAAAGCTCACATGGACACAGCAAAACATTACAAACAAAGCAGTGCGAGGCAAGAGTTTGATGGCAAAGTTGACCGAATTGATTGAAGAATGCAGCTATACAGAGAGAGAAAGAAAATAATTGAAAACTATTTTGATGCCTCAAAATGATGTTTTGGTTTGATAAGATGCTTATGATACAATCATTCTAAGGATTATGTGTGTAATAAATTAGTTTAGTACACTAATTGCAACAAATCTGAAACTGCATAGTGCACTTTTAAATTAGTATCTTTGTGAGGTTACTGTTTTATAATTTACATTACATTGAAAAGATAAAGATATATTTTTTAAAGCTGGATTTTCTAATACAGAATAGGTATTATTTAGAACATTACATCATATTTTTCTTGTTATTTATTTTGTCCAGTAAGACTTGAAAATATTTTGTCATAGGTTGATTTAGTTATTTTCTTGAGATTTGTCAGATAGATTACTTTAGGCATAATACAGCATGTTGAGTAACTTTGGTTATAGAGAGATATTATTTTGTTATATAAAATAATATAAACAATAATTTTATATCCATACAGAGGAGGTATACTTTAAATATATTATAATGATAAGGCATCTTTGAGTAAACTTTGATTAAGTATCTTGAGGCTGAAGGCAGAGTGTCCTCTTTAAAAAAAATCACAATATGGTCACCCTTGAAGTCGCATTATAATTCACTTAATAAAATAATGACGAGTCAGCCTCCTAAAAAGACAAAAGTTAGTGACACGACTCACACCGCCGCCGCCAACCCAGCCAAAGTAAGGACTATGCTCTGTATCGTCAATCAATGGTCAAATAAATATTTGATTAAGGAATATAATATGCCTTTTTGTATTATTTCTCTGTGTATCAGCTAAATGTATATATTTTTATGTTAGACATTAAGGGAAATTAAGATTCTCAGATTTTTTTACAAACCGCCGCTTATCAACTAACAGGTTAATCGGCAGGTGACGTATGTTGCTCAGTAGTTGCTGATGTCTGCTCAGGAGGTTTGAGTGTTTGCTCAGACCAAAAAATTATTAGAGGGAACATTGGTCCCGGGGTTTCCCTTTTCGGGCAAGCAGTAGCTGTTACCACATTCACTGGGGAGGCTGGGAGCAGCTTTCGATTATGTGTTTTGGACTATAACGTTGGATCAATAAACGCGATCAATATTTGGAATGGCGATCAGGAATTGCATTAATCTTTTTGCAGAACATATGATGTGAGTTAAGGACTCTATGTTACCAGTCTTGGGTTAATCCGATGAAAAAACAATCCGTTTCGTACATGTTGACTGCAAGCAAGTCATTGATAAGCGACGGGTGTATTAGACCATAATTTAAGATATAGTTTAAGCGTTCGCAAATTTCCCCGTCCTCCCATTGACTTTAGTGTTGGCACGCTAGCCTAAGGGCGTGGCTCTGAATGTGTTAAGTACTAAAAAGTAAAAGTAAAAACTTTTTTTTATTCCGGGGCAATGAAATGTTCCGTTTCGTCCTGTTCATCACTCGTACTATCGTTTGTGGCCATCTTCTGTAGCTTGTCACTCTGACTGTCTATTCTTCTGATAGCAGGTGTTTAATCAAAGACCCCCGCTTTCTAGTCTTGCACAAGGACCAATCAGCATGGGTATGGGCGGGTTCATTTTCCATTGATGGGGATTCGATTGGCTGTTTTTAAATGGAGCACGGCCGCAGGATTAATAACGTTAACGTTAGTTCGACTAGAGAAACAAATATACTAATTTAAATTGTTGGACCTGCGAGATTTGTACTTTGTAGGTCTGCATTTTTTATGTAAGGAGTAAAAAGTATGTTTTAGTATTATTATGATCCAGTGGTGTAAAGACAGTATGGTAGTACATCATACTGGCCAGCAGCGTAACTAATAAGAGTAGGATATGTACAGATATAGATATAGTATCTACAGATATGTAAAAGGAGTCCGGACTATGTGCAGGTAAATACAGACAGGTGTGGATAGATATATATGCGGTGAGAATAAAGTTTCAAGTTTGTTTTTATTTGTCACATATAAACGTACATGTAATTCACAGTGGAATGCTTTGTTCTGTATATCCTTAAATATATTTTATCCAAAGCGCTTTACAATATGTTCCTCACATTCACCCATTCACTCACACACCGACGGCGGAGGCGACCATGCAAGGTGCCAACCTGCTCATCGGGAGCAATTAAGTTAAGTTAATTAAGTTAAGAGTCTTGCTCAAGAACACTTCGACACGCTGCCCGGGAGGAGCGGGAATCAAACCGGGAACCTTCCGATAACCAGACGACCACTCTACATCCTCCACTGTCGCCCCTAGCATATGCATATATATGGTATATACAGCATTTACAGAGCTATGGATTGCAGGTGTATAAGTAGGTATATAGAGAGGTTATATGCAGGTGTATAAGTAGGTATATATTGAGGTTATATGCAGGTGTATAAGTAGGTATATAGAGGGGTTATATGCAGGTGTATAAGTAGGTATATATAGAGGTTATATGCAGGTGTATAAGTAGGTATATAGAGGTTATATGCAGGTGTATAAGTAGGTATATAGAGGTTATATGCAGGTGTATAAGTAGGTATATAGAGGTTATATGCAGGTGTATAAGTAGGTATATAGAGGGTTATATGCAGGTGTATAAGTAGGTATATAGAGGGGTTATATGCAGGTGTATAAGTAGTAGGGGTGGGGGGGGAAATCGATACGTAGTAGCAGGGACCGAAACTAAAGCCTGCCGCCCGCCAGGGGCGGTCTGTTTTTACCTTTGGCGCATGACACTTAGAGGGCTGCCCGCCGTGTGGCGTGTAGACGTGTAGTTCATAACCATAGATATCTATAGAACATAACGATACTCTTGTGCGAGTACAGATTATAGCCGCTCGTCTTTTTTTTCTCCGCCGCGAGATCGTTAAAAAACTACAAGTCCCACATCGCACTCAAGTCAACGGTCCAATCACAGTAGAGTGACGTGACTGGTTTCATGAGAGAAAAAAAGCAAATGACCAATCGGAAGCTATCATTTGGCTTGTTTACTTCCATCTGCTCTAGTCTATATCGGACCTCCAAGAGCTAACGTTACTGTTTAAACAATGACCCAGTCAACTATTCACTTTTAGTTTAATACATGACGAGGCATTGTCTAACGGTATCTAGCTGGCTAGCTACTGATAGCTGCTGATATCAACAAATGCTCCAGCAATAGTCTACTCGAGTGCATAATACCTCCGTTCCCTCGTTAGCTAGCTTAGCTAGCTCACGTTGATCCATCTGTCCCAGTAAATTAAATTGTCTTAACGTTATCTACCGGGCTAGCAGTAGCTACAGATAGCTCCTGATATCAATGTCTTATAACATTGATTGAATGCGTATTCTAGCTGAGGGCATGTTGAATGTGATTTGACAAAAGAACGGTAACGTTATAAATAGGTCCAGCTGCATCGCCGGAGAATCCTTGCATGCTGAATGTAGGGTCTAGCTGAATATAGGGTCTAGCTGCAGGGCCGGAGAATCCTTGCTGGAGCTGGAGGCTACTCAAGTATACACACAGTGGAGCTGTTTGCAGATAGCAAGCATTTTGACTTATTGCGTGGTGGCGATGTCTCGCAGATAATACAACTACAAGTATGATTATATAATATATATTTTATTTAAAAAAAAAATTATATAAAATATATATATATTTTTTTTAATCAAAAAAATGTTGGCAGGTAAGAAATATGCTTGGCGGGTAGACTCTTCCCATCTACCCGCCACTGGCCGGTGAGTCAAAAAGTTAATTTCGCTCCCTGCGTAGTAGTATCGCGATACTTTGCGTGGCGATACTGTATCGATACAGGGACGCCAAGTATCGATATTTAATTATTCATGTAAGGAAGTTGCATTGTTCATTTCAATACCTGTAATAGTACAGTAGTCCACACACACACATGTGCATTCAGTTAAGTTGGAATATGACTGTAATACAAACAGTTCAGTTTGTCAGGTACATGCAACACAGATTACAGTGTTTACATCTGTCTGCTTGAGAAAATATACCATGTTCTGCAATAATAATGATTGAACAGACTGATTGAGATGAACAGACTGAACTTTATTTTATTAGATAAAACATGTTGACAGTTTTACTTTGCAGTTAAAAAATAAAAATGATAAAAAAATAAATATAAAAAATAATATCGCAATATTGGCGATATATCGAGTATCGCGATACTATCGTATCGCGGCTCAAGTATCGCGATAGTATCGTATCGCGAGATCTCTGGCGATTCCCACCCCTAATAAGTAGGTATATAGAGGGGTTATATGCAGGTGTATAAGTAGGTATATAGAGAGGTTATATGCAGGTTAAGGCTGTCCCCGAAGCCTGTTTTTGGGATTCGAACTTCGTCAGGGTTTTTCGAACGGACGTTCGAACCTTCGTTTTTAACACTTTGAATGCCCATCACGAGATATCTCGGGTTATCAGCCCGCCCCCTGAATGCCCAGGGCTCTACAGTGCGACCATATTGCTCGCATATGCCCCTAGAAATATGTGTGTGCGAAACGGAAAAATCAATTACTCGCACAGTGTGCGACTCAAGATTACAGCCTCAATCGTGCTTTTTTCTCCGCTATAATCGTTCAAAAACTACAAGTCCCACATTGCACTCAAGCCAACGGTCCAATCACAGTAGAGTGACGTGACTGGTTTCAAGAAAAAAAAGGAAATGACCAATCGGAAGCTCTCATTTTCTCTTTTACTTCCTGCGAGTCCGCCATTGCGATATGCGAGCGTTTTCTGAGATACAAGTAACATTAATTTAATGTAATATTCTAGTCTTACCAATAGCAATAGATTTGAGAACACCTAGATGTATCGATAGCAATAGTAATATAACGTTAATGCAACAAAACGAATGCCTTGCTTTGTTAATCATAACGTTGATGCAGTAGCGTATGTCGTTGTGTTGGCTGTAACTGACATGAGAATAGCAACACTGTGTACACATTAAAATTGCGATAATCGATTCTAACATTTTCAAATGGATGCAGTTGAATTTTCCCCTTAGGATCGATGCATTGTTACACCCCTACACCAAAGTAACTGGCCCACTGTGTATGTGTGTACAGCTAACTTGGCTAGCGTTATCAACAGCAGAGGTGGGCAATAGGGTCCAGCTGCAGCGCCGGACGGCCAGAGTGCAAGCGGTGTGACGTAATTGGCAGGATCGACTGTCAATCAATGGTCTACCTGACACGCAAACTCATAAACAATGTTTCTGTACTGGAGGTGTACAGTATTTCAATAGGCAACCCTGAAAGGACTATTTTTCTAGTTGCACTAGCTCCCCCCTCTACTGATGGCCCTGGTGGTAATGCCAGTGTCTCCTTTTTGTTCAATGTCACTGCCTTTCTTATTAGGCCTAGTTGTTGGCTACAACTTTGCCACAGTAGGCATTCATCACTTAATTAACACTTTAGTTGCCAAAGGACGAGTTTAGGCGTCCTTCCCCGCCATGCTCAAGTTGCCGAAGACGCCGTAACTCGTCTTTGATATCAATATTTCAAAAATCTGTGATCGGAATCATATTTCTTTTCCGGGGCCCTGAGACACAAGTGTGATCTCCTCTCAATCCTCTAGCGGTTCAAGACCGCCATCTGGTGGCCGATCGGCAGATCGAAAATACCTTTAACCCGGCAGGACTCACTCCATATGTGGTCCGGGCACTCGCTAGTGTTAGAGAGACTCAGTCTTCACACAGTGAACATCGATCGCTGCAAATAACTAGAAAAAACAACATGATTTGGACGTATATATTATTATACAACCTGGAAATGGACCGGGTATTTCAACATCCCATAATGGAAAACTGTCTACCTCACGCTGATCGCCCAACGGCCCGCGGAGACTGGGGTGAGTTTTAGCGTGTAATATTACCGTGTTCGACACTAACTGCTATGATGAACATTTGACCCACATTAGATGAATGGTATAACGCTGCCCACGGAATTATAAACGCCCCCTCGCCCATCCGGTCAACATCAGATGACGTGTAGTAACTTCCAGAAGTCCGTCCAGTTGGATTTTTTTATATCGTGCCGATTGCTATCAAACTGTATTTGATCATCAATATAATGCATTTGGGGCTATAAATCACGTTCTGGAGAAAGCTGCAGAAAGAGATGAAAACACACTTATACTTTAGATCATATTTTAGTATGAATATGTGAATGAAAAAGTTTAACGTTCATACACCCTGAACAATACATATAGTAGGGCTGGGCGATATAACGATAAATATCGCGATATATTTTAATAATCGATATCGAATACATTTTTTTTTTGTTATGTTTTTTTTTTTTTTTTTTTTGACCTGCAACAGGGCAGTTTTAAAACCAGAGACAGTGGACAGACTTGTCTTTCTTGCCTGCAACTTAAAGTAATGGCTTTGCTTGTCCAAATGACAATACTGACCAAATTGAGATTTATTTTTCTCTTGTCCATTTATTTAGTTTGCTTTCTAATTTAAAATACAGTTTGAAACCGTCTGTACACAGTAGGCTATGTGTGCTAGCAGAACTAGACTCCAGTCACGAGTCACGGTGCACATGTGCGGTGGTTTGTCCACCAAAAAAGATAGAAAATAAACTAGCAGAGCCAGAACTGTTCAACTCCCCTGGAGCCACAGCCAGCAGAGAAGCCGGTTTACTTTCGCTTTTAAACCAGCTGCAGCCTGAGAACTGGAGTGTGAGGGGATGTAACACTAAAGATGGCGGCAATGACAAAGAATTGCTGCAAAATAAACATACATCTGTTGTTAAAAAAAAAATAAAAATAAAAAACGTACGGTATATATATATATATATTAAAAATTTAAAATTCAAATGTTGATTTAGAATTCGAATGCCAACGTAACGAACGAAGGTTTGAACGTTCGGGATCAGCCCTAATGCAGGTGTATAAGTAGGTATATAGAGGGGTTACCTTGCTCCTGTGTGAAATGAGCCCCTCCGTGCCTCTGGCGGTTGAGCACGTTGATGACCTCATCCTTGCGTCTGGAGCGCGTGAGGCAGATGGCCTCGTAGTGTCTGTCCAGAGAGGAGGTGATGTTGGCGGGGAGGGGGACACTACGCAGACGCTCCATGTCTCCCAGAAGACTCACCACCTGTGACAGAGGAACATGTTTCAATACACGACCGTGGAAGCAACTTCCCACCAGTCAGGAAAACCACCGCGGTCAGAACAGCTGAAACCATCAGTCAGGACAGCTGAAAGCCTGAAACTAGGGCTGGGCGATATGACGATATTATATAAATATCGGGTACAGCTCATTAACGATACACTTTTTAAACGTCACAGTCAGGACAGACAGCTGAGACCATCACAGTCGGAACAGCTGAAACCATCACAGTCAGGACAGCTGAAACCATCACAGTCAGGACAGCTGAGACCATCACAGTCGGAACAGCTGAAACCATCACAGTCAGGACGGCTGAGACCATCACAGTCGGAACAGCTGAAACCATCACAGTCAGGACAGCTAAAACCATCACAGTCAGGACAGCTGAGACCATCACAGTCGGAACAGCTGAAACCATCACAGTCAGGACAGCTGAAACCATCACAGTCAGGACAGACAGCTGAAACCATCACAGTCAGGACAGCTGAGACCATCACAGTCGGAACAGCTGAAACCATCACAGTCAGGACAGCTGAAAGCCTGAAACCATCACAGTCAGGACAGCTGAAACCATCACAGTCAGGACAGCTGCAACCATCACAGTCAGGGCAGCTGAAACCATCACAGTCAGGACAGCTGAAACCATCACAGTCAGGACAGCTGAAACCATCACAGACATGACAGCTGAAACCATCACAGACATGACAGCTGAAACCATCACAGTCAGGACAGCTGAAACCATCAGTCAGGACAGCTGAAAGCCTGAAACTAGGGCTGGGCGATATGACGATATTATATAAATATCGGGTACAGCTCATTAACGATACACTTTTTAAACGTATCGTGGATATCGTGATGTTTTGCCCTCACGTTAGGCGCCGCCGCGCTGAAATGAGACAAGCGCAGCACTAAAGGTATAATGCTTTCCTCCTCTCGCCTCTCTGCCTGGGAGAAAAAAAAGTCAGTCACACACACACATTTGCGCAAATTACGTCACCTAGTACACGCCCACACTGAGACAGAGAGGCATGTTGCTCGGTGAAGATGAGTGACCCAGGCGAAAGCGAGGACTCGCAATTAATTCCAAAAAAGGGTTCGACGTCTGTGATATGGACCTGGTTCGGCTACACGCGAACAGACGTGAGTCAAACCACCATCCTGTGCAAACTGTGTAAAATTAAAGTCGGGGCAACGGGAGGAAACACGACCAACCTCTTCACACACCTGAAAAGAAAACATCCCAAAGACTATGCCGAAAGCAGTAAGTTGCGCGGTAGCCCCAGTACCTCCAGTGTTTTGAAACCACCACAGCCTAAACAGACGACGTTAAATACATCATTTTCCAGCGGCATCCCCTATGAAAAGAGCAGCAAGCGATGGAGAGAGATAACAGAGGCTATAGCGTTCCACATAGGAAAGGACATGGTTTCATTATCAACCGTGGAAAAAATGGGGTTCAAGAGGCTGTTAAAAACAGTGGACGCTAGGTACGAGATGCCTGGCCGAAAATATTTTTCACAGAATATTTTACCACGCATGTACACCGAATTGCGTGCTAACATAGCTGGCCAGCTGCAAAACGTGGCTTATTTTTCAACCACGACGGATTTGTGGTCAAGCCGAACGTCGGAGCCATACTTAAGCCTAACGGTGCATTACGTTAATGGTGAATGGAAGTTGTGCAGCACATGCCTGCAGACATCATACTTCCCAGATGACCACACAGCTGAAGTAATCGCCGAAGGTCTGAAGGAGGCGCTGCAAGCCTTCTGAACGCCATGTCTGCATGACAACAGACAGTGGAGCCAACGTTGTCAAAGCCTTGCGTTTAAACAAGTGGACCAGACTCCAGTGTTTTGGGCACAGGCTTCACCTGGCCATTGGTAAGTGTAATAGTTCATATAAATGTATACACAAGCATTCGATTAGCAGTTATAAGCTACTAGTCTCTATAGATTTACATAAAAAATATCAGTATTTATATCTAATGTAACAATTAAATAAATAACTAGTCATGTACAGTGAGTGTGGTGGTTCATTTATTTTTAAACAGTCAAACGTTTCAGTAAACAATCAACTTTAAATAAACATTACAATTCTGACAATGTGGTTTGACATTTTCATGATTTGCTAATCAATGCTTTGTTTTTTAATAAGATAAGTACTATACTATGTATGCCATCTCTGTTATATTTGCCCTACAATAAATAGTTACAATATATAATCTAATCTAATATATAATCTAAAAAAAACGAAATGCTAAAATGCTAAATATATGCAATATATAATCTAATACTCTAAATCTAATATATAATATAAAAATGCTAAATGCATGTGATGAATATCATCTTATTTTATGCACTGTTGTAATGTTATAATAACATGAGACTACTAATGCATTATGCCATCTACTGAAAATGGTGCTATTCTAAAACACTTCTTCTTTTTCTTCTTTTTTTCCAGAGAAGAGTGTGAAAGACCCCCGGATTGATCGAGCCATTGCTGTATGCAAGAAAGTGGTTGCTGCCTTTTCCTTCAGCTGGAAAAAAAAGAGGGATCTGGCTGCTGCCCAAGCTGAATTGAACTTGCCTCTACACAAACTCATCACTGAGTCACCTACCAGGTGGGGATCGAGGCAGACGATGATCCAAAGAGTGCTGGAGCAGGAGAAAGCAATAACCCAGGTCCTGGCTGCCGACAAAAAAAGCAGGCACTTGGTGCCCACGTGGCAGGACATTGATGTCCTAGAATCGGTGAACAAGGCTCTAAGCCCACTGCAGGAATTCACTGACGCACTATCAGGTGAAGACTACGTGAGCGTATCCTACCTGAAGCCTGTCCTTCACCTCTTCAACTCCAATCTCCTAAATCCAGAGGAAGAGGACACAAATCTGACCACAACCATGAAGATGACCGTTATGAGTTATCTCAATGACAAATACGCAGACCTCGCCACAGATGACCTGCTGGACATGGCATCACTTCTTGACCCACGATTTAAAACCCACTACATCAGCAAGGAGAAGATTGAAAATGTAAAAGTCAGGGCTGTTTCCGAAATGCAGTCTCTGCAGAGCTCATCACAGGCTGGCGCAACCGTGTCTGCATCCCAAGAAGGAGCAGAAGCTGACCCAGCAGCACCAGCGAAGAAAGCCAAGAAGACACTTGGAAGTTTCTTCAAAAAAACAGCCGATGTCTCTTCCTGTTCTGAGAAAGAACTAATTGAAGGTGAACTGACAAGTTACCTCCAGACGCCTGAAGCAGATAGCGAGACAGATCCACTGGCATGGTGGAAAATCTACGAGGGTAACTTTCCAAAGGTTAGCCAACTCGCCAAAAAGTACCTCTGCATTCCTGCCACCAGTTCTCCATCAGAGAGGGCATTCAGCACTGGTGGCAACATTGTCACATGCCACAGGGCAGCTCTGAAGCCTGACGCTGTTGATAGGCTCGTTTTCCTCGCTCATAACCTGTGAAGTTATTTATTAGGTTTTTTTTGTATTTTTTTGTACTTGTTTATTTTCATTCAGCACTGAGCCCGCCAGATTGAAAAGTAAGAACTTTGTTATCGTTATATTTTCAATAACCTTGAATAAATACATTTATTTATTTTAGAGGTTAATTATCTTCTATTCATTTTTCTCATGACATGTGAAGTTCACACACTGCACTAATTGAAAAGCAATAACGTTGTTATTTTGAAAAGTTACACATTTGGCATGTGTATTTTCTTAAATTTGTTAAATTTATTTATTTTAGAGGTTAAGTTAAGAATTTACTGTGCGTGTGTCAAAGTCTGACTCAGAATTGCAAGTTGCACTGTATATGTTGCATTTGTTTGATTTATTTTGGAGGTTAAGAAACAATAAAGACTTTATTTGAATACCACCGGGTCTTTTGTCTTTAATGTTAGCTTGAAAACTCAAATACTGTCTTGGTAAGCCTCATAAAGAATTGTTTGGGGAAAAAAGGGAAAACATCGTGATGCGTATCGTGTATCGCCGAAAGGTAAAAAAATATCGTGATATCATATTTAGGCCATATCGCCCAGCCCTACCTGAAACCATTGCAGTCAGACAGCTGAGACCATCACAGTCAGGACAGCTGAAACCATCACAGCCAGGACAGCTGAAACCATCACAGTCAGGGCAGCTGAAACCATCACAGTCAGGACAGCTGAAACCATCACAGCCAGGACAGCTGAAACCATCACAGTCAGGGCAGCTGAAACCATCACAGTCAGGACAGCTGAAACCATCACAGTCAGGACAGCTGAAACCATCACAAACAGGACAGCTGAAACCATCACAGTCAGGACAGCTGAAAGCCTGAAACCATCACAGTCAGACAGCTGAGACCATCACAGTCAGGACAGCTGAAACCATCACAGTCAGGACAGCTGAAACCATCAGTCAGGACAGCTGAAACCATCACACTCAGGGCAGCTGAAACCATCACAGTCAGGACAGCTGAAACCATCAGTCTTACTTACTTTACTTACGCCTTTTAGGCCGTCAACAAGGGTTCTCCAAGCATCCCGATCCTGAGCCAACCTCTCAAGCTGGCCCCAGGTGTGTCCCATCTTCTTGGCATCATCTTCCAAGTCTCGGCGCCAGGTGTTTCGTGGTCGTCCTCTCTTTCTTTTCCCTTGGGGGTTCCACCTGAGAGATTGTCTTGTGATGCACAGGGATGGTTTACGGGAGTGTATGGCCAATCCATCTCCAACACCGTTGGAGAATCTCTTTCTCTGCTGGCTGTTGTTGTGTTCGTTGCCACAGGTCTTTATTGCTGATGGTGTTAGGCCAGCGAATCTGGAGGATTCGGCGCAGACAGGTGTTTAGGAAAACTTGTAGTTTATTGGTTGTTGTGACAGTGGTCCTCCAGGTCTCAGCGCCATAGAGTAGGACTGACTTCACGTTGGTGTTAAATATCCTGATCTTGGTTGTGATGGAAATGTCTCTTGAGCTCCAGATGTTTTTTAGTTGGAGAAAGGCTCCTCTGGCCTTGCCAATCCTGGCTCTCACATCAGCATCTGTTCCACCTTACTTGTTAACCATGCTGCCCAGGTAGGTGAAGTTGTCTACCTCTTCCAACGCTTCTCCTTCCAGAATGATGGGTGATGTGTTGTCAGCATTGATTCTCATGACCTTGCTCTTCCCTCTGTGGATGTTAAGCCCAAGCCGAGTAGAGTTGTCAGCGATGGTACTGGTCTTTTCCTGCATCTGCTGCTGGGTGTGAGAGAGAAGGGCCAGGTCATCTGCAAAGTTGAGGTCTTCTAACTGCGTCCATAATGTCCATTGTATGCCATTTCGTTTATCTGCCGTGGATTGCTTCATGACCCAGTCTATTGCCAGCAAGAACAGAAATGGTGACAACAAACAGCCCTGTCTCACTCCAGTTTTTATCTGGAAGGCGTCGGTGGGTTGACCGCCATGAATTACCCTGCAGGTCATCCCCTCATAGGAGTTCCTGATGATATTTCTGTACTTCTCTGGCACTCCGTAGTGTCTGAGTAGCTTCCAGAGGGTTTCTCTAGTCACGCTGTCGAAAGCCTTTTCGTAGTCAATAAAATTTATGAATAGGTTTGAATTCCACTCTAATGACTGCTCCAGTATTATCCGCAGTGTTGCAATCCCTCTGTAGTTTGCACATTGGCTCAGATCTCCTTTCTTCAGTATTTTGACGAGGTAGCCCTCCTTCCATTCTGATGGGATGTGTTCTTCTTCCCATATCTTCTTGAAGAGAGGATGGAGCATCTCTTCCATCGTCTCTATATCGGCCTTCAGTGCTTCTGCCGGAATACTGTCGGGTCCTGCAGTCTTGCCGTTCCTCAGCTTCTTGATGGCTTTGCGGATCTCTTCTTTTGTTGGCACGCTGCAGTCTATCAGCAGATCCCTGTCAGCTTGCTGGATGTCTGGTGGGTCCTGTGGTGCTGGTCTGTTTAGCAGTTCCTCAAAATGTTCTACCCATCTTTCCTTTTGTCTTTCCTCTCCGATGATTGGCTGTCCATCTTTGTCCTTAACTGGTCTTTCTGGTTTACTAAACTTTCCTGACAGCTTCTTGGTGGTGTTATATAAGTCTTTCAAATGTCCATGTCTAGCTGCTTCTTCAGCCTCTGCCGCAAGACTCTCTATATAGTCCTTCTTGTCTGCCTTGATGCTTTTCTTAACCCTTTTTGTGGCTTCTGTGTACTGGTTTTGTGCTTTGACCTTTTCGGCTCTTGTTCGACTGTTGTTGATTAGTGCCTTCTTCCCTTTCCTCTCCTATCTTCCTCAATGACTCTGCTGATATCCACTCCTTGTGGTTGTGTTTCTTCGGGCCCAGTACTTCTTTGCACGTTGTACTTACTGCTTCCTTCACAGACTTCCACTTCTTGTCGATGTTTTCCTCCTCTTCTTCCATCAACTCTTGCAGGGCTTGAAACTTGTTCCTAAGTGTGAGTTTGTATTCTTCTAACTTGGTTGGGTCTCTCAGAAGTGCGGTGTTGAATGTTTGTCTCAGATTCTTCTCCCCTGTCCAGTTTTTCTTTAATTTCAGCTTCAGCCGGGCAACCAGGAGGTGGTGGTCTGAGGCAACATCAGCTCCTCTCCTAACACATACATCTTGAAGGGACCTCCTGAACTTCTTAGTGATGCACACATAGTCTATCTGGTTTTCGGTGTTGAGGTCCGGTGAGATCCAAGTAGCTTTGTGTATCCTTTTGTGGGGGAAAATGCTTCCGCCGATGACCAGGTTGTTAGTGGCGCATAGGTTTGCGAATCTCTCCCCGTTGTCGTTCATCTCTCCTATACCTTGCTTTCCCATCGTCTCCTCGTAGCCTCTGTTGTCACTTCCTACCTTGGCATTGAAGTCTCCCATTATGATGTTGATGTTTCTTTCTGGGTATTTCTGAATGTTGTCCTATAGTCTGCTGTAGTATTCTTCTTTTCTCTCTTCATTGCGGTCATTTGTAGGGGCATAGCACTGGATAATGTTCATGTTTATTTTTTCCTTCATAGTTCTAAAGGAAGCTGCAATGATCCTAGGACCATGTGCTTCCCATCCAATAAGTGCTCTCTGGGCAGCCTTGGACAGCATCAAGGCCACTCCCTGGGTATGGTGTGCATCGTCCTCTTCATGGCCTGAGTACAGTGTCATCTCGCCTGTGGCGAGCCTCTTCTGGCCGGATCCGATCCACCTTGATTCACTGATTCCGAGTATGGCAAGATTGTAATTCCTCATCTCGGCAGCCACCTGCGCAGTCTTTCCGGCTTCATACATGGTCCTTACATTCCATGTTCCGATGGTGGTAATGGCCCTGCTTGAGAGAATGGTGGTCGGCAGGGTAGCTTCCGGATGTTTCCGGCTTTCACTACACTGCGTCATACTTCCTACCTGAGGTCCATCCTCTCTCAGGGCCGGAGATTCTTGGTTTTTCTTTGTTGACGTTTTTGTAGCAATGAGGTTTTTACAGGATGGGGTCGCTGGCCCCAAGCCCAACCTTCCACCATTTCTGGCTTCTGGTGTTTTGGAGTTGGTTTGTTAGTCCCCTCCCCTGGCCTATTGTCTTCCAGGTAATGGATTGCAGCCTCATACCACGTGAGGCCAGACAGGTTTCGGGTTGTGTACAAGCTGTCTCGGCACGTCAAGCCCAACCAACTCCTGCTACTGTGTAACGAAAGCTGCGACCAAACAAGCATTTTCGTCCCAGCAGCACAAGACAGTCAAGGCAGCTGAAACCATCACAGTCAGGACAGCTGAGACCATCACAGTCAGGACAGCTGAAACCATCACAGTCAGGACAGCTGAGACCATCAGTCAGGACAGACAGCTGAAACCATCAGTCAGGACAACTGAAACCATCACAGTCAGGACAGCTGAGACCATCACAGTCGGAACAGCTGAAACCATCACAGTCAGGACAGCTGAAACCATCACAGTCAGGACAGCTGAAACCATCACAGTCAGGACTAGGGATGGGAATTGATAGGATTTTATCGATACGATTCCATTATCGATTCTGCTTATCGATTCGATTCTTTATCGATTCCCTTATCGATACCTGATCAATTTATAATTTAGTAATCCAGAGGTTCCCGGTTCAATTCCCGCTCCTCCCGGGCAGCATGTCGATGTGTCCTTGAGCAAGACACTTAACCCATAATTGCTCCCGATGAGCAGGTTGGCACCTTGCATGGTTGCCTCCGCCGTCGGTGTGTGAGTGAATGGGTAAAATGTGAGTAACAAATTGTAAAGCGCTTTGGATAAAAGCGCTATATAAAAAAGCAGCCATTTACCATTTACCATTAAATAAATAAATTGGAAATGCAACAGAACTAAGCTGGTTAGAATAACAACATGCAACTTGACATTTCTGATTGTCATTTATTGTTGAGCCCCCATGTCAGAAAAATACAAAAACTGTAAAAAATAAAACATTAACTATAGCCTACACTTAAATAAAATAATGTATTTGAGATTCTCTTAAAATGTATTTATTTTTTTATTCTTAAACTACTTTAATCTATTGAATAACAGGTCGTTATTCCTCTGACTTCTGTCTCTCTCACACACACACACACACACACACACACACACACACACACACACACAGCTCCCTCCCCGGGCCCCGTCCTGTATTGGCTTGTGTTGCTACACGGACACAATTGTATGCTGCACCACGGGAACTTCCTGGCTTACAGACTAGTAAACAACAGTCAACGGAGACTCTGTCTCTTTATGTGAACTAAAGAGTACAAGGTTTACACAACAGCCCCCACCCGCTGTTTTATTGTATTTGTACCTGTACTATCCGCTGTCAGCTGTTTATCTCTCTCTGAGAGCTTGATTAAATAGCGTTAGCTCACGTTACCTCCGCGGCTAATTTGAGCTCACCCTGAACTAAATCAATGACTAGGTTGAGGTTCTAAAGCATTCAAGTAGTTTTCACTGCACATAGAAGTAGCCAAACAGCGGGAGCATTTCGGGAGCATATTACCAAAACCCAGGCAATTTCGAGCCCGTAAGGAATCAAATAGAGTCTGCCATGGCTACATGCTAACGCTAACGTTATTGCGCAACTGTAGAAAAAACCTGGCAGCGATAAGGGAATCGAAAGTCACGGGAGCCACACGGTTTTCGATTCCCATCCCTAGTCAGGACAGCTGAAACCATCACAGTCAGGACAGCTGAAACCATCACAGTCAGGACAGCTGAGACCATCACAGTCAGGACAGCTGAAACCATCAGTCAGGACAGCTGAAACCATCACAGTCAGGACAGCTGAAACCATCACAGTCAGGACAGCTGAAACCATCACAGTCAGGACAGCTGAAACCATCACAGTCAGGACAGCTGAAACCACCAGTCAGGAAAATCACCATCAACTAAAAACACACTTCTTCAATCAATATTTGAAATGAAGAAGAAAAACTAACCTTCGTACTGTCTTGCTACTGCACTTTGCTACTACTAAGTAATCTACCTTGCCTATATTAAGAAGAAGAAGTCTTTATTTGTCATGCAGATGGACACACACATGTAAGATGGGCGATACACAGGAACACACACACGTGCATTGGCTCGCCGATGAAATGCTCCCTGCTCCTGTCCCTCTTCATCAGGGACGCGACAGCAATCTGTTCTGCATGTTTTTCCATTGGGTTTATCTCTTTTTCTGGAGCACAGGCGGAGAACATACAAACTCCACACAGAAAGGCCCGGGAGATACCTCACCTGGGTACCTGACAAACCGGCAACCTGGTACCCAAGCGGGAATCGAACCCAGGACCTTCTTGCTGTGAGGCGACTGTGTTCGGGCCTTTCTGTGTGTAGTTTGCATGTTCTCCCCCCATGCTCGCAAGAATTTCCCCTCCAGAAAAAGAGATAAACCCAATGGAAAAACAGAACAGATGGCTACCGCTGTCGTGTCCCTGACGAAGACAGACAGGAGCACTTTGATTGGTCCCCGGTAGGGCTGCAACGATTAGTCGACTCCGACGAGGAATTGTTGCGTCGATTAGTCGTTAAAAAAAATAAAAATAAAAAATTACTATTATTATATATTTTTTTTGCACTACCTATCTTTGTGAAAGTGGCTTCTCAGCTCTGGTCCAGCTGAAGACTTCTTAGCTTAACATAACAGACCGACAGTAAGTTTGGGGGAACTAATGGGATAACTGGGGATGTTGTTTGGTCCCGACAAGAGTCTCAAAGTCTGGGGTGATGGTAGACAAAGCAACTCTGAGGTCATGCTCAATGTCCAATCTGTTCCTCTGCTCGGTCTTCAGCTGGACCAGAGCCGAGAAGCCACTTTCACAAAGATAGGTAGTGCAAAAAAAAATATATATATAAAAGAAATATATAATTTTTTTTTAAATATAATTTTTTTTCGATTAGTCGACTAATCGAAAAAATAATCAACAGATTAGTCGACTACCAAAATAGTCATTAGTTGCAGCCCTAGTCCCCGGGCTCCGCCCCACACCACAGCCCATGTCTGCTCCCGGCTGCCCTTGGGGGGGGGGGGGGGGAGATGACGGGATGGGGGGGGGGGGGAGGATGACGGGGGATGGGTCAAGCGCTGAGTCATCGGCGAGTCGACGGTGACTCAATGCGTGTTTGTGTGTGTTCCTGTGTGTCGCCCATCTAGTGTAGTAGTAGTAGTAGTCGTTTATTCAGTCATCATCTCACACAATA
This sequence comes from Notolepis coatsorum, assembly GCF_963971535.1. Taxonomy (NCBI): domain Eukaryota; kingdom Metazoa; phylum Chordata; class Actinopteri; order Aulopiformes; family Paralepididae; genus Notolepis; species Notolepis coatsorum. The sequence continues at coordinate 8,451,213 of NC_140178.1, forward strand.
CAATATACACAATCATTTAACAATATTTGATTTGAAAAGGTACAGACTGAAGCATAATGCTTATATATGCCTGTCCTATATTCTGGGTTAGGGTTAGGGTTAGGGTTAGGGTCTTAACAAAATTAAGACTCCAAAACAGTGTTGTAAAAGAAAATAGCAAAAAACAGTATTATTCACCTTTGTAGTTTTCAAAAATAGCTTTAAAAACCAAAAGCGAATTACTCATTCTCAACTGTATATCAGCATTGTTCCACAAGTTAACCCCAATAATAGAAATACACCTCCTTTTAATCCCGTTCTTAGCTTTTTGAACAGTAAAACAGTAAATTTACAGATATCTCTCAAATCATATTTTCTTAGTTTCGTGTATTGAAAAACACCTTTGCACCCCGTCTGGGAGTAACTTTGCTTTAGCTCTGTATATTATTTGCATAGTTTTATAATAAACCAAATCATTAAATTTCATAATATGAGACTTTATAAACAATGGATTTGTGTGTTCATAGTAACCAGCCTTGAAAAGGTTCCGAATGGCCCGCTTTTGCAGTAAGACTATTGGATTTACTGTCTTTTTAAATGTCGACCCCCATACTTCCACACAGTAAGATATGTAAGGAAGTATAAGTGGTCTATGATGATAATAATAATAACAATAATAATAATAATGAACTCATGTGTCATTTACTGTACATGTCTCACCCTAGCTTGTTCTCGCATCTGGTCAATGATGAGACTGTCAACTCTTGAGGGGTTGGGTGGCTCTTTGAAGAAGACATTGCCCGTCACCCCTGAACTCTGCTTCCAAGGATAGGCCTCATTCAGGAAGACTTCGGTCTAAAATACAAAAGATATAGGAGCATTTGCAAACAATTGATAATAATAATAATAATAATAATAAACTTTATTCATACAGCACCTTTCCATACATGAATTGCAGCCCAAAGTGCTTCACAGCAGTGATCAAATTCAGCATAATTCAGCTGGCAAAATAAAAGCAATGCACAAAGTGCAGATATAAAACAAGTATACAAATAGACAGAATAAGAGTAATGGGAAAAAGTGTAGACAGAATTAAAGTAGTGCAATAGAATAGCTCTCATTTACACGAATCAGAATAAATTAATATATAAAGAAAACAGAATAATTGTAATAGATTTCTGTCGTTAGAATCTATAATTATAAAAAAAAATAAAGAATAGTATTATTTTTAGACCTGAACTTGGCACGACAGCAGCAGCAAGACAATCCATTTCTCATTCACCGACTTCTAATCGAGAACACTCACCCTCTTCCTCTCCCTCTCCATCGACCTCCATTGCTTGTAGCATTCCTCCAGGTAAAAGTGCAGGTAGCGGGTGAAAGTCTCCGGCGTCTCTGGAAGCACGTCTCTCGGGTCCAAGAGGGGGACGCCGCTCCCATAGGAGAGAGGGGATCTGGGGTCGAGGTTCGAGGAGCTATACGGCATGTGACAGAAGCTGCTGCGTCTGGGGTCGTCCCTCAGAGGATACATGTTGGGCAGGAACTGTGGGGTCATCCCTGCGCCGTGTCCTCCGCCGAATCTCGGAGAACCGTAGATGTTCCTTGTGGGATCAAAGCAAGGCTGCTTCTGTGCAAGTCCACACTTGTTGTATCCCTCGCCGATATCGCCGTTGGTATGGGGCCTTGTGTTTCCATCGAAGCGCAGTGTGGAGAAGCCTTCTCCCGGAAGGCCGGCCATATGCATCATGGTGTTCTTCTCCAGCCTCATCCCCAGGTCACCGCCTCCCCTCCTCGGACCGCCCGGACCGCTGACCATCTCGCTCTGTCCCGGGCGGATTTGGTGGTGGTGGCGGTGGGCGGCCGGCCTGTCCCCCTGATGGTAGTCTTGAAGGCGTGGCGGGGCTCTCTCCATCTGCTGCGAGCGCTGAGGTACAAACTCTGACACAGGCCTCCTGGACGGGACAGAGGGCACATGGTTTACCCTGGGTTGCACGGTGTTGTTCTGTTGCAGCAGCGGACTATGATGCTGGGAGTACTGGTTCAAGCTCGCGGGGAGGAAGGCGTTTCCATTCGTCGTATTCTGGTAGAGGTTTGGAGACTTAAAAGATGACGGGAGGAGTTTTGATTGCTGGACATATTCTCTGTGCTCTGGACTGATCCCAGATAGACCGTTGGGGCCAAGATCACCCTGGAATTTCTGTTTCTTCACTCTTCCATTACTCTCCTTCTGGACAGCAGCTCCGAACTCTTCTCCCAACTCTTTTTGAATCTCCATTATAGGAGTGCCGTGTCCTTGCGTTCTGGGGTGGATGAATCTCCTCTGTTCAACGGTGCCGTCTTCGTAGTGCATCTGCATGGTCTGCTTGTTCGTGTTTTGAAGCTCCCTGCCACATGAGCTATCCCGCTCATCGGCCATTAAATGCTTGAGAAGGAACTTGACTTCTTGCTGGGAAAGCGGCCTGGTTCCCCTGGAGCTGTCGCCGTTCTGGCTGGCATGGTTCTCATAAGAGGCATCAGTGGACTTGGTGCTCATCTTGCTTTGAGGTGTAAAGGCAGCATCCAGGTCAGATAATTCATTATTTACAGGCTTGCTGAGCCCTCCGATCTCATCAGCTGCAATGTATTCATGTTCGCTCTGCTTAAAATTTGACAGGGTTAAGTTCGCCATTCTGGACATCGACAGACCTGGTGGCTCGAGCAGCGTCTGAGGGAAGGCGTCTGTATCTCTATAACCGGAGGGAAAACACCACTGGTCCCTGGTATCAAAGCCACCGGAGGGAAAACACCACTGGTCCCTGGTATCAAAGCCACCGGAGGGAAAACACCACTGGTCCCTGGTATCAAAGCCGTTTAACTGCTGACATAACTCTTCAGCCTCTGTGATTATCGGTTGCGCTTGTGCTTTGTTGAAAGGGTGGGTATGGTTTTGCAGAAAGGCACGGCTGGGTTGTACTTTAGACTCTGGCTCAAAGTACTGCTGCGAATCCTCTCTTGTTGTCTTGGGCGACCAGTCAGGTTTTAAGGTGGACATGTCCCTGAAAGAACAGTTGAAGAAACTTATTTGGTCACTATTTGCAAAGCAAACAAAGGGCAACATCTACAGTACATTAGGGTTCTCTCTAGCATCTAGTAAGAATGTGGTGCTGGGGTTGTAACGTGTCTGGCTGTGTGACGTCAACTTGTCAGCATGAAAGTAACTGCACCAGGATGTCATACAACATTCATTCAATGCACATATATCAACAAAGAGTTTTACAGACACAAGCCATATCGTTACTAGGGAACTAGACAGGTTAACGCTGCTATCAGACGGCAGGTGGAGAGGAAGTGAGGTGAGTCACACTTAAATCAAATTAAACCTGTTGCTACATCAGGTACAAACAATGGAGCGCCACTAGGGCCCTTTCTCACTTACGTTTGGGGATCGAATCACTGCTCCCGGGAACGGGGGGGAGTGTTCTCACTCACCCCTTTTGGGATGCGAAACGGCGCTGATTCGTTTTACCCCCCGCTGAACGGGATCAGTTGGATTAGGTGGTCTCGGAATCGGGCCGTGCGGGTGCGGGGGGCGTGACACACACAGCGTCGTTACTGTCATGCTTGCTTGAATTTTGGGCAGATAACACCACACACAGCAACAACTGGAGAATACCCACAAAAACGATATTTATGGGCAATTTGAGAGTTCAGACCTCAACCAAAAACAAGTGGATGAAAACATGAAGCCACGTTACAAACGCACGTTACAAACGCACAGCACTTCCCTGGCTCGCATTAGGCCTGGCAATTTTTGTTTGCCATGCTATTTTCTATACATTAGTTTCTTGTTTGAATGCATTTATTTCTATTAGACCAGTGGTGCCCAACCAGTCGGCTGTGGTCGACCAGTAGATCAATGACATGTAATATAATTGCCACGAACGATGGGATAATGTTAGCTGCTGGACAGGCTAAGCTAACTAGCGTTAGCTTAGCGTTAACGTTAACCCTGCAAAACGCTCAAAAGCGGACTCTACAACAGAGTTCCATTCGTGAGAAAAGAGGCAGAACACACAGTGAATGTATCCGTTTTGTTTATTGCACGTTCTTTGCTGAAAAGAAAAAGTGCTACAGGCTATACTAGACTAGGCTAAGCTAACTAGTGTTAACCGTTAGCTTAGCGTTAGCCCTGGGAAACGCTCAAAAGCGAACTCTACAACACCATCCATTCGTGATAAAATGGGGTGGGTTATATTGACAAGGCTCGACAACAGAGGTTCAAATATAACTTCATATTTATTGCTTATTTATTCATTTTATATCAGCATCCAATCTCCAGCGCCATGTTAACACTTTGGCTGCCATGGGTTAAATTCATGATATACCATAGATTGCCAGCTCTATTTGTCTATGGAGAAAGTCAAAAGTCAAGTTAGACCGCGCTCTCAGTATATGACACTGGGTGCTGAAATCCCAAACATTTAAGCAGAATAAAGCCGAAGGCCGGACCAGCACTCGATTGAGTGCTGGTCCGGTCTATGGAGAAAGTCCCCTTCTTTGCAGGGCTATAACTTTTTAAATTCTATTGCTACATTGCCATTATTAGGGCCCATTCAAAGTCCTATATGTATTGTTCATTGTGTAGCAACGTTAAACTTTTTCATTCACATATTCATAGTAAAGTATGGTCTAATGTATAAGTATGTTTTCATCTCTTTCTGCAGCTTTCTCCAGAACGTGATATATAGCCCCAAATGCATTATATTGATGATGAAATACAGTTTGATGGCAATCAGCGCGATATAAAAAATTCCAACTAGACGTACTTCTAGAAGTTACTACACGTCATCTGATGTTGACCGGATGGGCGAGGGGGCGTTTATAATTCCGTGGGCAGCGTTATACCAATCATCTAATGTGGGTCAAATGTTGATAATAGCAGTTAGTATCGAAGACGGTAACGTTACACGCTAAAACTCACCCCAGTCTCCGCGCGCCGTTGGGCGATCATCGTAGAGTAGAAATGTTATCATTATGGGATGGCGATTTACCCGGTCCATCTCCAGCTTGTATAATGGTATATACGTCCAAATCATGTTGTTTATCGAGTTATTGGCAATCGATCGCTATGTAGCGTGACGAGCCAGAGTCCCGGGACATGTACCGAGTGCCCGGAAGCAATACTGCGCTTCCTGTTAAGCGATTGCGCCGATCGGCCACCAGATGGCGCTCCTGAACCGCCAGAGAGCTCAGTGGGTCCTCCTGGTGGATCTCAGGCCAGCGGAGGGGAAATATGAATCCGATTCCAGATTTTTGAAATATTGATATTAAAGACGCTGTAAAGCGTCATCGGCAACTTGAGCATGGCCGGGAATGACGCTTTAACACAGCTCCTGGCAGCCAAAGTGTTAACACTTCCTGTGTTTACATTTTCAAATGTGACATCATCACCTACGGCAAGCGTAAACGCTCAAAAAGCAAACCGTAAACAGAACCCGGAACGAAACAAGACTGCAGTGTGTACGCAAACTAGAGGGGGGAGAGGGGGGGGGGAGTTCGCATCAGATCTCGGAACGGGCCAGAACGGAACGAAATAGAAACGAATAGGGTGAGTGAGAAAGGGACTAAACATGGCACTGCAACTAAATAATAACACAAATACACATTTTGATACTCTGAATGATATAATCCACTGTAAAATGTACTGATTGGAGATTTCCCAAAGTGGGTCTGTTGCATTTTTACTCTGTTTGGGGAGAACCGTGTGTATGAATCTCTGAAATTCAAAATGCATTTAAAAAATACTTTATAGAATATCACAACAAAATACTAACATTAGGCTGTATAGGCCAGGGGTCTCATTTATAAAGCTTGTGTTATGCACAAATGTACTCAAGCCTAGTAACAGACACAATATTTCTGACACTGGGAATACATTCCCTGGGATCTATAGATGTCCCTAGATGCCAAGAACATGCAAATGGACCTCTGTGTTACGCACAAATTTACTCAAGCCTAGTAACAGACACAATATTTCGGACACTGGGAATACATTCCCTGGGATCCATAGATGTCCCTAGATACCGAGAACATGCAAATGGGCCTTGTAGAAGTGGAGCAATCTTCCATTTACTTAGGTATGTATTTTAGGCAGATTTTAAGAAAATAGGGCTCAGGCGACTTAAGAGGTTAAAGAAGACTTGTCCAGCCCATGGGGACATTAACGTGTGATTGCGGGCTTTACAAATAGATTTGATTTGAACAGCATAGTGCATCACACTCTATATAGTCATGGTTGTACATCTAGCAGTGTACATTTGTGTGTAAATATTTGCACTAACCTCTATCTCTTCTACCTCAACTCTTTATTATTTTACTTGTTACTGTGTGAAGCACAATCTCAGGGGGCTCATACAGAAGCAAGCATTTCACAATATATGTATAGTCATTTATATGTGACAAATAAAACTTGAAAAACAAACTAACCCTATTCATCCATCTATCTATCTATCTATCTATCTATCTATCTATCTATCTATCTATCTATCTATCTATCGTATCTCTCTCGACTCTCTTAGAACGGTGGGTCTCACCCACGAGAGACTAAACGCATCGGCGGTTGTCTAACGTCAACAGAGAGAGGAGCGACAAATGCTTGGCACAGGATAATATCTTCCACACTTTAACACAAGCTCTGCATTAATCTATACGTTTCACATGACCAGTTCTTTGCACACGCTAAGGTGCGAGATGCGATGAAAACACACTATTCAATAGCATTTCTAAGCTAATAATGTACATGTACCTTTATTATCTATGTGACAAATAAAACAAAACGTGAACTTGAACTTAATATATTCAGAAGGCAGCTTTGGCTCAAATCCTACCCCACCGTCTCTCCCTCCCCTTTGTCAAACCCTTGTATTACATACCCCTCAGTGTAGTAGCTCTCCACTGGATGCATGTTCTCCAAGATATATGACGCCAGCCGATGTAGATCTGGATCAATCTCTCCCTCACATTCTTTTTCAGTGAGATTCCTTGAAACAAACAAAAGAAAAACATTACCAACCAGCACTACAACTCAAGCATGCCGTTTATATCTCGCTGTATCTCTACATTTAGACATCATGCAAATTAGGGTTGGCTACTTCTGCGGAAGAGGCAAAATCCTAAAACCCACTTAGATTGTAAATCAGTAACGTTAGTTTATAATATTTCACTCTTTAATTTTTTTAATGTGCTTTACCCTCTGTAACAAGCAAGCTACTCTTCGTGTTGCCAATGTAGAAAATGATGTACAAATACTAATCCTGAACCTGGATCTGAATCACCTTCTATTGATGTAGTTCTGGGCATAATTCATTAGTTTATAGGGATTATTATCGCCTGTGGACCAGGGCACGTACGATGAAGTGGGCTCCTCTGGCAGATTGAAGTTAGGAGTGGGGATGAAGGGTTGTGGTAGACTTCCATTATTTCCACTTTCCCCTGTTCCATTGGTCTGCAAGACAGAAATGTGAAAGCATAGACTTAAAAACTACAGCTTTGGAAAATGCAAAAAAGGAACTTTTCTTTTCTCCTTTCTGATACTGCTACTGATGCCGCTACTGCTACTGCTACTGATACTGCTACTGCTACTGCTACTGATGCCGCTACTGCTACTGATACCGCTACTGATGCCGCTTGTAACTGAGGGGTACAATTCCCTGACTGTATTGAGAGTATGGTATTATTAAACCACTACTTAGTTATGTACTTTAATTACTGGCCATACAGTACATGATATATCTGGTGAACACCCACACAAGAATACAGCAATGACACATAAAGTTCTAGTTAGAGGGATTTATTATTATTAGAGCAGCAACGGTCGTTATCGGCCGATAATCAGTATAAATATGCGATCGGGGAATTCCGATAATTAGTCATATTCGCCGATCGCGGAAACTGATCAAGTGGATATCTCACTCGCTTGTCTCAGACGCACAGGACCTGCAAACTGCTCCTCCTCCCTAGCCCCGCCCGTACCCGTGTAGTTTGTAAACACAGAGGAGGCGGACCTCCTCTGCTGAGTCTAGATAGTGCATTCGACCTGAGCTAACGTTAGCTACCTAGCTATCGTTACTGTTTAAACAAAATTACCCAGTCAGCTATTCACTTTTAGTAGGCATTGTCTAACGGTATTTAGCCGGCTAGCTACTGATAGCTCCGGATATCAACAAATGCCCCAGGAAGTCTAGTAGTCCATGTTGATATCTCCGTTAGCTTGCGTTAGCTTGCGTTAGCTGACGTTAGTTCACAGTTCAAAACGAAATGTCCGATTGAACTAAATAGTTGTCTTAACGTCATCTAGCCAGCTAGCAGTAGCTACAGATAGCTCCTGATATCAATGTCTTATAACATTGATTGAATGCGTATTCGAGCTGAGGGCTTGCTGAATGTGAAATGACCAAAGCATAACGTTACCAATAGGGTCCCGCTGCAGCGCCGGAGAATCCTTTTTGGAGCTGGAGGCTACTAGAGTACACACAGACAGTGGAGCTGTTTGCAGATAGCGAGCATTTTGACTTGTTGCGTGGTGGCGATGTCTCACAGATAATACAAGTACAAGTCTAATTATATAATATATATATTTTATTAAAAAAAAAGAAAAACGTTTTATATAAAATAATCTTTAATTTCTTTTTAATCAAAAACGATCGGTATCGGATCGGTATCGGCCGATATGGCTCACGACGATCGGTGATCGGTATCGGTGGCAAAAAACGTGATCGGGGCATCCCTACATGTACCCCTTGATCGGCAGGCAAAGCAGCAGCTATAATCCAAGTATGCTCGACAGCATGGACGAAAGCTAGCCAGCCTCTGGTCCTAGAGGCGGGCTCGAGGGTGCTCCTCACAGGGGTAGATCCCACACGACAGTGGGGTAGACGGTTCTCTGCTCCAGCAGCCACAGTACCAAAGCAATATAATCCAACCAGAAAATGGTTCTGCATTCGCCGGTGTAGATTCTCCTGTGCACTATCCTTCACATTTAACTAGGTCGAACTTGACATTATTTCACTAAACTCTGACACTTTTACTATCCTATTCGCACATGTTATAAGTGCTCTATTTAGACGCAAAGTTGCTCACTTCACTTGGTCGTTGACTCGTGGTGAAGGCTTTACTAGTAATGAACGAACGATATGTTGAACGAAGTGCTGCTGTTTCCACCTGCGCCGTATTTATACGTAAGGTGAATTATCTAGTGCCAACCTCAGTTCTGTCTCGTATTACTGCGCAAACCTGGACATGTTGAGACATGTCTTGGCGTTGCCTTTGAACTCGCCATTGGGGGTATGGTCGTTGGCGCCTAGGGGTCGCTGTCCAATAGGGGAGCGAATATTATGGTCTGGTTTGTACCCAGGTAAAGGGATATTCCGTGTATATATACAAAGAATATACAAGGGATATCAAACGATATACAAATATTATACAAGGGATCTCAAGCAATAAATATATATATTCGGTTTAATCTGACCCTTTGTAACACCGCTACTGCTACCGCTACTGATGCCGCTACTGCTACTGATACTGCTACTGATACCGCTACTGATTCCGCTACTGCTACTGATGCCGCTACTGCTACTGATGCCGCTACTGATGCCGCTACTGATACTGCTACTGATGCCGCTACTGCTACTGATACCGCTACTGCTACTGATGCCGCTACTGATACCGCTACTGATGCCGCTACTGCTACTGATACTGATACCGCTACTGCTACTGATGCCGCTACTGCTACTGATACTGCTACTGATACTGCTACCGCTACTGATACTGCTACTGATGCCGCTACTGCTACTGATACTGCTACTGATGCTGCTACTGCTACTGATGCTACTGATGCCGCTACTGCTACTGATACCGCTACTGCTACTGATGCCGCTACTGCTACTGATGCCGCTACTGATACTGCTACTGCTACCGCTACTGCTACTGATACCGCTACTGCTACTGATACCGCTACTGCTACGGCTACTGATTGATTGATTGATTGAAAACTTTATTAACAGATTGCAGAATGGGTACAATACAGTACGGCTCAATACACACAATTGTTAACTCATTGGCCGCCAATCACGAGTATACTCGTTATTGGCCACCAACGCTTAACCGCCAATAACGAGTATACTCGTTATTAGATCGCTTGATCTTTTTCCTTTGATCCCCGTGCTACACACTTGGCCGGAGCTCTCTGAATCACTGTGGCACAGCTACATACATTGGAATTGCAATGCCGATCGAATCTCACCAGATGGCAGTATCATCTACCTTTTGGACTCAGAAAGAAATGGATCAACACAGACGCTAGCAGATGAACCAGGACATGACAAAGAATCACACCCACCACCCCCTCCCACACACGGACCAAATAATAACAACACAGCCCCACCCCCCTCCCGTCGCGGGACACCCACCTTGATCAAAGGATCCCCCACCCCCCGTCCGGACATCACAGAGCCCCCCCCCTTCCCACAGAAGAAGAACCCTACCTTTATCTCAAGGATATAGACAACACAGCAAATAAAAACGGACTTCGTATTTTCCATCTTAATGTAAACAGCCTTAGACACAAACTGGCAGAAATAAGGCAACATTTCATTAGCGGTAAGGTAAACATTCTATGTTTCTCTGAAACTAAACTGGATTCATCAGTAACAGACCCGGAAATTGAATTGGAGAACTATTCTTTAGTCCGCAATGACAGGCATGGAGGAGGTGTCTGTATGTACATTCATAAAGACACCAAATTTATTAACCGTACAGACCTAGATCATGAGGCTATTGAAACTGTTTTTGTAGAAATTCTATTTGAAAGGGCTAAATCTGTTCTAGTCGGCACAATTTACAGACGACCAGACCAAAATGGCTTTTATGATGTGTTGGATGCGTGCTTAGCTGGAGCTGAGGATGCAGAAATGATTCTTATTGGGGATTGGAACACGGATATGCAACAAAAAGATGCACCCGTCTTCAAATCCTACAATAGGTTTTGTGATCTGCACGGCCTCAGCCAGCTAATCACACAACCCACACGTGTATGTGAGTCAACTCAGACTACCATTGACCTCATCCTGACCTCTGACAAGTCCAAGATCGCCAATAAAGGGGTTATAGCATGCAGGTTAAGTGATATGATATTCTGTACCCGCAAAAAGCTAAAACAAAAGGCTGGCTGTCACAAAACAGTCACATCTAGAGACCTCAAAACCTACTCTAGCGAGGCCTTTAACCTTGAACTGGAGAGTCTGGACTGGTCAGATGAGCTCAATGGTACACTGGTTGTAGAAACATGGCTTGGCTTCAAAACCAAATTTTCAACGATACTAAACAACATGGCCCCCCTAAGAACCACCAGGGTAAAAAATCGCGCGGAGCCGTGGATGCACACTGAAATGCTGACCGCTATGAAAACCAGAGACAAAAAATGCTCTGAGTTTCGTAAAAGTCAGTCAAAGCTTACCAAAAGCACGAGCAGTGAACTCCAAGCCCACGTGACTGAACTCAAACTGGAAAGAAACAGACTAAGAAATGACGTAAACTCCATGATCAAAACAGCAAAAAAATATTTCATCAATGACAAAACCGAGGAAAACAAAAACAAACCATGTGAACTTTGGAAATTACTCAATAACCAACTAGGCTGCAGTAAAAAACTTAAAACCAGATTCTCAAACATAAACATAAAGACGGACCACACGCTCATCACAGACAAGCTGGATGTAGCCAATTACTTAAACACTTTCTTCACAAACATAGCCACAACACTGGTAAACAAACTACCCTCCCACTCAGGGCATTATGGGGTAGAACACATAGTAGCATACTACAAGAACCTAGGCGTCCACAAAGACGACTTCAAACTGGAAATGGTAACAACAGATGAGGTACTCAAAAAACTGAGCGCCCTCCAACCTAACAAGGCCACTGGCCATGACAACATCCCCTCCAAATTCCTCAGAGACTCAGCAGCCGCCATCGCCCCAGTCATCACACACATAATAAACCTCTCCATAAAACTTCAAAGACTTCAAAATTGCGAGAGTAACACCCCTGCACAAAAAAGGCAGTAAATTAGACCCAGGCAACTACCGCCCTGTTTCTATCCTTACCTCCATCTCGAAAGTCATGGAAAAAATTGTATACGAACAGGTCGAAAAATACCATGCGGAAGAAAATCGAATCTACGAATTCCAATCTGGCTTCAGAACATCCCACTCCACTGACACATGCCTTCTCTATTTAAACGACCACATCAAACAAGAGGTGGACGTGGGCAAATACTGCGGCATGGTCATGCTGGACCTACAAAAGGCCTTCGACACTGTCAATCACACCATTCTGATTGACAAGCTAAAAGCAATTGGTTTTGATAGTCTATCAGTGAGCTGGATGCAATCCTACCTGGAGGGGAGAGAGCAGATGGTGGAGGTAAACGGTACCCTATCCCCCCCCCTCACAGTAAGCTGTGGTGTTCCACAAGGAAGCATACTAGGTCTGCTACTGTTCCTAATTTATGCAAATGACATGTCGTCAGCTTGTGACTGCAACTTGTTCCTGTTTGCGGACGACTCAGCCCTGCTGGTCTCTGACAAGAACAAGTTACAGGTTGAAAAAACCCTCAGCTCAGAACTAGGCAAAATCTGCTATGGCTCGCGGATAACAAACTATCATTACACATGGGCAAAACAGAGTCCATTCTCTTCGGTTCAAATAACAAACTCAGCAAGACCGACGGCTTCTCAGTTACAGTGGGTGACAATATTGTCACAAGGAAAGAAGATATTACCTACCTGGGTTCCATCCTAGAGGCAAATATTTCCTGTGACAAAATGGCATCCAATGTAATAAAAAAAGTCAACAAACGAACTCGATTCTTGTACCGGATCTCCTCACTGGTAAACAAGAATACCCTGAAGACTCTGGCAGGAGCACTCATTCAAGGGTACTACGACTATGCTTGCACCTCATGGTACCAAAGCACCTCAAAGGCGCTAAAAACAAAATTACAAACACCTCAAAACAAACTGGTCAGACTACTGCTTGACCTTACTCCTAGAACCCACCTCACCCCTACCCACTTTGACAACCTAGGATGGCTTAGAGTAGACGACAGAGTACAGCAACTTGCAATGGGCCTGGTCTACAAGATACACTACACGACCAAGGTACCCATGTACATGTCAAAATACTTCCCAAAGGTCAGTGAATACCACGATCACAACACCAGAGGGAGCTCCACAAATCATGTTAAACCCAGATTCGGCTCAAACAAGGGACTAAACACGTTTCGCAATTATGCCACATCAATGTGGAATGCCCTACCCAAAGCTGTAAAGGAATGTGAATCACTACCCACTTTCAAAAACACCTACGGGAGACTGCAATTCGAAACTGGCCCCTGTAAATGTCCTAACACAACCCCCTCCAATGTACAGTAAAAATTACCAAGTATGGTCTTGTCAATATTCCAATGTACAGTTTTGCTTGTACAGTTGTACAGTGTACCCCACCCACCCCTCCTACCCAACCTCCCCCCCCACTCCTACCCAACCTCCCCCCCCCACCCACCCAACCACCTCCAATGTACAGTACCGCCCCCACCTACCCAACCTCCTCCAATGTACAGTTTCTATGTCAAATGTATATACTTTTTTTCTGGACTCTTTTCGTATCACAAACAGTACTGTATTTGCAAATCTGGTATGTCATAAATGTATAGATGTAGCAGTACTGTCTATCTGTATGTCATATATGTCATATATGTTACGATGAATTGAAAATGGGGGACCCTGATGTAAACAAGACGAAAGTCTTTCTCTGGTCTGCATCCCCTTAACAATTGTATGTATTGAGCTGTACTGTACTGTACCCATTCTGCAATCTGTTAATAAAGTTTTCAATCAATCAATCAGGACAGAGAATGAATGAACTGGACTATCAAGACTCGCTCTGAGGAGGAGGAGCTCTTGCAAAGCAATCGCAAACAGATCTGCTCGCCTCAAAACCTATACTGTCCCGTAAACATGGAATTACATATAAACGAGTAATCGCGATCGCCGATGGGATCAATAGGAATTATTCTTTTTGGATGACCTTCTGGCTAAGGTAAGGACCCCCTATGTCTATTTTACAGAACCTGAAACATGTTTCTGTAGCGATCACAGTTTCTTACTTTGCCGGACATAAACCAAGCGTTTTGTAACGACCCCCCCCCCCCCCCCCCTTGATAATTTTGTGAAGGCACATGTGTATATTATGGTGCATCAAAATACACATTTCCAGCGTATTAATTTGTCTGGGTGCTATAAGTGTTACCATCCATTAGGGCTATGGATGGGTACCTTTCACATTTGAACAGATACGGTACCGGTACCTGTGAATCGATACCGGTACCCAACGGTACCTTTTTTCTATACTTTAGTCTCAAGAAATTTAATTTCAGTCGTGAAAAAAAAAATCCAAACTTCAAATAACTACAATTGACAGTTTTCGGCTTGCCATTGCTCCGACTGCTTTGTTGTTGAATCAAGTCAAATCCTAGGTAAGCATATTGTGCGTGTGAACGTTGACACGAAAAGAAAAAAAGTTAAAAAAAAAAAGGGATTTTTTTTTTTTGTATCTCACTTGAATCGATACTCGGTAGTACCGACGTGTTTCGGTTCGGTACCTCAAAAGTACCGAATTCGGTACCCATCCCTAATTAGGGCTGGGCAATTAATTGAAAAAAAATCTCGATCTCGATTCATAGACCTATGCAATCTCATTTCTACGTTATGATGATTTTTTTTTATTAAAAAAATAATTTTAATTAAACTTTTTTTTTTTTTACTTTACTTTTTAAAAGATTTTATTGAGTCATTGATAATCGCTGGGCAGATTAGACACATAGCCATAATTTAAAACATAGATTAGGCGATATTAACGCTAACATTGAAGTGGATAGTGGGCATTCAAGCACTAAATCGTGCGCCACCTGCTGGGCACTGAGTGTTAATGAATCCAAATTCAAAACAAACTCCCTTAACACTTTCAGTGCCCAGCAGGGGGCGCACATTTAGTGCTTGAATGCCCACCATCCACTTCAATGTTAGCATTAATATCGCCTAATCTATGTTTTAAATTATGGCTATGTGTCTAATCTGCCCGTCGCTTATCAATGACTCATTTTCCAGTCAACATTGTCGAAGCGGATTGTTTTTTTATCGGTTCATTTCTGTTTTATAGCATTTTGAATACCTAATACCTGTTATCTAAAAACCTACACACATATGCTCCAGCTCGAACCCCCCCCCTCCCGGACCCCTCTTTGGATAGTACCTCCATTATCCCTCGCTCCCACTACCATTATAAGCTAGCTTTTATTCTCTCCACCACTTCTAACCACATTGTCATTTTGGATTCATTGAGACCCAGAATTCTTGAATTCTTCCGTGAAAACAGGTCTGATTATCCTAAGACTGGTAAAATAGATTCCTTACCTGAGATCAGATGGTATCCAAATAGATTATTCCAATTCCTGATCGCCATTCCAAAAATCGATAATTTTATTGATCCAACACCACATACTGTAAAACACATATTACACGCTGTTCTGATGGTCCACAATGACTGGGATCATCTCCGGTTACATGCGTGAGAAGTAAAATGTGGATTCCGGAGTTTTTTTTTCTCATCCATTTTCATTGAGTCCATTCCAAAAGGGCGCATTACCATCTGGGAGACGATAGGGGGCGCTTTTTTCACATCTGAGAAAGAAGTTCACTCATAATTATTATTCATTTACATATATATATATTATAATTTTTTTCTTTTATTATTATTTTATTTTTTTTATTAGAAATCATCTGTAAAAAAATGCCAGTGAATAATTTTTTTCTTCAAAAATGGCCAAGTGACAGCTCTGAGCTCTCTGATCAGGCCTTCTCATCACATAACTGCAGTAATGGCGAGCTGTCAATCACTCAGTGCAACTATTCTGCACGGGTTGATTTTAGGAATAGAATTATCCAATCAAAATAGGCTATTTGAGTCATCTAAGCCCCGCCCGTGCATTTTTGCGCACGCCACATTGAATGATTGACAGCCCTCAATGTTCTGACACTCAAATCAGAGAAGAGCTCCGTGACTGTGATGATGTCATCAAGTTCTCCGGCTGTTTGATTGATTGAAAATGTTATTAACAGATTGCAGAATGGGTACAATACAGTACAGCTGTAACAACACAGTAGGCTAAATTAAACTTTGCGCCAACATTAGGACCGAAGTATAAACCAGCAACTGAGCAACATGAAGAAGTGGACTTATGCATCTGGATCAGAAAAAAAGTAAGTAGTAGTGTTTGTAAAACTAAAGCCTGGACGCTAACGTTAGCTAACGTTAGCCAGCCGAATTGTTTACATATAACGATACCTGGACGCTAACGTTAGCTAGCGTTTGCCAGCCGAATTGTATCCAGAACAATACCTGGACGCTAACGTCCCTGACATCAAGCTAACTGTAACTGTACAGTGTTTAATGAGAGATGGTAGATTCAATACACCAAGCTAACTTTACACAGTGTGTAATGATAGATGGTAGATTCAATACACCAAGCTAACTGTAACACAGTGTTGTTTAACCTTTATTTACCCAGGGTAGGTTCGCTGAGCACAGATGCTCTTTTTCAGCTACGCCCTGCTTCACATTCACACAGTTCCATTCATACCTGGGAGCTGCCCAGTACAACCACAGTCGACACCATTGGCCACTGAGCAACTCCACCAAGCTAACTTACTGTACACAGTTGAGTGATTAATGAGAGATAGTGGATTTGATTTGATTTGATTTGATTTGATTAGGGATCCCCATTAGCTGGTGCGATAGCAACCAGCTAGTCTTCCTGGGGTCCACGCACAAAAAAACACAAAAACAATCACCATTGCAAAAAAACAAAATTATTAAAAGTCAGTACACACAATGCATAATGAACCTACTGTAACAATTAATAGCTAAAATTACATTAGTGTAAAACAAAAACAAAAAACCACTTTACAGTGTTAAAAACAATTTAAAAACAATTTAAGATTCTTTTTAAAAGTGAATCTACTGTAAATGCAGCAGAGGTTCCGAGGCAGGCCATTCCACAGAGTTAATGCTCTAAAAATAAAAGATCTCCCCAGAGCGCTGGTTCTAGGACCTGGCAATTCAAGCTGCCCACTACTGGAACCTCTAGTGTAATGCTCGTGCACAGTATTACTAAAAACAATCTGATTATGTATAAAAACAGGAGTCTTACTGCTCATGACCAACTTGAACAGCACAAGTATATTAAAAGACAATCTATTTTCAACGTTAAGCCAAGAGAGGCGGGCATGCATACGGCTCACATTAGACCTTAGTGAGCAGCCCAGTACCAACCGTGCTGCCCTGTTCTGGACCACCTGGAGCTTCCTAAGGTCACCACTGTTCTGGACCACCTGGAGCTTCCTGAGGTCACCACTGGCAGCAGATGACCACATCGCAGAGCAATAGTCAAGATGACATAAAACTAAACTTTGCACTATCTGACATAAAAGGGGACGGGCAACAAAAGAAGCACATTTCCTGGAAATACCAATTGCTCTTCCCATTTTTAAAACAATATAATTAATATGCTGAGACCAAGACAGAGTGCAATCCAGCATCACTCCAAGGAGTTTAGTACTTTCAACTTGTTGAACTGCTGAATTACACAAGTTTAAATGAAGCTTTGGATTTGTAGATAACCTGTGCCTTGTTCCCAGCACAATACATTTACTCTTGGAGATATTAAGGACAAGTCTATTACATACTACCCAGTCATGCACAACTTTAAGTTCTCTACTCAAAACTTCATTAAGTACATTGCATGATGGTGCCGCGTAATACAATGTTGAATCATCTGCATAAAGAACTGTTGTAGCACAATACACCAAGCTAACTTTACACAGTGTTTAATGCAAGATGGTAGATTCAATACACCAAGCTAACTTACTGTAGCCTACACAGTTGAGTGTTTAATGAGATAGTGGATCCAATACACCAAGCTAACTGTAACACAGTGTTTAATGAGAGATGGTAGATTCAATACACCAAGCTAACATACTGTAAACAGTTGAGTGTTTAATGAGATATAGTGGATTCAATACACCAAGCTAACTGTAACAGTGTTTAATGAGAGATGGTAGATTCAATACACCAAGCTAACTGTAACAGTGTTTAATGAGAGATGGTAGATTCAATACACCAAGCTAACTTACTTCTTCTTCTGGCGTGCGTCTTTAGACCTGCAGCGCCGTTGAGGCAAGCCAGGCCAACGTTTCATCGTCCAGTTCCATCAGACCGCGTTCTCCATACGGTGGCCGGTGTTTGGGGCAACTGGTGATGATATGTTCCACAGTCTGTGCAGGGGCTCCACACTCGCATGAGGCACTGTCCTTGAGGCCCCACCTCTTCATTGAGGCGCCGTAGCGTCCGACGCCGGTCCTTAGGCGGTTGAGGGTTGTCCACTGCTTCCGGGGCAAGTCCTGACCAGGGACGTCCAGAGGGTCATTGATGAGGAGGTGCAGCCTGGATGGTTCTGCTGACCGCCACTGGTCCCTCCATCTCGTCCTGACCCAGGAGGCCTTGGAAGTGTCAGATGGTGTTGTGTGGAGTAGCCTGTAGGCTTGCATGGAAAAGGGGCGCCGTGACTTTAGGCGCACACGTCGTGGTGTCTCTGTGGTGGTATTGTGAAGGAGGTGGGATGCACTGATCTGTGCCTTGCGGGAAAGGGCCAGTGTGGCTGCTTCTCGTCTGATGGTAGCCGGGGCAATACCAGCGAGTACGGGCAGTTGGTTTACCGGTGTGGCTTGTAGGCAGCCAGAGACTGTCCGCAGGACGCTGTTAAGAACAACATCCAGCTTCTTCACGTGGGTGCTACGGCACCAGACCAGGCTTTCGGTGGACTGGCTTTCGAAGTGGTAGGTCTACGGCAGACCAGGTGACCCTCTTGTGCCAAGACATAGAGGACAGCTTCCAGGCAGGTGAGAAGGCCGGCGCTGTATTCCTGGATCTCACAGCGGCATATGACACTGTATGGCTGCGTGGTGTCCACATGAAACTTCTGGAAACCATCCCAGTGGCACAATGACACTGACTGCACTGTAGGGCTGGGCGATATGACGATATTATATAAATATCGGGTACAGTTCATTAACGATACACTTTTTCAACGTATCGTGGATATCGTGATGTTTTGCCCAAGAGGATTGTGTCGCGTCAATCTGTCCACACGTTACTCGTTCATATCTCAGCCCGTGCTGAGATATGCCCATTCCGCGGTCTGTTAATAAAGTTTTCAATCAGACAGATGTATGGAAAGGCTTTTATTATAACATTCGTTGTAGTAAAATCATTATGCCTCATTTAGTCATCCTGTTTAGCACTGGTCTCCTACTCGACGGCCGCGGGGAGCTAACGTTAGTAGCCTTGTTGACGTTGTTCAGCCACAGGACATTCAGGAAGTAAAAAGCTAGGAGCTTGCCGATTGGTGCTAAGAACAGCAGGGCGGGTGCAAGCGCTGTGACGTAATTGGCAGACTCGACTGTCAATCAAAATTATATGTTTCCGTCAGAATGAATGAGTGAAGACTTTGTTAAAGGGTTGCAGAATGGGTACAATACAGTACAGGAGGATGAAGACCAGAAAAAGACTTTCGACTTTTTTACATAAGGGTCCTCCATTTTCAATTCATCAAAACATTTAGAGACATACATATATACAGTAGTTTCATTAAAATGCTATTGATTGATTGATTGATTGATTGATTGATTTAAAACTTTATTAACATATTGCAGAATGGGTACAGTACAGCTCAATACATACAATTGTTAAGGGGATGCAGACCAGAGAAAGACTTTAGTCTTGTTTACATCAGGGTCCCCCATTTTCAATTCATCATATTTCATATCTAAATCATATAATATCTCATTGCTAAATATATGCAATATATAATCTAATAATCTAAATCTAATATATAATATAAAAATGCTAAATGCATGGGTATTTTATTTTGTCTTTAATGTTAGCTTGCAAAATCAAATACTGTCTTGGTAAGCCTCATAATGAATTGTTTGGGGTAAAAAAGAAAAACATCGTGATGTGTATCGTGTATCGCCGAAAGGTCAGAAAATATCGTGATATCATATTTAGGCCATATCGCCCAGCCCTACTGCACTGCACTAGTCCTTACTGGAACTCTGCACTCTTCACTTTATATATATATACCGTAATTCCTCTCATAGTAACCGGTATTCAATTAAAAACCGGG
Organism: Notolepis coatsorum; assembly: GCF_963971535.1. Taxonomy (NCBI): domain Eukaryota; kingdom Metazoa; phylum Chordata; class Actinopteri; order Aulopiformes; family Paralepididae; genus Notolepis; species Notolepis coatsorum. Next base: position 8,471,530 of record NC_140178.1, read on the forward strand.
TCTCTATTAATGACCGGGTGCGCTGTTGAGCTAAGCAATTATAAGCCGGCCTCCAAATACAAGCCGGATATATTTTGTTATTGTTGTTATATGCTGGCCTGGCTGTGCAGTAAATACCATATAATGGTATGGTGTTAATGTTTACCAAGAGAGTAAGCCTACCTCAGAATTGTATAAAACGAAGTTATTATTATTATTATTATACCAGTATTGTGATTGCACTATTTTACTTTATTTGACTTTTTTTGACCACCTGTAATTGCACTGTTTACTACCGTATTTCATACAGTACTTGGTTTCAATAAATGAACCCAGTACATTTTACTGGGTTCAAACTGACACAAAATGTTGATTTATTCATTATGATCGGTTTGAAAATTAGAAATATAGGCCTCTCTCTTATACATGCCTCCTCCTAATACAAGCCTGGTATCCGCTACAGTTGAAACAAATACAAGCCGGGGTTACTATTAGAGGAATTACGGTATGTATTTATTTAATTGATTAATCCCCCACTGCACTGTTTTTTGTCCTGTGTCTGTGTTAGTGTTTGTCGTTTATTGTGAAAAAAAAGGAAAAAACGCATAAACTGTAACGCTGCAACAATTACCAATGTGTTTTTACACAAATGGCTTAATAAAGGAATCTGAATCTGAATCAGACAAGCACATGGTGAGCTTCATCATGGAGATGCTGAGCAACCGCAGTTTCCGGCTACACACCAGCAACGGCCAATGCAGCAGAGTGAGGAAACTTAGGAATGGCGTCCCACAGGGCTCAGTGCTGGCACCGATGCTGTTTAACATCTACATATACGACCTGCCTGCAACTCAATCAAAGCAGTATTTTTTTTTTACATTTCTATAACCTTTATTTACCCAGGCAAGCAAGTAAGAACAAATTCTGATTTTATTTATTGTCAAAAGTATGCATAATGTTATGTTAATTCCACAACAAGACATATGTAAGGGATAATGTATAGCTACGAGGTCATTGTCGCAAAATAATTGACCGACAGAGTTTAGAATACCGAGGCGCCTCGCCGAGGTGTTCTAAACGTAGTGAAGAGTATAGGCTATACATTATCCCTCTTATTACATGGCTAACTTACTAACAATATACCTAATTCATTTTACACCATCGACAAGACGAGATCAAATGCAGACAGAGTTGTTCTGTGGCGTCGCTGTCAGCCCAAATAAAGTTATTATTATTATCGCCGGCAGCCGTGTCTGATTGCACTGATGCAGTGTGTGTCAGTGGGCTTGATTGCTCCAGCTGCGAACAGCGGTGATTATTGCTCGGTTGGCCCTGACAGCGGTCCGTTATCGAGAAATAACGGACCGCTGCTATGGGCAACCGAGCGCTATTGACCAATCACAATCAAGCATTTCGGCGAATGTTAAAACGCCATGTAATAAGTAATGTTATTACATGGCGTTTTAACATTCGCCGAAATGCTTGATTGTGAGTGGTCAATAGCGCTCGTCAGAGGTCCGTTATTACTCGATAACGGACCTCTGCCGAGCAATAATGACCGCTGTGCGCAGCTGTAGCAATCAAGCCCACTGACACACACTGCATCAGTGCAGTCATGAAAGCTGCTCAGCATATGGACAGCTGCACTCAGTCATCAGTGCAATCAGACCACAGACCTGCCGGCTGCCGGCGATGACAGCGCGGAGCGACAGAACAGAACTGCGTCTGCATTTGATCTCGTCTCGTCGATGGTGTAAAATGAATTGGGTATATTGTTAGTAAGTTAGCCATGTAATAAGCGGGATAATGTATAGCCTATACTCGGTCATTGTCGCAAAATAATTGACCTTCACTACGTTTAAAACACCTCGGCGAGGCGCCTCTGTGTTCTAAACTCTGTGTCGGTCAATTCTTTTGCGACAATGACCTCGTAGCTATACATTATCCCTTACTTAATTACCTGAAATTATTCCGTTTTTTGGGGGGGAAACCCTGCATATATCGGTATCGGAAATTAAGAGTTGGACAATATCGGTATCGGTAAAAAAGCCAATATCGAGCATCCCTACTTAAAAGGTCTTAAATGTAACCTGTTGAAACTTGCAGGAACCCTGTCCGTCAACATCCACCTTCAGTGAGACCATAACACCTGCCCATCATGAAGATGAAGTGTCACCCACCTCTACAAGCAGCAGTACCACCACCACCACCACCACTAAAGGTTTGACCTCACAAGACCCTGCACTATGGCCAAGTAGGCCATACCCAACAATGTGGTATCAAGGGGACCAATACAGGTCAAAGATATTGTTTTCCCCCTAAATCGAGCGAACATGGCTTCTGTATTCGGTGTACTCAGTCTTCTGTTTGATATTACAAAAAAAAATTATATGATGAATAAATGCCTTGTAGTTAAAGAAAGCTTGAATTTCGGACTTCTTTATTACTTTTAATCTCTCCCGTCCTCCCCAATTTGTTAACGCACCAGCCACCAATGACACACACATTGGGGGATGTTTTAAAAATAAAATGTTTGCTTCACCAAAAAATTTGGTCAGCAGCCGCCACTGGCCAACTGTCACTATACTTGCTGTCCCATATGCTGGTAATGTCCTGTTATCATTTTACCATTGGCATTTGCACCTACATTGCATTAGTATTATTAATTTATATTACATTAATACATTTGCCAGATATCCCTTGTAGATTATTTAGCATTATTAAAATGTGATTGATTGATTGATTGAGTGATTGATTGATTGATTGATTGATTGATTGATTGATTGATTGATTGATTGATTGATTGATTGATTGAACATGTTATTAACAGATTGCAGAATGGGTACAATACAGTACGGCTCAATACACACAATTGTTAAGGGGATGCAGACCAGAGAAAGACTTTCGTCTTGTTTAAATCAGGGTCCCCCATTTTCAATTCCCATGCTTGCCTTGAAAACATTTTCCATGCTACCTCCTGATTTTCCAGGTACCATATTAAGTGATGATCTATAGGCCCCTGAAGCTTCCCACCCCCATCCGTGCCCCCCTCCCCTCACACACACAACCCCCTAGGACACCTGACTACTTACTTGATTTAAAAGATGTGCCAGTCAAGTTTACATTGTAAATGCTTAGAGATTATGTCTTATTGATAATATCAATGCATGAAATAATGCAACAAGCTGTAAATCAGTGGTCCCCAAACCACGTGACCATACGCTAGCACGCCCCCCAGTTATCGCTTACGCCCGCGCATGCGCATGAGCCGCGACTTTACACTCTCGCGCTGCGGTGGTTTCTCCCCGGCTTCCGTGCGCCGCGCTACCGCCGGCTTGACTCGGTCCAGCTCCAGCAGCAGCGGCCGTCTACCGTTGTAGAAGCCCTTTCAATGACAGAGCTCTCATATTTGCGAATGCATAAACTATATCTTAAATTATGGTCATGTTTACATCAGGGTGAACGCTGTTGTATTCGCAAATATGAGAGCCAGCAATACGCAGCTCCAGTTAACCTAATTTATACCGTAATGAATCATTAAAAAAATATACCGTTAACTGGAATATGTTGTTTCTTTACACATATGTTGGATTATGTAATTGGTTTGTCATGACAAACCAATAAAAAATCGCTACTTTACATCAGGGTGAACGCTGTTACGCTGCCACCACCCACTTCAATGACAGAGCTCTCATATTTGCGAATGCATAAACTATATCTTAAATTATGGCTATGTGTCTAATATGGCCGTCGCTTATCAATTGACAGAGCTCTCATATTTGCGAAGTCATTGATAAGCAACGGCCATATTAGACACATAGCCATAATTTAAGATATAGTTTATGCATTCGCAAATATGAGAGCTCTGTCATTGAAAGGGCTTCTACAACGGAAGACGGCCGCTGCTGCTGGAGCTGGATCGAGTCAAGCTGGCGGCAGCGCGGCGCACTGAAGCCAGGGAGAAACCACCGCATCGCCCCGATGGCGCTTCACAGCGCGAGAGTGTAAAGTCGCGGCTCATGCGCGGGCGTAAGCGATAACTGGGGGGCGTGCTAGCGTAGGGTCACGTGGGCTTAGTGGCCAATCAGAGGAACCCGAACACCGAACAGCGTTGCAGAAGGCATAGACGCGTCCTGGCCAGGAAACACTTTGCAACTGTGATATCCTCTGGCAGTAGTTGGATATTGTAATGTGTGGCGAGGGGTTGCAGCAATTCCACTGAGAGAAACTGGTCTGAGGCTGGATAACATGCCTGTATGCCTCTCATAAGTTGTTCTCCAACTCATGAGAACCTGCTCTCAAGCTCTTGCAGCATTCTGTCGAGGACTGGATAGAACAGTCTCTGTCTCAGCTGATCTCCTGAGCTGAGGTCTGAGCTTGTGCCACAAGATGACTCAACTACATACTTGTCCATCCTTTTCTGTTTCCTCCTTTGGCTGGTAGTATGTTCCTCAATCCCAAGGCCATTACATATGGCCTTTGTCCTGTCATACATGTCCACTGCCATCTCTGAGGTGCGACAACCTTCGAGTGTGTCCTGCACTGTGCTTTTAAATAGTACAGAGCTAGAGCTAGGTAGGTACTGTATATTTATTTCATAAATAGTGTTATTATTTATTTCCTGCCTCTTTTTTTTTCCTGTGAAGATCCCGGAAAGGGTTATTAATATTTGGTTATGTGTGGCTTTCTGGAAACTTTTTCTGTTACAAACTGACCCCGGCCCCCACCAGAGAAGAGAAAAGTTATGTGGCCCTCACAGGAAAAAGTTTGGGGACCCCTGCTGTAGATGAACAACAATTTATTGAACTGGAACTTTGAGACACATGAGCACTGGGATTGATATGTTCTCTCTTCCACTCCTCTCCTATCTCATCCTGTCCTCTTCTCTCCACACCTCCCCTCTTGTGTCTGCTCCTGTCTTCTCTTCCTACTCTTCTCAACTCCTCTCCACTCTTCTCCCTTTTCCTCCGTCATCCTAGGGGTGGACGGTATAAACGGTATACGGTATAAACGGTATGAATTTGCTCTACGGTATGGATTTTGACTATACCGTGTAACTAGGGCTGGGCGATATGACGATATTATATAAATATCGGGTACAGTTCATTAACGATACACTTTTTCAACGTATCGTGGATATCGTGATGTTTTGCCCAAGAGGATTGTGTCGCGTCAATCTGTCCACACGTTACTCGTTCATATCTCAGCCTGTGCTGAGATATGCCCATTCCGCGGTCTGTTAATAAAGTTTTCAATCAGACAGATGTATGGAAAGGCTTTTATTATAACATTCGTTGTAGTAAAATCATTATGCCTCATTTAGTCATCCTGTGAAGCACTGGTCTCCTACTCGACGGCCGCGGGGAGCTAACGTTATAGTAGCTTTGTTGACGTTGTTCAGCACACGGGACATTCAGGAAGTCAAAAAATAATAACGCTTGCCGATTGGTGCTAAGAACAGCAGGGCGGGTGCAAGCGGTGTGACGTCATTGGCAGACTCGACTGTCAATCAAAATGATTATGTTTCCGTCAGAATGAATGAATGAAAACTGTATTAAAAGGTTGCAGAATGGGTACAATACAGTACAGGAGGATGAAGACCAGAAAAAGACTTTCGGCTTTTTTACATAAGGGTCCTCCATTTTCAATTCATCAAAACATTTAGAGACATACATATATACAGTAGTTTCATAAAAATGCTAAAATGCTATTTATTTATTTATTTATTGATTGATTGATTTAAAACTTTAACATATTGCAGAATGGGTACAGTACAGCTCAATACATACAATTGTTAAGGGGATGCAGACCAGAGAAAGACTTTAGTCTTGTTTACATCAGGGTCCCCCATTTTCAATTCATCATATTTCATATCTAAATCATATAATATCTCATATGCAATATATAATCTAATAATCTAAATCTAATATAAAAATGCTAAATGCATGGGTATTTTATTTTGTCTTTAATGTTAGCTTGCAAACTCAAATACTGTCTTGGTAAGCCTCATAATGAATTGTTTGGGGTAAAAAAGAAAAACATCGTGATGTGTATCGTGTATCGCCGAAAGGTCAGAAAATATCGTGATATCATATTTAGGCCATATCGCCCAGCCCTACGTGTAACCGGTAAAAATAGCAATGACGTCATGTAACCACAGCGCGACTATTTCACTCGCATTTGCCCCTAAAAATAGATAGAATTAGTCATAGATAATAGATATGTGCGAACTGGAAAAAGTTATTTAGGAGGCTTCGCGCAGTGGGCGTGCCAGCCCCTACCGCACGCATGTAAACACGGGTCTAGTAGTCTAGTGGGACGGGACACGGGAGCTGTCGGGAGGACGGTGGCGTCTCCCTGAGCTAACGTTAGCTTAGCTACCGTTACAAAATGACCCAGTCAACTATTCACTTTTAGTTTAATACATGATGAGGCATTGTCTAACCGAACGGTATCTAGTCGGCCAGCTACCGATAGCTCCTGACATCAACAAACGCTCCACAAAGTCTAGTAGAGAGAGACGTGTGTGCTACCTGTTAGCTCACGTTAACGCAAGTTAGTTCACCGTTCAAAACGAAATGTCCCATTGAACTAAATAATTCACTGAGGCGTTGTATTAACGTTATATATACGGCTAGCAGTAGCTACAGATAGCTCGTGATATCAATGTCTTATAACACTGATTCGATGCGTATTCGAGCTGAGGGCTTGCTAACGTTATACCAATACAATAGGGTCCAGGTGCAGCGCCGGAGAATCCTGGCCGTAGCTCTGCTCGAGGCTACTCGAGTATAGGTCCAGGTGCAGCTCCGGGGAATCCTGGCCGTAGCTGGAGGCTACTAGAGTACACACAGACAGTGGAGCTTGTTGCGTGGTGGCGATGTCTCGCAGATAATACAAGTACAAGTCTAATTATATAATATATATATTTTATAAAAAAAATAAAAAATTATATAAAATAATAATAAAAGAAATTATCAAAAACGATGATACCGTGATATATACCGTTACCGTCTATGCTTCAAATTATACCGTGATATAAATTTTAGACCATACCGTCCACCTCTACTTATCCTCCTCTTCTTCTCCTCTTTCATCTTCGCCCCTCTTCTCTTCCTCCTCCCTCTTTCCTTCTGTGCCTTCCTGGCTCCTCCCCCTCTCCACTCCTCTTCCTCCTCTCTACAGTCTGAAGATCTGAATGGTCATGATCAATGATTTTTCAAAAATGTCTCACCCGGGGGTGCTCCAGTAGCACACCATGTTACCGCGCTGCGTCGCGGGACTCCGTGCTGCGTCACGGATCTGGTTGACTCCGAGTTCGATTCCCGGACTCGCCGTCATTTGCCGAATGTCTCCCCCTGCTCTCTCTCCCGTTTCACCCTACAACTGTCGGTCATGCTTGACCAGAAAAGCGATAAACGCTAAAAAATAAAGTTAAAAAAAAAATAAAAAAATGTCTCACCCCAAATGTTCCTATTATTAGTATCATTTATTTAACGGAAAAAAATGAAAAATCACAAAATAGTTAAATAGTTAAAAGTAGAACAAGACTAGACTGGTCATCAGGGCTCGAGACTAACGATGTCCCGTCGTCCCGGGGTCGATCAAATATTGATTTGGGACGAACAGAAATCTTTGCTGGGACGGAGAGGATTTTTTTTTCACAGGAAATGTCAATTGGACGACTGTCAGTGCGCGCATATATTGCTGTCAAATGGTTAATGTCTCGTGCTGACTAAGTTCACTGAAGTCTAAACGTAGCGTGATTTGCCAAATCCAATGACTATCTCCGCCTCCCAACGCAGCAATACGCTCATCCAGCATCAAGTTCCTACCCACCTCTCCTCCGGTACAGTACGCGCTGTGCACCGTACGATTGCAACGGTGCGGAACCTTTTTTTGCGGAACTTAAATCCCCACGTAATTTATCAACAACACTGCTGTGAGCATTATAAAACAAACGTGTTTAACCGACCGTGAATTAAAGTGTCAATGCTGTTTGTCATTTTAACAGCAGATACTTTCTTAAATGCCATCCTCCCGACAGAGCAGTGTGACGGGGAGCTCTGATGGGTTCGATTGCTGGTGTTAGCATTAGCTGAAGAGCTAGTTTTAGCTTAACGTTACCTTGGCTAAAGTTGGGACTATTCATAATCCAGCAATAATGGCTGCAGACCTGCAAGCAAAGTACAGCAAGTTGGCAAAGGAGTATTCCAACGTAAATCACATTTTCACCAGTAAAGTTAGTCTTTCCATCTGCAGCTACATGCTAGCTACCCTAGCTCATGTTAGCGTCGTCACTGAACCACCTCGCGTACACAATTAATGACATGTTGCGGACAGCCATATCGGTGACAATGTTTAGCTTTTAGTGCCAAATGATAAGAGTCTGAGGCAGAGTCTCAAAAGAGAATGTTGAATATTTATTGTGCAAAAATCACAACAGATATTCTCCAACGGAGCCTTGTAGCTGAGTAGGGTATATCTGCAGAGCCACTTGGTAACGAGTGCAACACTGTGTAATGTCCGTGTGGATCGTTGGAGTAGGGTATATCTGCAGTGCTGCAGCCCCATACTCAGTGTATAGATTTGTATTAGTATCATAATCAATCACCTGTTGTTGAATAAATACCATTACTTTCTAGTTATTACTAAAAAACAGTATATATAAAACAGTAGCTGTATAAAAAAAAATAAATAAAAATATAATTTATATAATTTAATTAAAAAAAATAAAAAAAATAAATGTATGCACTGGTATTTTTGGGACGGTTACATTCACTTTGGGACGGTTAAAATTGTATTTCGGGACGGTTCTGGGACGGTGGTGAAAAAAGTTAGTCTGGAGCCCTGCTGGTCATGTCAACTAGTATAGAAGTAATGTCACAGCCTAATGTGAAAATGTATTGGTAGTTAGCTAGCAATACAAGCTAGCCAACACTAGCTAGTTAGTTAGTAAGCTGAATGTTGGCTAGCAAGATTGTACTGCATGTGCTTGCTAATGCTAACCATCATTAATGAATCCAAATTCAAAACAAACTCCCTTAAATGTGGTGAATAACACGGTTTTAGGAAAAGTCAATGAGTGAAATAGTACATATGGGGATCAAACATAGTTCTAGTATTTTAAAAGCAAGGAAAAAATTACCTCAACAATTCTAGTGTAAACTGCTAGCTAGCAAGATTGCACTGCTTACTAACTAACGTTGATACACCCAGGTTTACCACACAGTTAAAACACAGCTCCGGTGTGAGAGGACGCAGGCGCTGTTTTTTTCGCCGCTTCTCCATCCGAAACTTAGTTTTATAGTCTATCTGTTTAGTTTATCTACTTTCTACCTGCAAAGTTTGCTTGTCTCTACAAACAATCTCTACTTTTCAGTCAATTCATTATTTAAACATTCTCCTGTTTTCTGTTTGGATTTCCACCAAACTGTTTGGACTCACCTGTCGCACTGTTAGCCTGCAGCTTCCTACCGGTACCTCCAACAGTAGCCAGCTACCTGCTGTTTTCAAGGATTCGTTTTTCGTCACTGTTCCGCTGCTCCATACTGTGACTACCAGGTTTATTTCCTGGACAGCCTGACAACTGGCACAGTGTGGTTATTCTTCGTTGACTGGGATTGCTGCCTCCTCAGGCTAGCTGTCAGCTAGCCACCCTCCAGTTAGCTGTTGGAAGCTAACTCCACTGTCTCCTCTCTGTTGAGTAGCAGCGACAAACGTCTCTACCACTATCACGGATCTTCTATCATGCTGTGGACCATCTCGTTTTGTCTGGCATGTCTTCTCTGGTCATCAAGTCATTGGCGACCGACTGACAACGGATTCAACATTACATCCTTCCCAGTTGGCATGTCTCTGAAATACTCCGTTTCACAGCTACTCCAACTCAATAATGTCAGCGCTCCTCCGTGCCTCTCAGTCATCAAAACACTTGGACTCCTGCATCGCCCTCGCTACATCCACCGATCCTCCCGAAGAAAGTTTGTTTACTCCCGGTCTGAGGCCCCATCCACACGAGCGCTGGTTTTAATATAACCATGATTGTATGTGCGCAGTTGCACTGTTCGGCCACACACAACCGGGGATTTGCTACACTGCAACCGCGGTCTTTAAAACCGGTGGCCAGGGTGCCTGTACCGGTTCCGCAACTATAAGTTACTTCCGGGGTAGGCCTGATTGGCCCCGACAGGCACGTGACGCGGCAGCCTCAGGACGCGCAGCGAGGCTGCTGAGAGCTGTCGCGCGGAAATAGGCTGTCTATTGCCATTCTCTAAGACGAACTCTAACCTTAACCAGCTCCTTAACAGCGCCTAAACTTAACCGTTCTAACCTTAACCAACTCCGAAACAATGCCTAACCTTAACCTTAACCTTAACCATGCCTAACCTTAACCATAGAAAGAATATTGCCATTCTCTAAGACAAACTCTAACCTTAACCAGCTCCTTAACAGCGCCTAAACTTAACCGTTCTAACCTTAACCAACTCCGAAACAATGCCTAACCTTAACCTTAACCATGCCTAACCTTAACCGGCGAAAGAATACACGTTAAAAAAAAAAATCACGTTAAAAAAAGAAATTTGATGGGATTCGAACTCGTCAACAACGGACCGCAGGACCGCTGCTCTGCCAGGTGAGCTGAAGCGCCGAATGAAAATCATGGCGGATTAGGGCGGTTACATAATTCCGCAAGCTCTGCCGCTCCGCTCCGTATCGTCTGTGTTGAAGAGTGTTGTGATCGACTGATGTCTTGTCGCATTCCTGACCTGACGCTGAGAGTAAACATGTAGACTCCAATCACATCCCCGCGCTCTGGTCTCCCCAGCGCATTTCCTCAACAACATTACGTCATCAAAACAACCCACATGTGCGTTCTGTCTGCCTCCGCCCCCTTCCCAAAGCACACCAGTCTGACCAAATCCAACCACATCTCAAATTTGCTCTGTTTAACACCCGATCACTAAATAAAGATAAAGCCCCTCTACTCAATGAATTCATTATTGACAATAACCTGGACTTTCTTTGCTTAACGGAAACATGGCAAAAACCCCTGGATTATTATTTTCTTAAATCAGACCACACCTGACGGCTACTCCTACATGGTCAAACCACGCCTCCACAGGCGTGGAGGTGGAATAGCCACATTCCACAAAAGAAGCATTGACACAAGCAATATTACCATCCCGGCTGCCTCCTCATTTGAACACCTTGCTTTTAAACTGTCTGGTCCAAAACCCCTAGTCACTGCAGTCATTTACCGGCCCCCCAAACCAAACCCAACCTTCCCCTCTGACCTGTCTGAATTCCTGACACAACTCTGTCTCTCCATCCATCCTTTTAATCTGTGATTTCAACATTCATGTTGATACTTCGGACTCCAAAACCTCCACAGAATTCCTGGACATTTTAAACTTTTTTAATCTCACCCAGCATGTTGATTTTCCCACTCATAAGAAAGGTCACACACTGGATCTGGTCTGCACATCTGCGGGCCGCCTATTGCCGATCCCTGCTCTACAGCCTTCCACTTGGTCTGATTCTCTGCCAACATGGCCTGCGTTTTCACTGTTATGCAGACGACACTCAGCTCTACCTCTCCACCAAGACTATCACTCCAGCCACTCTCTCCACCCTCAGCACCTGCCTCACAGACATCAAAACATGGATGCAAAATAACTTTCTCAAATTAAACTGCAATAAATCAGAAATCATCATTATCGGTCCAAAATCCCTCACCAGCCACACCCAGGATTTCACCCTAAATATTGATGGTACCATTGTCACCCCCTCCACTCACGTCCGTAACCTTGGCATCATCCTGGACTCCACCCTTTCTTTCCTCCCCCATGTGAACCACATAACCAAATCGGCCTTCCATCACCTCCGGAACATTGCTCGTCTTCGCCCCTCCCTATCACTCTCCGCTGCTGAAACACTGGTTCATGCATTCATATCATCAAGACTAGATTACTGCAACAGCATCCTCTACGGCTCACCAAACACTATTCTCAATAAACTCCAATATGTCCAAAACTCTGCTGCCCGCATGCTCACCTCCACCCGTCGCTCTGATCACATCACCCCTGTCCTCCACGACCTCCACTGGCTTCCAATCAAATACAGGATACATTTTAAAATACTACTCATCACATTTAAAGCCCTCAACAACCTTGCCCCTCCCTACCTGTCCGACCTCCTCCACCGTCACACGCCCACCCGTCGCCTTAGGTCTGCAGATGCCAACCTCCTAACACCTCCCACGACCAAGCTCCGGACCTGGGGCGACAGGGCCTTTGCTGCTGCTGCCCCCTCCCTCTGGAATGCCCTCCCCAGCCATATTCGTGATGCAAACACCCTGACATCTTTTAAATCAGCCCTCAAAACTCAACTTTTCAATCTTGCTTTTGACCTCTAATTCTGTCGGTTTTATTTTATTTAATTTTGTCATGTATTATTTTGTTCTGTTTTGTTCTGTTTTTTGTTTTGCCATAGTTTGTCTCTCCTGCCCATGTAAAGCGTCTTTGAGCACCTGGAAAAGCGCTATATAAAATAGATGTATTATTATTACTTGCATAAGAAGTTTCACTGTAGATGTCAAGGCTCCTGTGTTGGCTGGGAAATGCATGTATTTGACCGTTCTATTGAGATCGCGAGTAACGGTTCTCGGTAGGGATGTCCGATATTATCGGCCAACCGATATTATCGGCTGATATCGGCAGTAAAATGTGATATCGGAAAATATCGGTATCGGTTTAAAAAAAAAAAAAAAACAATAACAATATTTGTTATATATATATCCAGTGAAATTATTAGTTACCTGAAATTATTCCGTTTTTTTGGGGGGGGAAACCCTGCATATATCGGTATCGGTTGATATCGGTTGATATCGGAATCGGAAATTAAGAGTTGGACAATATCGGAATATCGGTATCGGTAAAAAAGTCAATATCGAGCATCCCTAGTTCTCGGTTATTATTCCGGAAGTCCACCAATCCGAAACTATGCTTTTAAAGTCCATATCACCAGGTTGCCTGTTGGCATGTTTTCCAGGTACCGTGGGAACCCTGTAACATATATGACATACACGACATACAGATCAGATACAGTACTGCTACATCTAGACATTTATGACATACCAGATCTACAAATACAGTACTATTTGTGATACAAAAAGAGTCTAAAAAAGAGAGTATACATTTGACGAAGAAACTGTACATTGTACATATCTTACCTGATGCTTGTAAGTGGAAAAGGTGCTACTCTGAAACTGGCCAAAGACACTTCTTTCTTCATTATTGTCCTGGGGTGGGAGAGAAAATTTGTAGCTATTACATTTACATTTAGCTGAACGCTTTTATCCAAAGTAGTAGTAGTTGTATATTCAGTCATCATCTCACACAATACAATATACACCATAATTTAACATTTGATTTTTACAATGACTGAAAAGGTACAGACTGAAGCATATAATGCTTGCATGCATTCTTCAGTGCAACCCCAGATAAGTACTCGCTATTTGCATATCAATAGCGCCGGTCGTCAGGTGTGTTAAATACGTTCTCAGATACAGATTCACACCTAACTTCTTGTGAATGACATGTGTTACATTCCATTCGTAGAGGCAATTAGGCACTGTCTTTAGTCTGTGCTCAAGCGAGGGGACATTAAATGCGCATTCGCGGGAGCGCACGCACGCGTGCACGTGGCGCCATTAGGTACTGCAACCCCAGATGATTTCAATAACGCACCAAATATATGCCTGTCCTATATTCAAAAATCAAGACTCCAAAACAGTATTCCTAAAAGAAAATAGCACACACAAAAAACAGTATTCACAAACCATTTTCTTAAATAAAAACCAAAAGCGAATGACTCATGCTTTAACTGTATATCAGCATTGTTCCACAAGTTAACCTCAATAATAGAAATACACCTCCTTTTAATCCCTTTCTTAGCTTTTTGAACAGTACATTTACAGGTGTCTCTCAAATCATGTTTGTATTGAACAGCAGTGACTCTGCGTATTAACGTTGGGTGCTTATCAACGTTAGCTAACGTGAGCTAGCGCTCAAACTCGACGACGTCAATAAGCTGGCTTTAGCAAAACAGTCACTCACCATCAAAATCGTGGAACTTAGCGGGTGTAACATTATAATAAATTAGTTTAAAATTAAGAGTTGATATAGCTAGTATAAAGGTTGACGATTTCACGCTGCTGCTGCACGGCCCCGCAAAAACTGTCTTCAAATGAAGTCCGTGCTGCTTGGAGCAAAGGTATATGAACACTAGATAGCTTGAAGGCGGAGTCACAAACCAGCGGCGCTGAACCGCCGCCATCTTGCCCCAGTGAGCCTTGAGCGAGAGTGAGGGATCTGCCTCGGTCTCATAACTCATAACTCGCTGAAATATTGACGGATTTACAAACGGTTTGGTTTATTACAAGCATTATTAACGTGGCTATGATTCAAGCGGTGTGTAAAAACGGCCTTTAAGTAAAAGAAAGTAGACATTAATGGTATCAGCGCTGCCTAGAGCAAGATGGGCGCCCTACGACGACGTCGCTCTCCATTGGCCGGCAGCGCGGGTAAGCTATCTAGTGTTCTATATATATACGATCTATGGTCCGTTTGAGTTCACCATAGGACATTGACATTGGCATCGGGGTTAATGTGGGCGTGGCTAATATGGTAGCATCCAGTATCTTCTTGGCTACTATGGTAGCACCCAGTATCTTCTATGCAAAATGGCATCCAATGTAATAAAAAAAGTCAACCAACAAACTCGATTCTTGTACTGGATCTCCTCACTGGTATTGATTGATTGAATTGATTGATTGAAAAGTTTATTAACAGATTGCAGAATGGGTACAGTACAGTACAGCTCAATACATACAATTGTTAAGAGGATGCAGACCTGAGAAAGACTTTCGTCTTGTTTCCATCAGGGTCCCCCATTTTCAATTCATCATATGACACACATGACATACAGATAGACAGTACTGCTACATCTATACATTTATGACATACCAGATTTTCAAATACAGTACTGTTTGTGATACTAAAAAAATCCAGAAGAAGAGTATATACATTTGACATAGAAACTGTGCATTGGGGGAGGTTGGGTAGGTGGGGTGGGGCTGTACATTGGAGGTGGGGGGGTTGGGTAGGGGGGGGACACACAGTACATTGGAATACTGACAAAGCCAAAAAAAACTGACATTTGTAGGGGCCAGTTTTGAATTGCAGTCTCCCGTAGGTGTTCTTTGAGAGTGTTTTTGAAGGTGGGTAGTGATTTACATTCCTTTACAGCTTTGGGTAGGGCGTTCCACATTGTTGTGGCATAATTGCGAAACGTGTTTAGTCCCTTGTTTGAGCCGAATCTGGGTTTTACATGATTTGTGGAGCTCCCTCTGGTGTTGTGATCGTGGTATTCACTGACCTTTGGGAAGTATTTTGACATGTACATGGGTACCTTGGTCGTGTAGTGTATCTTGTAGACCAGGCCCATTGCAAGTTGCTGTACTCTGTCGTCTACTCTAAGCCATCCTAGGTTGGCAAAGTGTGCAGGGGTGAGGTGGGTTCTAGGAGTCAGGTCAAGCAGTAGTCTGACTAGTTTGTTTTGAGATGTTTGTAATTTGGTTTTTAGTGCCTTTGAGGTGCTTTGGTACCATGAGGTGCAAGCATAGTCGTAGTACCCTTGAATGAGTGCTCCTGCCAGAGTCTTCAGGGTATTCTTGTTTACCAGGGAGGAGATCCGGTACAAGAATCGAGTTCGTTGATTGACTTTTTTTATTACATTGGATGCCATTTTGTCACAGGAAAGATTAGCCTCTAGGATGGAACCCAGGTAGGTAATTTCATCTTTCCTTGTGACAATATTGTCACCCACTGTAACTGAGAAGCCGTCTGTTTTGCTGAGTTTGTTATTTGAACCGAAGAGAATGGACTCTGTTTTGCCCATGTGTAATGATAGTTTGTTGTCGGCGAGCCATATGCAGATTTTGCCTAGTTCAGAGCTGAGGGTTTTTTCAACCTGTAACTTGTTCTTGTCAGAGACCAGCAGCAAACAAGAATACCCTGAAGACTCTGGCAGGAGCACTCATTCAAGGGTACTACGACTATGCTTGCACCTCATGGTACCAAAGCACCTCAAAGGCGCTAAAAACAAAATTACAAACATCTCAAAACAAACTGGTCAGACTACTGCTTGACCTTACTCCTAGAACCCACCTCACCCCTGCCCACTTTGACAACCTAGGATGGCTTAGAGTAGACGACAGAGTACAGCAACTTGCAATGGGCCTGGTCTACAAGATACACTACACGACCAAGGTACCCATGTACATGTCAAAATACTTCCCAAAGGTCAGTGAATACCACGATCACAACACCAGAGGGAGCTCCACAAATCATGTTAAACCCAGATTCGGCTCAAACAAGGGACTAAACACGTTTCGCAATTATGCCACATCAATGTGGAACGCCCTACCCAAAGCTGTAAAGGACTGTGAATCACTACCCACTTTCAAAAACACTCTCAAAAAACGTGCAGAGAGAGAGAGAGAGAAGAGAAGAGAAGAGAAGAGAAGAGAAGAGAAGAGAAGAGAAGAGAAGAGAAGAGAAGAGAGAGAGAGAGAGAGAGAGACAGAGAGAGAGAGAGAGACAGAGACAGAGACAGAGAGAGAGAGAGAGAGAGAGAGAGAGAGAGAGAGAGAGAGAGAGAGACGTCGCTCTCCATAAGCTATCTAGTGTTCTATATATATCTATGGTCTGTTCGGGTGAAGGAGGTCAGTCGGGGCAACACCTCGAGGTCAGTCAGGTCACAGTAGCACCCAGTATATTCCATGGCTCTGGTAGCAACGTCATCACAGCCACGCGACAGAAGGTTAACCCTTTACTATAAAATAAGATAATATAATCCTTTATTGATCCCCTAGGGGGAAATTCAGGTGTCAGAGCAGCATGGGGGGGGGGGGCATAGATTCACAGTACAGTACAATATAGTAATATATCATATAATAATAATAAATAATAATAAAGTAATATAAAAAGTTATAAATAAGGTAATATAAAATAGTAATATAAAAGTACAAACACAAGATAGAAGGTTAACCCTTTCACTACCACACTACAGAAGGTTATTAATGAAGGTTATTAAAACCCTTTAATCGCCAAGGACGAGTTACCATGTCATTCTCCGCCATGCGTAATCTGCCAATGACGCTGGTCACCAGCAGATGACGAGGCATGACGCTTAGGACCTTGGCACAATTGAAAGTTTTAATATGATGTCAATCGGTATCAAACTACATTTGATGATGTAATATGTATTTAGGGCTATAAATCACGTTCTGCAGAATGCTGCAGAAAACGATAAAAACATATTTATACTTTAGACCGTATTTTAGTATGAATATGTGAATGAAAAAGTAGAACGTTGCTACATCCTAAACGATAGATACTTGACATTGAATGGGCCATGGTAATGTCAATTTAGCAATACAATTTAAAAAGTTATAGCCCTGCAAAGAAGGGGAACATCTCCATAGACTTACAGTGGTGGCAGAGAGGGGTATAAAATCAGAATAATCCCTGGCAGATAAAGGGTTAAGAAGAAGAAGAAGAAGAAGAAGAAGAAGAAGAAGAAGAAGAAGAAGAAGAAGAAGAAGAAGAAGAAGAAGAAGAAGAAGAAGAAGAAGAAGAAGAAGAAGAAGAAGAAGAAGAAGAAGAAGAAGAAGAAGTTTCAAGTTCAAGTTTCAAGTTTCTTTAATAGTTGTCATACAGAAGTACAGAATACTTTTGTACAAAATGCTTCTTACTGTTGCGCTCCAGAGACTGTGCATGACAAGATAAGTATGAAATAAAAACATAGTAAAAATAGTAAAAATTAGAAGTAAAAAAAGAGGTCACAGTGTTCAGTTTAGACATATGTACAATGTTCGTAGACGTAGTTACCATACAATATACAATACTGTGCAGTGTACTAATATACAATACTATATAGTGCAAGGCATAAATGGACGAGGTGCAGTTTAGGTACAATTCACAGTAGGTGTACGAGTTGTAGTGCAAATCCTTTATCAATAAATATAAAGTGTAAGTGTGTTTGTGTGATCTAAAGTGTGGAGAGTGGGTGCTGCAGTGTGTTGTTTGTTTGAGTGAGTGTGTGCGTGTGGGTGTGTGTGCTGTGTGCATTTGATGGTTGTTGCATAGTGATTATTGTTCGTTTAGCGATTATTGTTCGTTTAGCAGCCTGATGGCCTGGGGATAGAAGCTCCTTCTGAGTCTTTCTGTGCTCGCCATAAGACTCCGGTATCGCTTGCCTGACGGCAGCAGTTCAAAGAGGCAGTTGTTCGGGTGGCTCGAGTCCTTAATAATTCTCTTAGCCTTCCCCTTGCACCGCTTGTTGTAAATGTTCTGGAGGGTGGGAAGCCCCCCTCTAATTGTGCGTTCGGCTGAACGTGTCACTCTTTGTAGTCTGCTACGGTCTTTTGCAGTGCTATTCCCAAACCAGGAGGTGATGTTGCCGGTCAGGATGCTCTCTATTGTACATGAGTAGAAGTTCCTAAGGATCTTCTGACTGACTTGGAACTTCCTTAGGCGCCTGAGGAAGTAGAGGCGTTGTCGTGCCTTCTTCACAACACTGTCAATGTGTGTGGTCCATGTCAAGTCCTCGGATATGTGGGCTCCGAGGTACTTGAAACTGTTCACTCTCTCAACTGGTGCCCCGTCGATGCTGAGGGGGCTGTAGTCCTTGACCCCCGACCTCCTGAAGTCCACAATCATCTCTTTTGTTTTGCTGACGTTCAGGGAGAGGCAGTTCTCCTGACACCACTGTGACAGGTTCTCTACCTCTTCCAGGTAGGCCCTTTCGTCGTTGGCAGAGATCAGGCCCACCACTACTGTGTCATCAGCAAATTTGATGATGGTGTTGTTGTTCCGCTGTGCTACGCAGTCATGTGTGTACAGGGAGTAGAGGAGGGGGCTCAGAACACAGCCCTGGGGGGCCCCTATGTTGAGCGTGATGGATGAGGAGGTGCAGTTGCCGGCTCTTACCACCTGGGGTCTGCCCGTCAGGAAGTCCAGGACCCACTGGCACAGGTCATAGTTCAAGCCCAGGTCCCTGAGCTTGGCTATGAGTTTGGAGGGGACTATGGTATTGAATGCTGAGCTGTAGTCGATGAACAGCATTCTCACATAGTTCCCCTGCCTCTTGTCCAGATGTGATGCTGCTGTGTGCAGCACATGGGCTATGGCGTCCTCCGTGGACCTGTTGGGGCGATATGCAAATTGCAGAGGGTCCAGGTTGATGGGGAGGGAGCATATTGTTGGCCAATGTGCAATCGATAGGAAACAAATTGGACGACATCAGAGCAAGGATCCAATTCCAGAGGGACATTCGGGATTGTAACGTCCTCTGTTTCACAGAAACTTGGCTGAGTCCAGATGTCCCGAATCATGCAATAGAACCGGCAGACCACTTCTTCGTTCTACGCAAAGACCGGACGGCATTAGAGTCATTAAAGAAGAAAGGAGGCGGCATTGCCTTCATGATAAACAAGGAGTGGTGCGATGTAGGCAACACAAAGGAAATGTCTAACCACTGCTCCCCAGACCTGGAGTTTATCACGATAAAATGTCGACCCTTCTTCCTCCCAAGAGAGTTAACGTCCATCATCCTCATCGGAGTGTACATTCCACCACACGCGAACACTGAGGTCGCACTTTCAAAACTCCACGACGAGGTAAACAAACTCCAAGCAGCTAATGTTGACGCTGCCATTTTGGTCTTGGGGGATTTCAACAGCGCGCGTCTTAAAAAGGTGCTGCCGAATTTCTATCAGCATGTGACCTGTCCCACCAGAGGCGAGAACATATTAGACCATGTATACTCGCAATTTAAGAATGGGTACAAGTCACAGGCTCTTAGTCCATTCGGTAAAAGCGATCACGCCGCCATTTTCCTTTTGCCTAAGTACAAACAGAGTCTCAAGCGAACGCCGGTGGTCTCGCGAGAGGTTAAGCGTTGGGCCGTGACGTCAGTGGAGTCACTCCAAGCAGTGCTGGGAAGCACAGAATGGAGTGTATTCCGTGATAACACAGCCAATATTAACGAATACACCGAAACGGTGATTGACTATGTCTGTACTCAGGTAGAAGTAATAATCCCCACCACCAAAATTAATATCTACCCAAATCAAAAGCCCTGGGTAGACAAATCCGTCCGTGAGGCTCTGAAAGTGCGCACATCAGCATACAACACCGGGCTGGTGACAGGCAACATGGAAGAACACAAGATGGCAAGATACAACGTCAGGAGAGCAGTAATAGAGGCAAAACGGCGTTACAGGGATAAAGTTGAACTTCAGTTTGAACAGGCTGACTCTAGAGGCATGTGGCAGGGCCTCAGAACAATGACAGACTACAAAGGAACCCCCCTCAAACTGAACAGTGACATCTCCTTAGCAAATGATCTCAACTCCTTCTATGCGAGGTTTGAGGCTGTGAACAACAACACCAGCCTACAAACCACGGCAATGGGGGGGGGGGGGGGTCTGCTGATGGAGACTCAGTGTTCAGGGTAACAGAGCATGAGGTGAGACGGATCTTTAAAAAAGTGGATATCAGGAAGGCAGCAGGACCGGACGGCATCCCCGGCCGCGTCCTAAAAGTCTGTGCCGACCAACTGGCCCCGGTATTCACTGACATCTTCAACCTGTCCTTGGAACAGGCCGTCATCCCCACCTGTCTGAAGAAGTCCACCATCATCCCTGTACCCAAAAAATCTACGCCCGCTTGCCTCAACGACTACCGCCCTGTAGCCCTCACCTCCATAGCCATGAAGTGCTTTGAGAAGCTAGTGAAGGGCTACATCTGTTCCTCCCTCCCCATCAACCTATAATATATAATATATAATATATTATATAATATAAAGTGTAAGAAGAAGAAGAAGAAGAAGAAGAAGAAGAAGAAGAAGAAGAAGAAGAAGAAGAAGAAGAAGAAGAAGAAGAAGAAGAAGAAGAAGAAGAAGAAGAAGAAGAAGAAGAAGAAGAAGAAGAAGAAGAAGAAGAAGAAGAAGAAGAAGAAGAAGAAGAAGAAGAAGAAGAACGTGACCTTGGCAACTAGCAACTGGTCATGTGGCTAATATGGAAGCACCCAGTACAGTATGGCTCTGGTAGCAAGGGGATGCATAGATTCACAGTACAGTACAATATAGTAACATATAATATAATAATAATAAATAATAATAAAGTAATATAAAAAGTAATAAATAAGGTAATATAAAATATAAAATAGTAATATAAAAGTACAAACACAAGATAGTGTTATGAAGTCTCTACCACGCAACAGAAGGTTATAACCCTTTCACTACCACACTACAGAAGGTTATTAACGACTATGATTGCACCTCATGGTACCAAAGCACCTCAAAGGGCGCTAAAAACAAAATTACAAACATCTCAAAACAAACTGGTCAGACTACTGCTTGACCTTACTCCTAGAACCCACCTCACCCCTGCCCACTTTGACAACCTAGGATGGCTTAGAGTAGACGACAGAGTACAGCAACTTGCAATGGGCCTGGTCTACAAGATACACTACACGACCAAGGTACCCATGTACATGTCAAAATACTTCCCAAAGGTCAGTGAATACCACGATCACAACACCAGAGGGAGCTCCACAAATCATGTTAAACCCAGATTCGGCTCAAACAAGGGACTAAACACGTTTAGCAATTATGCCACATCAATGTGGAACGCCCTACCCAAAGCTGTAAAGGACTGTGAATCACTACCCACTTTCAAAAACACTCTCAAAGAACACCTACGGGAGACTGCAATTTGAAACTGGCCCCTGTAAATGTCCTAACCCCTCCAATGTACAGTAAATGACCAAGTATGGTTGTCAATATTCCAATGTACAGTTTTGCTTGTACAGTTGTACAGTGTCCCCCCCCCCCCCACCCCTCCTGCCCAACCGAACCACCTCCAATGTACAGCCCCCCACCCCACCTACCCAACCTCCCCAATGTACAGTGTCAGTTTTTACGTCAAATGTATATACTCTTTTCTGAACTATTTTTGTATCACAAACAGTGCTGTATTTGCAAATCTGGTGTGTCATAAATGTATAGATGTAGCACAGTGGAGGCTGCTGACCAAATTTTTAGGTGAAGCACAAATTATTATATTATATATTAAATTATATTTTTTAAACATCCCCAACGCTGCAACACCCCCATTCCTCCCAGGTGTCAGGCTCCTCATTCGCTTCCATTCATTTTGGGGACCATGTTTAAATATCATCCTTCTGAAGTATAAACAAACTATACTGCTGTGACGATTTCAATAAAACAGACCATTCTGAGTCAATGGTATGCAGTGGTGTTGCGCAATATGTCAGGGCCCCCCCGCAGGGCAGACCACTCCCCTAAATCAAACCAAGCAGACCATGTACAGTATACAGTGGCTCTGCGGCCCGATCAAACCAAGCAGACCATGTATAGTATACAGTGGCTCGGCGGCCCGATCAAACCAAGCAGACCATGTACAGTATACAGTGGCTCGGCGGCCCGATCAAACCAAGCAGACCATGTACAGTATACAGTGGCTCGGCGGCCCGATCAAACCAAGCAGACCATGTACAGTATACAGTGGCTCGGCGGCCCCTGATTGATTGATTGATTGATTGATTGATTGATTGAAAACTTTATTAACAGATTGCAGAATGGGTACAATACAGTACAGCTCAATACACACAATTGTTAAGGGGATGCAGACCAGAGAAAGACTTTCGTCTTGTTTACATCAGGATCCCCCATTTTCAATTCATCAGGACATATATGACATACATGACATACAGATAGTCAGTACTGCTACATCTATACATTTATGACATACCAGATTTGCAAATACAGTACTGTTTGTGATACAAAAGGAGTCAAGAAAAGGGAGTATATACATTTGACGTAGAAACTGTACATTGGAGGAGGTTGGGTGGGGTTGTGTGGGGGGGGGGTTGGGTACATTGGGATATTGACAACCATACTGGGTAATTTACATTGGAGGTGGTTGGGGGGGGGAGAAACACTGTATAAACAAGCAAAACTGTACATTGGGGGGGGGGGGGGGGGGGAGACACTGTACAAACAAGCAAAATTGTACATTGGACTATTGACAACCATACTAGGTAAATGACTGTACATTGGAGGGGGTTGGGTTAGGACATTTACAGGGGCCAGTTTTGAATTGCAGTCTCCCGTAGGTCAAACCAAGCAGACCATGTACAGTATACAGTGGCTCGGCGGCCCGATCAAACCAAGCAGACCATGTACAGTATACAGTGGCTCGGCGGCCCGATCAAACCAAGCAGACCATGTACAGTATACAGTACTCAGGATTGAATTCAAAGTCTCCCTGCTCACCCACAAATGCCTCTACGGAAACGCCCCCCTATACCTCAAAGAACTCATCACCCCTCACTCCTCCTCTCGACATCTCCGCTCTGGCCAGGCAAACCTCCTCCAGCGCCCAAGGACAAATCTATGCACTATGGGAGATCGGGCTTTTTGCTCCTCCGCTCCCAGTCTGTGGAATGCTCTCCCTGACTACCTGAGAGCACCACAGACTGTGGATGTTTTTAAGAAAGGCCTCAAAACCCACCTTTTTAGTAGAGCCTTCTGTTGACCTTTTATCAATTTTTTTTTTGCTCCACACATTTTATGTTCTTTTACCAATTTATTTTATCAGTTTTATTATTCTATGTTTCTCTGCTATTTTATGTTTTAGTCTTGCCTATTTTTATATTCTTTCTTTCCTTTATTCTCGCTAGCTTTTAAGTCCCTTAACTGTAGCGCTCTGAGAGTTGCCCCGCAACTGTAAAGCGCATTACAAATGAAATCTATTATTATTTTATTATTACAGTGGCTCGGCGGCCCGATCAAACCAAGCAGACCATGTACAGTATACAGTGGCTCGGCGGCCCCTGATCAAACCAAGCAGACCATGTACAGTATGGCTCGGGCCCATCAAAAAATAACACAGTATGCTATGACTGGCCCCTGTAAATGTCCTAACACAACCCCCTCAATGTACAGTAAATGACCAAGTATGGTTTTGTCAATATTCCAATGTACAGTTTTGTTTGTACAGTGTATGTCCCCCACCCCCACCTCCAATGTACAGTCCCGTCCCCCCCCCTACCCAACCTCCTCCAATGTACAGTTTTGCTTGTACAGTTGTACAGTGCCCCCCCCCCCCCCCTCCCCACCCACCGAACCACCTCCAATGTACAGCCCCCCACCCCACCTACCCAACCTCCCCAATGTACAGTGTCAGTTTTTACGTCAAATGTATATACTCTTTTCTGGACTCTTTTTGTATCACAAACAGTGCTGTATTTGCAAATCTGGTGTGTCATAAATGTATAGATGTAGCAGTACTGTCTATCTGTGTGTCATGTATGTCATATATGTCCTGATGAATTGAAAATGGGGGACCCTGATGTAAACAAGACGAAAGTCTTTCTCTGGTCTGCATCCCCTTAACAATTGTGTGTATTGAGCTGTACTGTATTGTACCCATTCTGCAATCTGTTAATAAAGTTTTCAATCAATCAATCAATCAATCAATCAAGGCCAAGTGCCATATATCCTAATGTTGTTAAAGAGACAGTCAGACTGTAGCCTAGTGTCTGGGCTGTAGCTATAGTTGATCATATTACTAGTCAAGGCTATCACACCAACTTCGAAAGAGTGCCTAAGCTTAACCAGTGTAGAAACAGGCGTCGGCCAATCAGAGAGCGTCTTGCCAGAAATGCGGCTAGGTTTAGAAATAACGCATGCTTCACAGCCGATGTAAACATGGACGCATGGTGATGACGTCAGCAGCACGCATGCTTCACAGCCGACGTAAACATGGACGCATGGTGATGACGTCAACAGCACGCATGATTCACAGCCGATGTAAACATGGACGCATGGTGATGACGTCAGCAGCACGCATGCTTCACAGCCGACGTAAACATGGACGCATGGTGATGACGTCAGCAGCACGCTGGCCTTACCAATGAATGAATGAATGAAAACTTTATTTAACAGATTGCAGAATGGGTACAATACAGTACGGCTCAATACATACAATTGTTAAGGGGATGCAGACCTGAGAAAGACGTTTGTCTTGTTTCCATCAGGGTCCCCCATTTTCAATTCATATAGACATTTATGACATACACAACATACATGACATTTATGGCATAGGGACATATAGGTATTTAGTACTGATACATTTGTGACATAGGCGGCATTCAAATATACAGTACTGTTACCCCTAGATCCCGACAGAGTATATACATATGATGGGGAGGGGACTGTACATTAGGAGGGGGTGGGTGGGTGGGAGGGAAATATACATACGGCGGGGAGGGAATATATACATGCGGTGAGGAGGAGACTGTCTATTAGGAGGTGGTGGGGGTTTGGGGCATTTACGGTGGCCAGTTTCGAATTGCAGCCTCCCGTAGGTGCTCTTTAAGAGCGGTTTTGAATGTGGGCAGGGATTCACATTCCTTTACAGCTTTGGGTAGGGCGTTCCACATTGTTGTGGCATAATTGCGAAACGTGTTTAGTCCCTTGTTTGAGCCGAATCTGGGTTTAACATGATTTGTTGAGCTTCCTCTGGTGTAGTGGTTGTGGTATTCACTGACCTTTGGGAAGTATTTTGACATGTACATGGGCACCCCGGTCGTATAGTGTATCTTGTAGACCAGGCCCATTGCAAGTTGCTGTACTCTGTCGTCTACTCTAAGCCATCCTAGATTGTCAAAGTGGGCAGGGGTGAGGTGGGTTCTGGGGTTCAGGTCAAGTAGTAGTCTGACCAGTTTGTTTTGTGATGTTTGTAATTTTGTTTTAAGCGCCTTTGAGGTGCTTTGGTACCATGAGGTGCACGCATAGTCATAGTACCCTTGAATGAGTGCTCCTGCCAGAGTCTTCAGGGTATTCTTGTTTACCAGAGAGGAGATCCGGTACAAGAATCTAGTTCGTTGGTTGACTTTTTTTATTACATTGGATGCCATTGTCACAGGAAAGATTTGCCTCTAGGATGGAACCCAGGTAGGTAATTTCGTCTTTCCTTGTGACAATATTGTCACCCACTGCAACTGAGAATCCGTCGGTCTTGCTGAGTTTGTTATTTGAACCGAAGAGAATGGACTCTGTTTTGCCCATGTGTAATGATAGTTTGTTATCAGCGAGCCATATGCAGATTTTGCCTAGTTCCGTGCTGAGGGATTTTTCAACCTGCAATTTGTTCTTGTCAGAGACCAGCAGGGCTGAGTCGTCCTCAAACAGGAACAAGTTGCAGTCACAGGCTGACGACATGTCATTTGCATAAATTAGGAAGAGTAGCGGTCCTAGTATGCTTCCTTGTGGAACACCACAGCTCACTGTGAGGGGGGGGGATAGAGTACCGTTTACCTCTACCATCTGTTCTCTCCCCTCCAGGTAGGATTGCATCCAGCTCACTGATAAGCTATCAAAACCAATTGCTTTTAGCTTGTCCATTAGAATGGAGTGATTGACAGTGTCGAAGGCCTTTTGTAGGTCCAGCATGACCATGCCGCAGTATTTGCCCGCGTCCACCTCTTGTTTGATGTGGTCGTTCAAATAGAGGAGGCATGTGTCAGTGGAGTGGGACGTTCTGAAGCCAGATTGGAATTCGTAGATTAGATTTTTTTCCGCCAGGTACTTTTCGACCTGTTCGTAGACTATTTTCTCCATGACTTTCGAGATGGAGGTAAGAATAGAAACAGGGCGGTAGTTGCCTGGGTCTAATTTGCTGCCCTTTTTGTGCAGAGGGGTCACTCTCGCAATTTTGAAGTCCTTGGGGACGTGCCCCTGTTTTATAGAGAGGTTTATTATGTGTGTGATGACTGGGGTGATGGCGGCTGCTGCGTCTCTGAGGAATTTGGAGGGGATGTTGTCATGGCCAGTGGCCTTGTTAGGTTGGAGGGCGCTCAATTTTTTGAGTACCTCATCGGTTGTTACCATTTCAAGTTTGAAGTCGTCTTTGTGGACCCCTAGGTTTTTGTAGTATGCTACTATGTGTTCTACCCCATAATGCCCTGAGTGGGAGGGTAGTTTGTTTACCAGTGTTGTGGCTATGTTTGTGAAGAAGATGTTTAAGTAATTGGCTACATCCAGCTTGTCTGTGATGAGCGTGTTGTCCGTCTTTATGTTTATGTTTGAGAATCTGGTTTTAAGTTTTTTACTGCAGCCTAGTTGATTATTGAGTAATTTCCAAAGTTCACGGACTGCATTCTGTGATGTTGATCCTGCAGACAACTGTAGATAAGTTTCTCAAGACATTTAATGTTCCTTCTCATATATTATTTCTTCTCATATATTATTATTTCTATTACTATTAATATTGGTTATAATAGTTAATGAATTGATTGGTTGGTTTATTGATTAATAATTAACATTATTATGTTATTTTCCTTTTCTTTCATTTAGAATTCATATGTCTTTTGAATTATTTGTATGCACGTAGAAGATATGTATGCACATATGTTGGTGTGCATGTTTGTATGTAGGTATGCATGTTGTGTACATGTTGCGTGTGTATGTGTATATATGCATGTTGAATGTTTCTGTGTGCGTATGTGCATGTGCATAATGTGCGTGTACCTATTTGTATATATACCTATGTATTTCTGTATGCACTGATATCATTGTCCATCTGATCTCTCTCTCTCTCTCTCTCTCTCTCTCTCTCTCTCTCTCTCTCTCTCTCTCTCTCTCTCTCTCTTCCCCCCCCCCCCATCTATATTCTCATCTTTTGGCTAGGGAGTTGTGGTTATCGTGAGGCTACTCACCCAAAATCCTTGGACCTATGGGGTTAAGGTTACATGGGCTGGGTGGTTCTGTGTTGGTTGTTGTTTTGATATTGTCTGTCTGTGTCTTGTCTGTTCGTCTTGTCTTGTCTTTTCCTATCTGGTTATGTCTTGTCTTGTTATGTATTGTCTTGTTATGTCCTGACATGTTTGATTGAAATTGATTGAAAACTTTATTTAACAGATTGCAGAATGGGTACAGTACAGTACAGCTCAATACACACAATTGTTAAGGGGATGCAGACCAGAGAAAGACTTTCGTCTTGTTTACATCAGGGTCCCCCATTTTCAATTCATCAAAACATTTTCATTATACTTGCTCAACTCTCTATTGTTCCTGGATCTATGCTGTTTTATTGGGTCATTGGTGGTATTCTCCCAATTACTAAAGATCAAGATGGATAATACAAAAGGACTTAAAATTATACACTTGAACATAAGGAGTCTCAAACACAAAATTGACCTATTGCGGCCGTGGGTGGAACAGCATAAACCCAATGTAATTACACTTTCTGAAACCTGGCTTAATAACGAGATATCCAACAACGAAATCAAGCTAACTAATTATGTCATATATAGAACTGATAGAGGTTCGATAGGTGGTGGTGTAGTCACTTATGTGTCATCAGATCTGGCTGCTGAATTAATTGTGCCTGCAGTTGTCCCTGTTCATTTTGAGGGTATTTTTGTGAAGGTAATCCTACACGAGAACAAATATATAACAATTGGTAACATCTATAGACCTCCTTCAGCTCCTGTTGATTCCTTTAACTGTTTAGTCTCCACCATAAATTCTATTCATGGTAAAAATGAACTTGTAATTTTAGGAGATTTTAACCGTTGCTGGTTGGATAAATGCTAAAAACATTATTGGGAACTTGAATCTAACCCAGCTAATAAGTGAGCCCACTCGGGTTACACCCACTTGCCAATCTCTGCTCCATTGGATCTTGGTCTCACACCCTAATCGTATTATTGATTCAGGTATTTCGGCAGATTGCATGGTGTTCTGCAGTTGGAAAATCAAATTACCCAAACTTCCCCCAAAATTCATAAAAATTAGGCAAGATAGAAAAATCAATGTTGATGAATTAATGATTAATGATCTAATTTCAGTTAACTGGGACCGATATCAAATCATCTCAAATGTTCATGAAGCTTGGGAATTCCTTCACACGGAACTAACCAGAATTATCGACAAACATGCTCCATTCAAAACTATCAAAGTCAAGGGTAGTCACCTTCCATGGATAACTTCAGACCTCATCAGCACCTTCAGGCAGAGAGATAAGGCATGGGCCACATATCGTAGGACTAAGGATCATGCAAACTGGGAAACATACAGACAGCTTAGAAATAAAAGTAAAATATTGACTCGGAATGCAAAATCAAATTATTATAAAGAATCTCTCAACTCTGATTTTAAAAACACTAAACAATTTTGGAAAAAAATTTAAACTATAACTAATTCATCTGATAAAAATATTCAATGTAATCAATTAAAAGTTAATAACACCATATTGCATAATCCTCTTCTTGTAGCTCAAGCCTTTAACCAACACTTCTCTTCAGTCTGTACTCCCACAATACCGGATCCTTATGTCATCTGTAACAATGCACCACCTTGCAACAGCTCCTTCTCGTTCACGAAAATCTCACCTATTGATGTTCTGAATGCCATAAAAGACCTCAAAGTGTGTAGTGGCCCAGGCCTAGATGGTTTAGAAAGCAAATTTCTTAAACTTGCTCCACACATGCGGGCGGCTACGTGGCGTAGTGGGCAAGGCGCTCGCCATGAAATCTGGAGACGCTGGGCTTGCCTGTTCGAGCCCAGCGCTCCACATTTGCTTTCAGTTTAGCTGGTCGTCCGTACTAATACACATTGGCCGTATTAGGGGGTGGGAAACTGATGGGTGGGGATCGGGCGTTGTGGACAGCGACTCTTACAGGTCGGTTGGTGCGCCTGCGCAGTAGAATCAGGAAGTGTCGGGGGCAGCGTGAGCCTCCCACGCGTTACTCCTCGCCACTGAGAGATCGAGCTGCGCAGGTGAAAAGATGCGACTGCTGTTACCTCAAGTACCGGAGGGGACTTGTGTTATGTATGACTTAGTCCACATTGCAGCCGGCTTGTGGGAGGCAAGAAACAGCGTTTGTGACAGGGGAGGGTTGAATTGGATGATACGAAATTGGGATGGGAGAAAATATAGAAAAATGGGAGAAAAAGTGGATAAAAAAAAACTTGGTCCACACATTTTGATGTACTCCCTCTGTGATCTCTATAATCTGTCTTTATTATCACATGAAATACCATCTATCTGGAAGCACTCAAAAATCACTCCTCTCCACAAAGCAGGCAATGTACTAGATCCCAATAATTACAGACCAATAGCAATTATTTGTTCCATAGCAAAAGTCTTTGAAAAGTTAATTTATAAACAACTGTCTAATTATCTCAGCAACAACAATATTTTATCACCTTCGCAATCTGGTTTTCGCTCCAATCATTCCACAACTACTACTTTATTAAAACTAACTAATGATATATTTTCTTCATCTGGTAATGGTAATCTCACTGGTGCAATATTTATTGATTTAACAAAAGCCTTTGATTTGGTCAACCATTATCTCCTATTAGATAAACTGTACGCCATTGGCCTCTCACGCAATGCCCTACTCTGGTTTAATTCATATCTGCACAACAGAAAACAATGTGTTGCTATACAGGGTGGTAGATCTGAATTGGCAGTACAGGAACGTGGGGTGCCACAAGCCTCAACATTAGGCCCGCTCTTGTTCTCAATATTTATTAATTATCTCCCCTCAATTTTCACAGGTTGTAATACTCAACTCTATGCCAACGACACAGTGATATATACATCTCAAATCACCTTAGCTCAAATTCAGTCAACACTGCAATTAAATGTCAATAAACTCGAATCATGGCTCTCGGCTAATAAACTTCTAATCAACAAAACTAATACTATGCTCTTTGTGACCACCCGTAATCTTGCATCCAAAACCATTAATCAACCATTTAATATCACTTGTCTGGACGGTACACAACTGCATAGAGTTGATCACATTAAATACCTTGGTCTATGGCTTGATTCAGAACTCTCATATAAATGTCACATTGATAATATTGTTAGAAAAGTCAACTTTAGTGCTGGTATTCTCTACCGCAACAGAAAATGTTTCACACTCCCTGTCAGAAAGAAACTGGTTCATCAACTAATCTTACCCATCATGGATTACACTGACGTAGTTTACCAAACTGCATCTAAAACCAACCTTCTTCCACTAAACACACTATTCAACCGTCTATGCAGATTTGCTCTTGGCTGCCCATATTTGACACACCACTGCACCATGTATGAAAACCTTAATTTGCCAGCTCCCACAGTAAGACGACATCAGCACTGGTTACAGTTCATTTTTAAATGTATTCACTTCAATTATCCGCAATATCTCAAACAGTATATGGACCCTTTCACCTCTAGACATCAACTGAGACACTGTGCACAGCTATTTTTTAAAGTTCCAACAAATGTAACTACCTCAGTTGGCAAAAAATCATTCATGTTCAAAGGTCCATCTGACTGGAATAATCTTCCAGTTCATATTCGAGCTATAACATCCTCACAACTGTTTAAAACTGCGCTGTCCTCTCACCTTGAGATTACTTGTTCATGTTTCCACCAATAATAGTATAACCGATCTTTGATGCAATCACTTGAATATGTGCTCTGTGTTTTGTTGTTTGTTTGTCTTATGTTCCTCTTGTTTGATGTTGTTTGAACCTGTTTATTATTAATTTTATCTTGTTTTTGTTTGGTTTTTGTTTGTTTCTTTTGTTTTGTTATGTTTAATACATAATAATTTATGTATTTTGTAAGCTGTGGACCCCCTTGAAAACGAGATGGTTCATCTCAAGGGGTAATTCCAAATAAAGAATTTCAATATATACTACCACACTACAGAAGGTTAACCCTTTCACTACCACACTACAGAAGGTTAACCTTTCACTGCCACACTACAGAAGGTTAACCTTTCACTGCCACACTACAGAAGGTTAACCCTTTACTATCACGCGACAGAAGGTTAACCTTTTACTATCGCACTACAGAAGGTTAACCCTTTACTATCACACTACAGAAGGTTAACTCTTTCAATACCACACTACAGAAGGTTAACTCTTTCACTACCACACTACAGACGGGTAACTCTTTCACTACCACACTACAGAAGGTTAACTCTTTCACTACCACACTACAGATGAACCTTTCACTACCTCAACCAGGTCGATCACTGCCTTGAGAGCACTCCGCTCCATCTCAGCAGCTCTTGCTTTGAGTTCCTCCCCGGGCTTCGCCACGCATGGCCGCTTGGCAAAATGTCAAGCGTTTGCTCAGAGGGACAGGTGCATGGAGGGAGGTTTTCTTACTGAACACCCGGTCTCGCAAGAAGCTGGTCAACTTCTCCTCTCCCACAGCATGGGCTGAGTTGAAGTCCGCGATGAGTTCATCGGAGGCAGGCATGGCTGACTGTAGAGTGCGGAGGGTGGGTGAGGCTGGATCAAATGGGAAGGAATCAAACTCATGCATGCATGCGACCAGGTCCTGCACACGCTGCTCATCTTCTCTCATCCTTTTCGGACCACATTCTATGTGCTTCCTCTTGGCTTTTTGTGGCCAGGGCATTGTGAGCCACCCGGATCTTGGCCAAATTGTTCACATTTCTGGAGTGCACCAGCAGCTGCTTCTCATTCTGGAGGATGGAGAGCCAGCCAGACTTCATTTTGCTGCCCTTGTTCATTGTACACTCGATCCACATGTCCCAGGCCATGTTGGAGTAGGGGTTGCCTGTGATGGACTGAGTGAAGTCAGTACGAAGGAAGGCGACCTGATCAGCAGGGAGAGCTGTCAGCATTGCCCAGAAGTCAGGCAGCCACCTTCCATACGTATTGTTGTCGTACACTACCGTCCATGGCAGCATGGCACGCAGAGAGCTGACATACTCATCCCAGTTGCAGATATGTACTGCATGCACACTCTGCATGAGTGCATCTGTCATAGACAGGAAGTCCCTCCAGTAGTCCGCCATGTCACTGGCCTCCACCTGGGTGAATACATTGGTGATGAGGCTCTCGAGGTCAGTATCATCCTCCAGTGCCGCATGTGCAGCTGCACAGGGTCCTTGGGAGAGACTCATATCTCTCAGAATCTCAAGGTTCTCCCTCGTCTCATCAGCCAGGTTGGGCATGAGCCTCCCCTTTACCAGCTGACTCATGAGTGCCTCATAGATGAGCCTCAAGCAACGCAGCCCCCTCTTGTAATGCTTGCCTTTCAGTGCACGGTCGACGGAGCCTTCTGCAATAACTCCTCCTGCCACGAGTACATCTCCTAGCTCACTCCCCTTGTAGCGCTTGTAGACAGCGCTCGTCATCACACACTGTGTATGGAAGGGACCAAGAAAGGGTACAATGTCATGGTACTTGTTTGAGTTCTCGGCCTTGAGCAGAGTGATGAGGACGTACACAGGATGATCTCCCACTAAGAAGGCGAAGGGCATGTGCTTAGTGGCGATGATGGTAGACAGCTTCTCCATGATGTCATTCACAACTGACTTGTTGGGCGGTTGATTGTAAGATGTATGAAAATAAGCCTTGCTCTTCCTCTGCTCCCTATTCAAGCCAGCGTGAAACCCAGGGGATTGTCTGCTCAACTGCAGCAGGACGATCACCATTTGTATCTGCACGAGCAAGGGCATGAATAATACTCCGCTTGCGCTGAGGCTCTGTACTTAATGAGAACATAGTGGGCTTAGGGCGGATGGGAGCTTGATGGTCCTTGATGGTCCTATACGGCATAACTGCCTGCATCTCAGACGCCTTCTCAGTCAGTGCCTGCGACACAATCTTGGCATCTTTTATGCACGCATGCTCAACCTGGATGTTTGCCTCATAGTCCTGTACAAGACATTCTAGACGTTGCAGAAACATCCAGTTACAGCGGTGTGCAGTACCCCCTCCTGTCAAGGTGTCATTGAGAAAGTCGTCATTGTCAATGATACTGATGCTTGGTTCTCCCTCAGCGATCCTGCCAGGACACACCGAACACCGCTCAAGGTCATGCATGGTCCAGACATCACGCAGGAGAAGCACATTCTGGTAGCTTATCCCCATGCCCAGCTTGTAGTAAGAGTCAACAAGCTCCTTGTTTCGAGTCATCCCATGAAGGGTGACAGTGGCATTGATGGCGGTAGTGGTGGGTCGCTTTATGATGTACTGTGTTACGAGAGAGGTGAGAGAGTGTGTGCTTGGAGTCAGATCTACCCCCTTCTTCCCCCACAAAGCAGATAGCAGCTGCACCATGAGAGGCGAACGCTCTTCCTCCTCTTCTAGCTCCTCGACCCTCGGTGGCCATGGGACGAGTTTGACTGACTTGATGTCATCCCCCTGAGCCACATTACGGACCAGTTGCTCACTGCTGACACCGATGGAGGAGAGTGCTGTTTTTTCGACATATGAACCACCCCCAGACGTGTCATAGACTAGATGACTATGGCTCCTCTGAGGGCGGGAGTGGAAGCCGATCTTGTTCTCAAACTCCCGGGTCAGGATGTCTTTGATGTAGGATAACTTGACCCCGGATGTTGGGAATCCATACAGAGAAATTATAGAGCTGTAGTCTTGGAGGAGACTCTGCAGTGATCTCAGCTCATGTTCCTCAAAGATAACTGTTCTGATGTGGTCAAAGAAGATAGTCTGAGCCTCACGGAGAGTGACATTGTGCATGTGTGGGAGTTTGTCATCTTCACTCATTTTCTGGTAATTACGCACATATTTCAACCAGCATTTGAGGTGGTATCGGATTTCAAGTGCATAGGGCTGATCAGCATAATCAATCAGACAGTTGATTCTGTCTCGCATTCTCTGATCTTCCAGTGTGGCTCTTGAAAGCTGCCCATGCGTGGCAGTGGCGAATATTCATGGAAGCCAAGGGAAGCCAAGCTTCCCCAAAAAAAATTTAAATAATTTTTTTTTTTATTATTTAAAAAGAAATTATAGTTTACAATAATAAAAAAATCATTATTTTTCATCTCTGTGTTATAATAATTTTCTCCCGACTGGAGAAATTAACCGAACGAGCGAAACTGCGCCCACTCTCTCTTTGTCACTGACTGAGGCAGCTGCCAGCCTGGAGGCTCACGAGATAAAGCTGTGAACGAGGTTAGGACGCCAGGCCGGTTTCTTTTTTGTTTATTCATCCAATTACCTCATTATTAGCCAATAAGATTCGAGCTGGGTTGAGCTTAGCTCCTCTCACGAGATAAAGCTGGGAACGAGGTTACTTAGCTCCTAACGGTCCACGGCCCAGTTGGGTCTAGGTAAGGGGAATATATGGACCAGCAGCCAGCACAGCACACCACTGTGGATATTATGATTTAACAAATCTATCTGTCCAGGAGGAGGACCACATTATTGGCCAGGTAAGCACTGAGCAGCCTGACATAGGCTAGCTTGGTTTCTAACTAACGTAACCAAGCTAGCTTGGTTGTAGCCCCTTTCATGACTGCAATGCAAGCCAGGGGCTCGAATACGCAGTCACTTATTCCTCCGTAGTAGCCAGGTTAATGTGCACCATCAAGCACTGCTTAAAAGCTAGCGGTGGGTCCAAAATATATCAGATATAAATGTCAAAGGTACCCAGCGTTCCATTAGGGCAGGGGTCAGCAACCTTTACTATCAAAAGAGCCACTTTTCCCCCGTCCCACAAAATAAAATGCTCAGGGAGCCGCACAACGTTTTATATATCCCCAAGCATACCCCACATTTAGCATAAAAAAACGCCTGACAATTGCATACCCAAAGTAATTTGCGATTTATTATACTTTATACTTATAGCACACAGTTTGTTACATTAATGGGATTATAAAGCAACAAAAAGAAAAAAAATTACTTTTTAATTGCTGTTTTTACCTGTTATAACAAAGGAAAACCTCAAACTCTTATGAAGAGGAGAAAAAATACTGGCTGTGTAGACCTATTTTTTTTATAAAACACAGAAGAGGAGACAAAACACTGGTGTCTGTAGACCGACTTTGAAATAAAACCCTGAACTATTCAGGTATATTTGAGTCCTTCCCTTATTTGTGGAACATTTATAAAATCGAAAGTAGTCCACTTTGAAAAAAGAATACCATGTGTAGACCTACTTTGAAATAAAACACAGAAAAGGAGAAAAAACACTGGCATCTGTAGACCTACTTTGAAATAAAACCCTGAATTATTATTATATTATATTACTCTATTAGAGTCCTTCCCTTATTTGTGGAAAATCTATAAAATAAAAAGTAAATTTTTCATTGTTCGCAAATTTCGCACCACATATCAGGCATACAGGTAAGCCTTTTATTGACTAAATATCTTAGTTGATGAAATATTTTTTCATTTCAGTGTCACAGTATGACATCGATCTCCAAAATAAGAAAAAAAAAATAAAAAAAAAAGTTAAAAAAAAGATTTTGGGCCAGGGAGCCGCAGGTGATTGGCTAAAGAGCCGCATGCGGCCTCGAGGCCGCAGGTTGCCGACCCCTGCATTAGGGTTTCACACACACACGCGGCAGGGTTTGAAAGCGCGGCGTTGCTAATAAACATTTTAAATAATTTTTATAAACGAGTAAAACTGAGCTAGCCTTCGCTAAAATGGCTGCTTCCGCATTTTAAAGTAGGAGCACTGTGATGGCTGGGCGCACCAGACACGTGAATGAATGAATGAATGAATGAAAACTTTATTTAACAGATTGCAGAATGGGTACAATACAGTACGGCTCAATACACACAATTGTTAAGGGGATGCAGACCAGAGAAAGACGTTTGTCTTGTCTTGTTTGTCTAGACGTTTGTCTAGACAGTCTCCTCCCCACCGCATGTATATATTCTCTCCCCACCGTATGTATATTTCTCTCCCACCCACCCACCCCCTCTTAATGTACAGTCTCCTCCCCACCGTATGTATATATTCTCTCCCCACCGTATGTATATTTCTCTCCCACCCACCCACCCCCTCCTAATGTACAGTCTCCTCCCCATCATATGTATATACTCTGTCAGGATCTATGGGTAACAGTACTGTATATTTGAATATCGTATATGTCACAAATGTAACAGTACTAAATACCTGTATGTCATGTATGTCCCTATGCCATAAATGTCATGTATGTTGTGTATGTCATAAATGTCACTATGAATTGAAAATGGGGGACCCTGATGTAAACAAGACAAACGTCTTTCTCTGGTCTGCATCCCCTTAACAATTGTGTGTATTGAGCCGTACTGTATTGTACCCATTCTGCAATCTGTTAAATAAAGTTTTCATTCATTCATTCATTGTTTACATCAGAGTCCCCCATTTTCAATTCATAGTGACAAAGCAGCCAGCAATCACAGCACGTAAGTTTCACCACGGACATACAGTATGTGCCTGTGATGTTTGTTTGGTTTATTTAATTCTTTTTGAGGCGTGCTGTCCTATAAATGCCAAGTAATAGTTGTTTCATGGACCAAGACCACAACAGTCTCCTCTCCTATAGCGTCAAATGTTTTATCTGCTGACAAAGCACAATACCTGTTGGTTTTTAGTTCACTCATTGTTCAGGAAAACACATTGTTAATGACATTGACGGATTGTGAATTTTGTGATCGACTCAAATTATATTTATTTGGAAAAATAAATATAGTCACTTTATTTGAAGAGTCAAAACTGTTCTCTTGGCTTTGTTTTGTTCATAGTAGTAACGCTCATGTCATGATAAATCTGGTTAGGTCAAAACTACAGGAATATACATAAAAAAAAAAGGTAGTAGTTATGATTACAGTGCATCGCAGTCACGAAAGGGGCTAGGTGACTGCTTGGTTTGACTGGCCGCCGAGCCATACTGTACATGGTGACTGCTTGGTTTGACTGGCCGCCGAGCCATACTGTACATGGTGACTGCTTGGTTTGACTGGCCGCCGAGCCATACTGTACATGGTGACTGCTTGGTTTGACTGGCCGCCGAGCCATACTGTACATGTTGACTGCTTGGTTTGACTGGCCGCCGAGCCATACTGTACATGGTGACTGCTTGGTTTGACTGGCCGCCGAGCCATACTGTACATGTTGACTGCTTGGTTTGACTGGCCACCGAGCCATACTGTACATGGTGACTGCTTGGTTTGACTGGCTGCCGAGCCATACTGTACGTGGTGACTGCTTGGTTTGACTGGCCGCCGAGCCATACTGTACATGTTGACTGCTTGGTTTGACTGGCCGCCGAGCCATACTGTACGTGGTGACTGCTTGGTTTGACTGGCCGCCGAGCCATACTGTACATGTTGACTGCTTGGTTTGACTGGCCGCCGAGCCATACTGTACGTGGTGACTGCTTGGTTTGACTGGCCGCCGAGCCATACTGTACATGTTGACTGCTTGGTTTGACTGGCCGCCGAGCCATACTGTACATGGTGACTGCTTGGTTTGACTGGCCGCCGAGCCATACTGTACATGTTGACTGCTTGGTTTGACTGGCCGCCGAGCCATACTGTACATGGTGACTGCTTGGCTTAAATAAACAAAATAAAAAAATATTAAAAAATATTAATAAAAAAATGTGTAATTTTTATTTTTTTTTATAAAAACAAATGTTGGCATCCTCTGTTATTTTACCCACACGACGCCACTGCATGCGTGATCGTACGAAATCAGTACCAGCTTTGATTCTGGGTGCTTGGACGACTCTGTCTTACAGCACCAGACACATTTGGTTTGATCATGTATCAGCCCAAGACTCGATCTCAGCCGCTTGGCAGCTGGAGCCGCATGCAGCTGGGGAACAAACATCAGACATAGACGAAGACTTGACTTTCATCAACCTCTTGTCTTTTCTGTCTTTTCTTGGCCTGTTCCAGTTTCTTGGCATTCCATAAGGTCAACCTACATGTATTATGGATACATTGTCCGACGGGACCTTTATCCCAATGCACAGTTGCATGGACGTTTCCGAACGTGTCAAGACCGCTCCATAACACAGTGCCTTATTCTTTATATTTTCCCACCTCTCAATTGAGGTAATGGAATCGGTGGCTTCATCACAAAGCCCGCCACACTGAAGGATACATGTAGTCTGATGGGTTATGCACTGTCTATTTGTCCCTGTTCAAGTTGTTATGCATCTACACTGTACATCTATGCAACTACTCTTCCTTTCAAACTCTAACCTTACTCGTGACATAGAACCCTGGAAATACCCAGCAGTGCATTTAAATGTTGTGGGTAACTCTGGGTCAAATCTGGGTCAGTCAAGATTCATCTTTGATCTTTAGACGCCCCACCCCCACCTCACTTTTTGCAACATGCACCTGTTCTCCCAATCCCTCTGGCACCCCTCCCCCCACGGCAACTCAACCTTTCTCACAGAATATGGACACTGATATTCAACTTGAACGTAACACACATGCACGCACACGCACACACAGGGAGCATGTCTATGTTCCCCGGGTCCTATGTTCCCCGGGTTCTATGTTCCCCGCTTTGATTGATTGATTGATTGAAAATTTTAGACCACCAGCCCTGATTCCAAACTCTAACCTTAACCAGTTCGAAAGAGGGCCTAAGCTTAACCGTTCGAAACAAGGCGGACATTAATAATTAATAAAATAATAAAAATTAATAAAATGTTCAATCTATTAATCAATCAAAGCGGGGAACATAGAACCCGGGGAACATAGGACCGGGGAACATAGGGATGATCCCCACACACACATGCACGCACGTACGCACGTACGCGCACACACACACACACACACACACACACACACACACACACACACACACACACACACACACACACACAACTCTCGCAGTCTGTTGAAGAAGAAGGCTTGGATGAGCGAGGTCAACAGGAGTTCTTCATGTCAAGGAATGGCGAGATGGCGTGGTCCAAGATACCTTTTGAAACAGAAGGCTGAGCACAAGCTCAGAACATCATCAAAATAACTCCTGAAAGAAACAGCTTTCGAACACAACACAAGGGTTAACAAACCCCAAACACAGGGCTACAATGACTATATTAGTTAACTAGTTGTTGTTGCTAGCTAGCTAGCTATTGGGAAAGTTGGTAGCACCAGTGCTATTAGTGGAAAGGTTAGTCTGAAGCCCTGCCCAAACACCAAATCTTACCTTCCCATTCAAAAGTAAAATTTTCGTTCTACTGTCTCTATCTAAATTTTTGCTCTACTGGATGGTGGCCATCTTGGATTTCTGGGTCAAATTGATGTCATAGAGTCAAACTGATGTCAGAATTGGAATCGTCATGGTTGACTTACACAAACAAAAGTGTATTCATACATGATTCTAGGTGCTCTGGATCAAAAGTAAATTTTTCAAGATGGCGTCAGCAGGTATTTTGGATTTGGCCATCTGACAAAAAATGCCGGGATTTTCGGGAGGGACACAGGGGCCTAATATTTTATAAAAGGTCCATAGGAGTCAAATCAATCATCAAAACATCTTAGCCAGAGAATGGTCACGGAATTTTGGTTCTTGACCCAACTATACAGAAGGTTAACCCTTTACTATCACACAACCGATGGTTAACCCTTTACTACCACACTACAGAAGGTTAACCCTTTACTATCACACAACCGACGGTTAACCCTTTACTACCACACTACAGAAGGTTAACCCTTTACTATCACACAACCGACGGTTAACCCTTTACTACCACACTACAGAAGGTTAACCCTTTACTATCATACAACCGACGGTTAACCCTTTACTACCACACTACAGAAGGTTAACCCTTTACTATCACACAACCGACGGTTAACCCTTTACTACCACACTACAGAAGGTTAACCCTTTACTATCACACAACCGACGGTTAACCCTTTACTACCACACTACAGAAGGTTAAACCTTTACTATCACACAACCTACGGTTAACCCGTTACCATCACACTACAGAAGGTTAACCCCATTAAGCACATATAAAATAGTTATTATTATTATTATTATTGTAACCGTGAGATTTTAACCCGTGATCATTGAGTTGAGTTGAGCTCCCCCACCCCCTCCTAATAGACAGTCTCCTCCCCACCGTATGTATATATTCTCTGTTAGGATCTCTGGGTAACAGTACTGTATATTTGCATATCGTATATGTCACAAATGTAACAGTACTATACATACCTGTATGTCCCTATGTCATAAAGTCATGATGTCATGTATGTCGTGTATGTCATAAATGTCACTATGAATTGAAAATGGTGTAAACAAGACGAAAGTCTTTCTCTGCTCTGCATCCCCTTAACAATTGTGTGTATTGAGCCGTACTGTATTGTACCCATTCTGCAATCTGTTAAATAAAGTTTTCATTCATTTATTCATTCAGTTGAGCTAAAGGGTCCGACCTGTTAGCAGGTGCTGGTTGACTGCGACCGACTGATCCATAGTTTACATAATAATAATAATAATAATAATAATAATAATATTTGTATAGTACCATCCATACAAGAATTGCTGCCCAAAGTGCTTCACAGCAGTAATGTAGACATACAATAGACATTGGCATAACATGAGCATAACATTGGCATGATTGATTGAAAACTGTATTAACAGATTGCATTGGTACAATACAGTACGGCTCAATACACACAATTGGGATGCAGACCAGAGAAAGCATAACTATAGACTGTTATACAAATACACAAATGAAACAAAAATACAGTATTTATTTTAATTGTCTCTGGTACTCGGCCCTCAACTCGTGCAGTATAAATATATCTGAGACAACTTGTCTATCATGTTAAAAGAAATCCATTTTGACATTGCATTTTCATTGACCACAAGAGGACGCTGTACGCAGGGATTGTAGGTAAACCAGAGGGTAAAACTATATTCAATCAAATACATTTACATTTAGTCATTTAGCTGAACGCTTTTATCCAAAGCGACTTACAAGTTCTGTACGACAAGACAGCAAAAAGGGTACAACTCTATCAGCTGAGTAACAATGTTTATCAAAGTGTTGCGTGTTACAGAAAATAGTCTGCTGATCTAGTTTAGCCATGTCGGAATCTGATACAGACTACCAACCTATAATAATAATAATAATAATAATAATAATAATAATAATAATAATAATAATAATAATAATAATAATAATAATAATAATAATAATAATAATAATAATAATAATAATAATAATAATAATAATAATAATAATAATAATAATAATAATAATAATAATAATAATAATAATAATAATAATAATAATAATAATAATAATAATAATAATAATAATAATAATAACAATAATAATAATAATAATAATAATAATAATAATAAATAATACAAATAATAAATGCAGTTTATAGCTGAGAGATCAATTGTATAATTAATTAACATACACAAAAACATCATGTTTTTTTTAATACAGAACTTTTCTGATTGATATCTTTGTCTACAAATATGCATGCATGCATATTTGTAACAGATAGATAAATCGATTGATTGATTAATCGCTGTGTTTGTCAAACTCCCACGGCAAGACTTTGTTTCATCTCATTTTGATTTGGCCAGCTTCAGGTGATGTACACATTAAAAAAAAAAGCTTCGAGCATTATGATGAATTGAAAATGGGGGACCCTGATGTAAACAAGACGAAAGTCTTTCGCTGGTCTGCATCCCCTTTATTGAGCCGTACTGTATTGTACCCATTCTGCAATCTGTTAATAAAATGTTCAATCAATCAATCAATCGAGCATGTTTCAAGACTCCCCCCCCTGTCTTGACAGAACTCTTTGGTCTTTCTTCGCCTAGACCAGCCATGTTCAAGGGGAGCTTGAAACAGTCTCTCTCTCTCTCTCTCTCTCTCTCTCTCTCTCTCTCTCTCTCTCTCTCTCTCTCTCTCTCTCTCTCTCTCTCTCTCTCTCTCTCTCTCTCTCTCTCTCTCTCTCTCTCTCTCTCTCTCTCTCTCTCTCTCTCTCTCTCTCTCTCTCTCTCTCTCTCTCTCTCTCTCTCTCTGGTGGTGGTGGGCATTACGGCTCTTTGAAGGGAGTTGGATCTTTTGGCTCCGTCCTTTTCCACGCAAGAGCCTAAAATAAATAACGGCCCATCGTTCTTTTTCTTTTCGTTATTAAAATGTGGCAATACACAGACGGTTAACCCTCTCACTGCGACAATACACAGAAGGTTAACCCTTTCACTGAGACAATACAGAAGGTTATCCCTCTCACTGCCACGCTACCAAACGGTTAACCCTCTCACTGCGACAATACACAGACGGTTAACCCTCTCACTGCGACAATACACAGAAGGTTAACCCTTTCACTGCCGTGCTACCAAACGGTTAACCCTCTCACTGCGACAATACACAGACGGTTAACCCTCTCACTGCGACAATACACAGACGGTTAACCCTCTCACTGCGACAATACACAGACGGTTAACCCTCTCACTGCGACAATACACAGAAGGTTAACCCTTTCACTGTCACGCTACCAAACGGGTAACCCTTTCACTGCGACAATACACAGAAGGTTCTGTTTCATGCTAGCTTCCGCTCAGCGTCATATTGCATATATCTCGCTTTACATACCAACATCCGTCTGACCACACCCCCATCCAGGGGTGTAGCTCCAGATTCTGGGCCCCATGAACGAATGTATTTGTAGGCCCCCAGTGAATGCGAGCGCGCGTAAGCGCGCGAGTGGAAATTTTTGTGCCCATTTTTTTATTGATGAAAACGCATAATATGGTTTTTACCTATACATTCGGATCAGCAGTTCAGCACCTGCACTGTTGGTGGGTGAGCCTAGTAAAAGATGTTACATTGCGTTCATCTTCAATGAATGGACCAATGCAATAGTCTACCAAAGCCCCCCCTCTCTCTCTATATATCTCACACACACACACACACACACACACACACACACACACACACACACACACACACACACACACACACACACACACACACACACACACACACACACACACACACACTTCAGAAACAAACATAGTATCAATGAGAGCATCAATAATACACCTGAGTGATGTCTAGTAAAAACAAAAAAAAAAAAAAAAAAATTGGGGCCCCCCCTCAGTGCTGGGCCCTTGGAATCATCCTAAGCTACCCCCCCCCCAGCTACGCCCCTGCCCCCATCTGCTGCCTATATACCCAGATAGCAAAAGGTGTTAATTCAATGTTGATTTATGGTCAAAATGCTTGATTTTTGGTTAAGGTCGACGATTGATGGTGAATCACCCATTAACCGCTGAAGCAATTGACTAATGTTGAAAACATATCATTGAATCAATATTGTTTTGTGGTTGCATTTTAATGATTGAAATGCCAATATCTAATAAATGTTGAATCAACGTATGCTGTTCAACGTATGCTGTTTGTCGTCATTACGTTGGACCGATCCGAATTCCCCCCCCCAATTTAAACAGATATGGTACGTCCCAGCATGCAGCTGAGCACTCTCTCAATGTGAACTGCATGGCAACAGAACAGCACGTCTGGTTCCCCCGGATTTGATTCTACTGAGTGCTTTACAGTAAGTTTTGGCTATATTACTTTTATCTTAACTGTGTTCTGTGAAAAATAACGTTATTGTGAGTGTGACCAGTGGATCTTGACGGCGTTGTGCATGTGCTTATGCTGCAGTTTGGTAGGTAAATATATATATACGTCAACTAAGATAAATATTCATAAATATTCGTTAGCGTGTGCTTAATATAACTCTGGAGAGTGTGCAAGTGGAATCGTACGGTTGTTTAAGTTATTTCGATGTAAATATTCTAGCGCCAAACGAATAGAAATTGCGTGGTCCAATTGCGTGCGCTGGTACTGAATGACGTTGTGCGACTCAGCCAATCAAAAGCATGCTTATTGGGTGAACAGGAAGTAGTCAAGGAAGCACGCGCTAGCTGGCCTAGTAAACACGTGGATCCGTAA
The DNA here is from genome assembly GCF_963971535.1 of Notolepis coatsorum. Lineage (NCBI taxonomy): Eukaryota > Metazoa > Chordata > Actinopteri > Aulopiformes > Paralepididae > Notolepis > Notolepis coatsorum. Next base: position 8,516,412 of record NC_140178.1, read on the forward strand.
ATGCAACGTTGCCTACCAGACAACGGGACCGCGTGTTTCTTTTTGTATGGCTGTTCAAACTAATTTTACAGTTCTGCTAGCTACATGCAGTATTTAGCGAGCTGGGTTAGCCGGTTAGTTGGCTTTGAATCCCGGCTGCGGCTAGGTAGCCAGCTAGCTAAATGCACCGCGACGGTGATGTCACCAAACAAAATGGCGGCGCCCATGTTGATAAAGCGCTTCACATAACAAATCGTTTTTTCTTAGAAACTGCTTATTTTTATAACGTGATTTTTTTCTGTGGCTTATCTAAATACTAATTTGATGCTATGACTATGTTTATATCGCTATATGCTTCATCTCCCCTTTAAGCTTAGGCACTCTTTCTAAGTTGGTTAAGGTTAGAGTTTGTCTTAGAGCATGGCGATAGAACGCCAGGTAGTTTGCAGGCTGTTTGGCGTGCCACTGGTCCTGCTAATGTTGAATGAATGAATGAAAACTTTATTTAACAGATTGCAGAAGGGGTACAATACAATATGGCTCAATACACACAATTGTTAAGGGGATGCAGACCAGAGAAAGACGTTTTTGTCTCGTTTACATCAGGGTCCCCCATTTTCAATTCATAGTGACATTTATGACATACACATAATGACATTTATGGCATAGGGAGGGACATGCATGACATACAGATAGTATATAGTTAGACGTTTGGTTATATGCACTGTATTTTCTAATGAACAATATAACAATAATATAATAATGAACTCTCTTGATATTGATCAAAATGTAGAATTATGCAAGCGTTTCACCCTGCACATTGCAATGCAGAACATTAATCAGGACCCTCCCCCCTTTTTTCTTTCTTTTTCCAGAATCACGTACCAGTTTCAAGAAGCCGCATGTTGCAGCAATTGAAGCAAAGACTTAATTGTTCTAGCCAAGTAAATACCACAATTTATGTACCATTACATTGACTATATAGTTAGACGTTTGGTTATATACATGGTATTTTCTAATGAACAATATAACAATAATATAATAATGGACTCTCTTGATATTGATCAAAATGTAGAATTATGCAAGCGTTTCACCCTGCACATTGCAATGCAGCACATTAATGTCGACCCTCCCCCCTTTTTTCTTTCTTTTTCCAGAATCACGTACCAGTTTCAAGAAGCCGCACGTTGCAGCAATTGAAGCAAAGACCTGTTCTAGCCAAGTAAATAGCACAATGTATGTACCATTACATTGACTACAGCACCTCATCACTATGTCATCTTATTCTCGGGCTAAAAGACGTAGAGTCAACAAATTAGTGAGAGAGACAGAGCAGGCTATCCTCACTGATTATAAGTTAATTGTTGCTGCTAATTCAAGGACAAACCATCACTCTTTAGAGAACACAGATCCTGTCACAGCCTATACTGAGTGCCTGCTCGATTTACCAAAGACAGACTTGCCACTAGATTTAACAACTAGATCAGACTTGCCACTAGATTTATCAACTTCAGACTTGCCACTAAACAGACCACTAACTATCAGTGATCAAAGTGAAAATATTGACTCACCAGGTGAGTCAAATGCACATTTTGAAAGTATAGCTGGGGATGACGAAATTGAACCTGAACATGTCTTTGACAGTGATGAGCATAATGAAGATTTCCTCATGACAAGTTTAAAATATTGGGCAACATCCTATTCAGTCTCTCTGGTTGCACTATCATCTTTGCTGTCCTTTTTGAAGATGTTTCACCCCACCCTTCCTAAAGATGGAAGAACATTGCTAGGAACACAAAAACATGTGCCTACCACTAAGATTGAAGGGGGAGAATACTATCATTTTGGTTTAGTCAAAGGGGTGCTTTCACGGTTGGCATGTTTGATTTTACCGGCAACTCTGACAACTCTTAATTTACAGTTTAATATAGATGGTTTACCTTTATTCAAAAGTTCTAAACTTCAGTTTTGGCCCATACTTGGAAGTCTCAAATGTGACTACACAAAGTCCCCATTTGTTGTTGGCATTTTTTGTGGTCTAAGCAAGCCAAAGAGTGTTTTTGAGTACCTAGAGCAGTTTGTCAAAGATCTTCAGAATGTACTGTCTAATGGCATTATTTATAATGACAAGCAATTTGATGTACAGATTTCTTCTTTCATTTGTGATGCCCCGGCTAGAGCTTATATTAAGCAGACCAAGGCATTTAATGGCTATTCTGGTTGTGACAAGTGTTTTCAGGAGGGTGTATGGAGAAATAAAATGACATATCCTGAAACAAAAGTCAGACTTAGGACAGACTCCAGTTTCTCAGACATGGTTGATGAGGCACATCACAATGGGACGAGCCCTTTAACAGGTTTAGTTAAGATGGTTTCTATGTTTCCAACTGATTACATGCATCTCTGTTGTCTCGGAGTTACAAGGAAACTGCTTAATATATGGTTAAAGGGGAAGAATTTGGCAACAAGGGTCCCTTCCAAAACTGTACAAGCCATTTCAGGTAAACTGCTAAAGCTACGTCCCTACATGCCTTGTGAATTTAACCGTAAACCAAGGGAACTGTCAGAGTTAGATCGCTGGAAAGCTACTGAGTTGCGATCCTTCATGTTGTATTGGGGTCCTGTTGTTTTGAAGGATTCCCTCCCCAGTGAGCTGTATGACAACTTCATGTTGTTTTCTGTTGGAATGTACTTGTTGCTGTCCCCTAGTATTTCTGAGGAAATGTTGGCCTTTGCGCACAAGTTGATGGTTTCTTTTGTTGAACACTTTGGGACAGTGTATGGAAGAGGTGAAATTGTGTACAATGTACACCAGCTTATTCATTTGGCTGAGGAATACAGGAAGTTTGGCACTCTAGATAATATCTCAGGATTCCCTTTTGAGAACTATCTTGGACAAATTAAGCATATTCTACGCAAGCCACATCAGCCTCTACAACAGGTAGTGAAAAGGTTGTCTGAAATTCCACATGTTGGATCCCCATGTCCCACAGATGATCCAATTTTGCGTAATATTCACACTGATGGGCCTGTCCCCCCACAGTTTACTTCTTCACAACAGTACAGGAAGGTCTCCACTCATCGGTTTACTTTGTCCACAAAGAAAGGAGACAATTGTATTGAGGTTGGAGATGGATTTGCATTAGTAGAGAATATTCTTAAATCAGAGGAAGAGGTATATATAATTTACAGAAAGTACAGACACAAACAGCCATACTACATGTATCCCTGTGAATCATCATACATTGGTACATACAAGGTCAGTGGCTTGCAAGAAGATATAGGGATAGGTAAACTTCGCTATATCAAGCGCAAATGTCTTCTCTCTCCAGACGGAGATGGTGCCATTGCAATACCACTACTTCATTTAACAGCATAACCATACTGCCCTACAAAGCTAAAGTGCAGTAACTATTGGCGCTTTTCCACTGCATGGTACCTACTCTACTCTACTCTACTCTACTCGGTATTTTCGGTTTTCCATTACCAAAGTACCTGGTACCAGGCTGGTACCAGGTACTTTTTCGGTACTTTTTTAGTCCCTGCTCGAGTCTGGTTCCAAGCGCGAGCCAAGCGGGTAGAACTGGTACTATAAAAGTCACGTGAAACACTGCAGACCACTGATTGGTCAGAAGAGAGACGCGTCACTAGTTGGAGAGTCTGAACTGGTCTGAACGAAAACAGAAAGCCGGCGCCGCCATCTTTAATGTCTCGCATAGGATTTCATTATGGTTGCAGCAGGCACAAGTTCAATAAACAAACGATACAGTCACTGTGTATTCTGCCTCATTTATTGATTAAACAAAACCGACATCAACACAATTTGCCACCGAGCGGAGAGTTTAGTCTCGCAAAAAGATCGCTGACTTGTTAAGGCTTAAGCTCCACAACGGTGGAAGGAATGTTCTAATGTGCTAGCGTTTTAGCATGGCTATCGTACATAGCGGGTTCAATATAACTCGCTATTGATTGTTTGTATGAGTAACGTTAATGCTAGTAGAATAGACACAACGTGAGGTAATCACCATCCATTTTAAACCGGTTATTACCTAATGCTAACGTTAGCAAATAGACGCGACTGGTAACGTTACAGCGTTGTTGTTAGCCTAATGCTAACGTTAACGTTAGCATATATAGACAGCCTAGCTGACGTTAACGCTTGTAGAATAGACACAATGAGGGGTAACGTTAGCGTTAGCAGAATAGACACAACGAGAGTCTCGTTAATGTTGTTATTGATTGATTGAAAACTGTGTTTTACTCTGGCTTGCCAAGCTCATAGCCCCTTTCGTGACTGTGATGCACCGAGTGAATCCACAGTCACTTGCTCCTTAATAGGAAACCAACCTAGATTTACCATGAAGGACTGGTTCTGGCCGAACCGTTCGTTATACAAGTATCACAGAGACATTTCAAAGGTACTCACAGTTGCACGAGGGTTTCGGACAGAGATACGGGATGGTTTGAAAGCTCGGCGTTGCTAATAAACATTTTAAATATTTTTTATAAACTGCTCAACACTGCATTATTTCCGGCGTTGGCTGCCTGGTGTGATCACAGCGCATGCGCATCATGCACCCAACGCCGGAAATAATGCCGTTTTGAGCAGTTTATAAAAAATATTTAAAATGTTTATTAGCAACGCCGAGCTTTCAAACCATCCCGTATCTCTGTCCGAAACCCTCGTACAACTGTGAGTACATTTGAAATGTCTCTGTGATACTTGTATAACGAACAGTTCGGCCAGAACCAGTCCTTCAGGGTAAATCTAGGTTGGTTTCCTATTGAGGATCAACTGACTGTGGATTCACTCGGTGAGCTCTCATGCTGATCACCAGCAGCCCCGCCTCCCCACACGGAGACAAACTGAGTACTTTATTTTAGTACCTGCAGTGGAAAAGCAACATGGTACCAGGTACCTAAAGCGAGTAGAGTAGAGTCGAGTAGGTACTATGCAGTGGAAAAGCGCCATATATTGACACACTGACTCTAACGTCGGATTTCGGGGCATAACTTACCTCATTAATAAATACACAATTAGTACAATATTACATGTACACAGATAACATGTTTGGCTGGCCAATTGAAACGCTTAAAGGAAAACTCCAACATTTTGTGAAATTAGCTTATTTAACATCTTCCCTGGAGTTGGACAAGAAGATGCATACCTTTTTCGTCTCTCTGCATGCTTTGGGCTTAGGGAACGCCTGGACCGTTAGCCTAGCTTAACTTCATCACTGGAAGTGGGGCAGACATCTAGCCTAGTTCACTACAGTCAGGAAATATACTCCAAATACAACTCCCAAATGTTCCTGTAAACATGTTGTGACCTGTGTGTTTACCCCGTCTCCCAGTCACACAAGTCACACGAGTCTCCCAGTCACATGAGTCTCGTGTGACTGGGAGACTTGTGTGACTTGGAGACTTGTGTGACTTGTGTGACTTGGAGACTTGTGTGACTTGTGTGACTTGTGTGACTTGGACTTGTGTGACTTGTGTGACTTGTGTGGCTTGGAGACTTGTGTGACTTGGAGACTTGTGTGACTTGTGTGACTTGGAGACTTGTGTGACTTGTGTGACTTGGACTTGTGTGACTTGTGTGACTTGTGTGACTTGTGTGACTTGGAGACTTGTGTGACTCGTGTGACTTGGAGACTTGGACTTGTGTGACTTGTGTGACTTGGAGACTTGTGTGACTTGTGTGACTTGGAGACTTGTGTGACTCATGTGACTTGGAGACTTGTGTGACTGGGAGACTTGTGTGACTTGGAGACTTGTGTGACTCGTGTGACTTGGAGACTTGGACTTGTGTGACTTGTGTGACTTGGAGACTTGTGTGACTTGGAGACTTGTGTGACTTGTGTGACTTGGAGACTTGGGCTTGTGTGACTGGGAGACTTGTGTGACTTGGAGACTTGTGTGACTCGTGTGACTCGTGTGACTTGGACTTGTGTGACTTGTGTGACTTGGAGACTTGTGTGACTCATGTGACTTGGAGACTTGGACTTGTGTGACTTGTGTGACTTGGAGACTTGTGTGACTTGGAGACTTGTGTGACTTGTGTGACTTGGAGACTTGGGCTTGTGTGACTGGGAGACTTGTGTGACTTGGAGACTTGTGTGACTCGTGTGACTCGTGTGACTTGGACTTGTGTGACTTGTGTGACTTGGAGACTTGTGTGACTCATGTGACTTGGAGACTTGGACTTGTGTGACTTGTGTGACTTGGAGACTTGTGTGACTTGGAGACTTGTGTGACTCGTGTGACTTGGAGACTTGGACTTGTGTGACTTGTGTGACTTGGAGACTTGTGTGACTTGGAGACTTGTGTGACTCATGTGACTTGGAGACTTGTGTGACTGGGAGACTTGTGTGACTTGGAGACTTGTGTGACTCGTGTGACTTGGAGACTTGGGCTTGTGTGACTTGTGTGACTTGTGTGACTTGGAGACTTGTGTGACTTGTGTGACTGGGAGACTTGTGTGACTTGTGTGACTGGGAGACTTGTGTGACTTGTGTGACTGGGAGACGTGGTAAATACACAGGTCACAACATGTTTACGGGAACGTTTGGGAGTTGTATTTTGATTGTATTTGGAGTATATTTCCTGACTGTAGTGAACTAGGTTAGATGTCTGCCCCACTTCCAGTGATGAAGTTAAGCTAGGCTAACTGTCCAGGCGTTCCCTAAGCCCAATGCATGCAGAGAGACGAAAAAGGTATGTATCTTCTTATAACTCCAGGGAAGATGTCAAATAAGCTAATTTCACAAAATGTTGGAGTTTTCCTTTAAATGCTTCAAAAATGCAATGTGTGCGGACTAATTAGGAGGCGGCTGTTACAAAGGGTCAGATTAAACCGAATATATATATTTATTACTTGAGATATATTGTATAGTATTTGTATATCGTCTGATATCCCTTGTATATTCTTTGTACATATACATGGAATATCCCTTTACCTAGTACAGGCCAGACCATAATATTCGTTCTCCTATTGGACAGCGACCCCCCTAGGCGCCACGGCCATACCCCCAATGTCTAGTTCAAAGTCACCGCTAAGACGTATAAATACGTTGCAGGTGGATACAGCAGTTAGTTACCCCAATAAGTTGAAGCCTTCACCACGATACAACGTGCTGTGAAGTGTGCCCGTTTTGCCCCAAAATAGAGCCTTGAGACCGCGTGCAAATTGATAGCTGAAGTGTCAGAGTTTAACGCTGTATCGTCGAGTTCGACCTATTCTATTATTAAGTATTAGTCTATTATGTATAGTGTATCGTGCGGCTACCGTTCTACAGTGACCAGCATTACCAACGTTTCATCGTACCGAGCTAGTGTGCTTATCCAGGCTGGGCGGCCTAACCTTGTGCCGCCATCCGAGGAGCCCTAGACGAGAACCGTGTGGATATGTACACTGGATAACCTACACCGACGACTACAGACAGAAATAAGGCTGGTACTATAGATTATTCACCTTACGTATAAATACGTTGCAGGTGGATACAGCAGTTAGTTACCCCAATAAGTTGAAGCCTTCACCACGATACAACGTGCTGTGAAGTGTGCCCGTTTTGCCCCAAAATAGAGCCTTGAGACCGCGTGCAAATTGATAGCTGAAGTGTCAGAGTTTAACGCTGTATCGTCGAGTTCGACCTATTCTATTATTAAGTATTAGTCTATTATGTATAGTGTATCGTGCGGCTACCGTTCTACAGTGACCAGCATTACCAACGTTTCATCGTACCGAGCTAGTGTGCTTATCCAGGCTGGGCGGCCTAACCTTGTGCTGCCATCCGAGGAGCCCTAGACGAGAACCGTGTGGATATGTACACTGGATAACCTACACCGACGACTACAGACAGAAATAAGGCTGGATTATATTAGTTTAGGACGGTATGGGAATGGCTTGTAAGGAGAGATCATTATGAGTACCGTAAATTCTCATTTCAGCCCTTTGAAGATGAATGGTGAGGTGGTGCTGTGGTCAGTTGTACAGTTCCCAAATGGTGGGACAGCAGTAGTTCTAGAGAGCTGGTTTAATGCTAAAGACCAAACTGTGTTATGGCCCCCTAAACACATAAAGCTCACAAAAGCCCTTCGAGATGGACTGCAACCAGATGATAAATGGATCACCTATAAGGATGTACGTGAGCTTACTACGTGTGGTGAGTATTTCGTGCAACACATACACAAAAAGTGAGGACGCAAATTGTGACGATGCACATATGATAAGAGGTACATATATTTTTTCGTTAAACACTGGACTGCAGATATGTTAATTGTCATTTTCTCTCTGCTCTTTCCAGAGACCCATGATGAGGCCAAAAAACGAGAGACCAAGTACACCTCAACTATGTGTCCAACCTCTGAAATTGAATCTGAGGACGAAGGAGATCTCCGCCAGAAAAGAAGATCCAGGTACAGTGTTCACTTTGTTAAAGGGACAACTCTCCCTAGGGTGTTGTAAATAATGGCACTGCTGTTGTAGTTGCAAGTAGTGCTAAAAGGATAACACACAGTGGCCTGAGGGCCTATGTATTCAGACTTTAGCCTTGACTAATAAACGTAGTATCATAACTACATTTATTTATATGTGTGTATATATATACTTTTTTTTAGGCCAAATCAGCAGTATGTGCACTCGGACTCTGATGACTCGAGTGGCGACGCCAAAAGAAAACGTTTTGCCAAAGCACCTGATGTGGGTTTCCCAGGTATTGATGCAATGCATTTATTTTATATAGGCACTTTGGAAATGATCACTGCTACAGTTAATAATAATAATAATAATAATAATAATAATAATAATAATAATAATAATAATAATAATAATAATAATAATAATAATAATAATAATAATAATAATAATAATAATAATAATAATAATAATAATAATAATAAACAGTTAAACAAATTAGTCTGACCATGTACCGACAAATTGAGCATTTTAATTTGATTGGACTTCTGCATTTCTTGCAGTTATTCTATAGTTGGCCCAAAATATATACATTGTGAATAACATGCCAACTAAAATATGTTGTAGGACAGACTCCAAAATCGAGCCGGTCTCGTAAGGCGCTAAGATCCGGCAACCCTCCAGTTGTTGGCCAAGAGCCTACAATGAATGGTATGTTGCTATGAATGTTAAAATGCCAACTAGATGACTGTTTAAACATGATTTGTAGCATCTTCAATTCTCACCCTGGCTTACCTTTTTTAGATTCTTTGGATGGTGGCATGATCTACAGCTATTTAGATTTGTTGCAGACTCCTGATCCAAATAACAGTAAGTGAACCCATATCTGTGTTCTTGTGAGGAGCTTGCTGGCAGGTCGCTGGCATCATGCATGCAACAGAATACATGTTTACAATGTGCATGCCAGCCCACTACAAAAATTCAAAGCCTTCACAACTTGCAAGCAATGTCACAATAAAAATGTGTAGTTGTACATAATGCTTTTATATTGAGCACAATTTCCACCATGTTTGAGTCGCAACTTATTTTACATTTCCCCTTTGTAGATCTGGTTACTAGCAACTACCGGCAATCGCTAACTCAACATAATGGTGAGTTATCAAGCAATCTCATAACATAATATTCTGGCATGTTTAAAATATCTGTATTGTCTCGCATTGTCTTTGATATTTTTATTAAAGTAGTATTTGGCAGTGCACGTGAAATCAGCTGAATGGAAATCAAACATTTTCTCACATGGGGGATTACAATAGCGTCATTTGCTAATAACTTTGTGTATTTCCTACTGTGTTTCAGCCGAGATGCCAGGATTTGATATTGTACAGTATCACCAGCAGCAGCAGGCCTCACATGTCCAGCAGCTGCAAGATCGACAAAGTGCAAGTAGTGGTATGATACTGTACTCTTTCAGTAACAGTGTTTTGAGAGACGGGGATACAACTCCTTACACCCCTTCCTGACATAGAGCGACGCGAGCGAGCGAGAAAAAGTGATTAAAATGTATTCGTTTCAATCAGACTATCCTGACCTGCCGCGAGCGACAGTGAACTGAGCAGCGATGTCGTTCACCCCTCAAATATTCGCTCGCTGTGTCTCTAGTTGAGCGATTACGCGGCCGAGTCCCGCCCCTAAACACTTTTTATTGGTCGAGAATCCAGGTAACACACACTCGGACACGCGCTGCGTCATATCAGGACAGTGTCGTGTGCGATTTCGTCTCCAGTTCGCTCGCTTGCTGCCTGTCAGGAACCGGTGTTAGTGATTATGACATGTATGTTAATTTGACTGACAAGTCAGATTTTGTATTTTTAAATATAATGATTTGTTTCTACAGGGATGTCGGGATGCAGCTCGGGGCAATACTACAGTCCCCCTGGTCTCTCACAACATGCACAAAATGGTATGCCATTTTAGAGGGAACTACCACCAGTTTGATCCAATGCAGTCAAACTATAGTGAAATATATAACTATGATTTTGTTTCTACAGCGATGTCAGGACACAGCTCAGGGCAATCTGGTGTTTCACAGCGTAGACAGATGGCCGGCGATGACGGGCAGCTTATGAAAGGCAAGTCTATTGGACATGGTGTAATTCCTCGTGTGATTTGCTGCTTATTTTTATTTCTCACTTAATGATTTTAACTCTTCTTCTGAAGACCTTACCATCCAGAAGAATAATTCAATGCTTGCTGAATTACTTGTCGTGGTGAAGGATCTATCCAGAGATGTGCAGTTCATCAAGACCGAGTTAGCTGAGGGCAACATATCTGGTGGGACCAGGGGACACGGGGTGGCCACCACAACCACTATGCTCCCCTTCCAGCTGCCAATCGCCAGTGAACAAGACTTCAATGAGGCAGAATCATTACTGATGGAGCAATCAGTCCGTCAAAAGATGGTAATTTATTGAACTGCATTCATTTATCAAATGTAGATCGTTTCAGTGTGGTCTTGTTCAGGGGAAAAATGTGTTTAGCACTTTCTAGTTCAAAACGTGTTAGAGCTTGTATATCTGCTATTTATGAAACGTTTTGAAATTGTTCAAATATACCGTTTACATATGGACAGGAGGGTTAATGTGGTTAAACCTAATGACTGGCATGGGCTGGAATATCAGTGCATGCATAAAGTGTGTGTATAAACAAGTTGGTTGCTCTGTGTTCATAAAATAAACATTATGCTGTTTCTAACGCAGGGCCTTCATTTTCTTCTCTCTGATTTAGATTTCTCGCCTGGCTTTGGTAGGAGGCACCAATTCAGAGAACCTGATCAGACTGATGTTGAAAACTGCTATGACCAACGCCCTGGCCAGTGGGTTCAACTGGGCTGGAAAGAAAGCAAGAAGCCATTCAAGCACACCACACTACAAGCCTGCATGTTTGGTGAGCTTCCTCCCCTGCAAACTACTTCATAGGTTAAGTTTAGGTAGTGAGGTGGTGATGCTGGTGATGCTGGTGATTCAGAATATAATTATGCTGTTGCAAAAACTTAAAAAAAAAGTGTTATGTTGGAATAAAGTGATGAAAGTGCAACCTATAAGAAATGGACAACGTAATTGGTGAGCTTTAGAGGTGCATGGATACACATTGTATTGCCTAGATGGTGTCAGGCTAGGCGATTGCTTAATTCTCTTTCCTGTCCAGTCTAACTGGATGCTGACTGTAGCTTGTTACTGTAGACCTACAGAGTGAGTAATTGAGTGATTAAAAAAAATCGCACTCGTGTGAAGTGAGGGGTGCTCTTATCATCGTACATCATCTCACCCACCTCTCTTCCTCACTTTTTTATTTTTGTGTCTATCAGCTGCTGCTCGACAGTTTGACCCCAAGCTGACCGACCAGGACTACAGCGAAACTGTCAAGAAGTGGCTTCGTTATGCGCCAGACCGGGAGGGAGGCATCTCAAGGAACCGAAGTGACCCAAACTTAAGTCAAGCGAACCAGAGTCAAACTTAGGGTACCCCAGCACAGCACACACTGTTTCCCTGGTTCATACAGTACAAGGAATTACCCTCATGGACACTGTTCTTCCATGGACGGCATCTACTTGAATGACTTATGCTGCTTCAGCCTGTTCTTGGAACCGAAGTGACCCAAACTTAATTGTCAAGCGAACCAGAGTCAAACTTGGGGTACCCCAGCACACTGTTTCCCTGGTTCATACAGTACAAGGAATTACCTTCATGGACACTGTTCTTCCATGGACGGCATCTACTTGAATGACTTGCTGCTTCAGCCTGTTCTTGCAGTGTTTATTTTTTTTATTTTTTATTTTAACCTTTATTTACCCAGGGTAGGTTCGCTGAGCACGGATGCTCTTTTTCAGCTACGCCCTGCTTCACATTCACAGAGTTCCATTCACACCTGGGAGCTGCCCAGGCCTAACAAAATTAATAGTTGGTTTCAGGTTGCCGACCGACCCTGCCGATTTAGGTGCGACCCAATATATTTTATGAGTTTTTAGAAAAAAATTTAAAAAAAAATAAATCATTTTTTTTTTTTTTTAATAAAGTTTCATAGAAATCTTAGTCAAACATTTAGTATTATGGATATTAAACATGCTGGCAGAGTACATGCATCCATGTTGTTGTGAACATTTTAATTAAATAAAGAAATTCCCTATCCATAGTCGCCGTGGGAAAGAATAAAATAAAAAAATAAAATAAAATAAATTCCCTACCTACCCATGGCCAAACTGACAACCAACCTGAAACCAACTATTAATTTTGTTAGGCCCCAGTACAACCACAGTCTGACACTGTTGGCCACTGAGCAACTCCACTGGAGCAGTTGGGGGTTTAGTGCCTTGCTCAAGGGCACTTCAGCGGTTGGTGTTAAGGGTATGGGAGAGAGTTATATGGGAGAGAGTTATAGAAACATTAGGGGTGTAACGGTACACAAAATCCACGGTTCGGTACGTACCTCGGTTTTGAAGACACGGTTCGGTATTATTTTCGGTACAGTGGGGGGGGGGGGGGGGAATCCAAAAAAAATTGCTTTTCATTTATCTATTTATTTAACTGTATTAAACAATATAAAACGAATTGGCCATAATTGACTGAGCAAACTAATGCTTACTGCTGTAACCTACTAATAACACTTAAGTAAATCTGAAGATTATTATATAGCAGATGCCTTGGAGGATAAGTCGTGGACAACTGTAGATCATCTAAGCTCCACTGTGTTTAAATTCAAATCCTATGCCATTGTTATTTAACCCTTGTGTCTGAAAACTAAAGTATTATACTCTTATTAGGGGACTAAATTGAAAAACTCCATAAAAAGATTATGTTGAAATAATTTCCCACTTTCTTTTCCATAAATATTTTATTCAACTTCAGCCCTGATCATAACCATTTTTTATATTATTTTTGTAATGAAATACTCCCACTTTTCTGAAAAGAGTTGTTAAATATGACAAAAAAAAGAATATGTGGTGGTTATGATCGGGCTGAAGTGGAATAAACAATTTATGAAGAGTAAAAAAAAAATACAAGATAATTAAAAGATTATGCCACATATTATGTTGGCTACAAACATAATCACTGCAAAGTTATCAAACAAATACGAATCTGATCAGACACAAGGGTTAAGTTGTTGTTCCCTTTCTAATTTCCTCAAACATCTAGTCTAGTTAATGTGATCAATATTATTTGACAATTGATGCTTTTTGTTGGACATTTCAGTCAGTAGTGAGCTCATACTTTGAGCTCATAAATTTATAGTTAAAATGATTGAGACAACGCAATCTTGTCTTCGTTGTGCATGAATGCGTGTGCTCACCACACACAATATGTGTGTCACTATTCTGGCAGTGGCTATATATGTATTGTTAATGAAAGCCTGTTATAAGGTCTGTTATTTTTTTTTGTGTAAAAGGTATGGTCACTGGAAGTATGATACCCTAGAAAAAAATAAATTTTCATATTAAAGCCATGTTGTCATTTTTGTTCACACATTTTTGGAAATATGGTCATATAAGAATTGTATTATTATTTATTTAACAATAGTGTGTTTAACAGCAGGAAAAAAACATGTAATGTTATGATGTATACATATCAGCAGCAATATTTTTATGTAAAATGTACATTAATCAGTATTGATTCCTTAACTTTACAAGTTACAAGTAGATGTACAAGTTACAAATGTACAAGTAGAGTACCATTTAGATTATGGTTGAATAAACATTGATGTCTAACATTGATTCAATATAAAATCAACTAAAATGTGCATGTAGATTACCATTTAGATTATGGTTGAATAAACATTGATGCCTAACATTGATTCAATATAAAATCAACTAAAATGTGCATGTAGATTACCATTTAGATGATGGTTGAATCAACATTGATATAGTATCAGTTATGGTTGACACCTAACGTTGATTCAACATGTAAGTCATAGACAACGATCTGTATAATTTCGATGTCAGGCTTCAACATAGATTCAATATTTCTGCCGAACCCTATTTCAACGTTGATTCACTCATTTTTTGCTATCTGGGTAAGCAGGGGTGGGGCCACACACTCATCTCCTTCTCAAATTTCACCACAAGGAAGTGCCTGTTATATACCCCACTTGACGTGAAGAAAAATATTTAGTCTGAGGAAAGGAAAACAGAAGACAGGGAGATACGTTGACATTATATCTTTATTTTCTCTCTCACTATTTTCGAGAAAATACGGCGATATTGTCTTCGTCACTGGAGTGTCTGGAAGATGATGATCATTCTGACCTCCACCGGCTTTTTCGTATTAGGGGCTCCCGCCGCTGATATACTCCCCAACTGCAGTCCTCCTTGCTGCGGCTGGATGGGTATTGACCCTCCGGTCATACAGCTGGACTGTGGGAGGCACCGGCTGTTGTGAGAAACTGGGTTGCTTCCGGTTGGGTGAGTACTGTTTTGCTTGCGAGCGCTAGTTGTCTGTTAAACGCTATGGGGGTTAGCTGACAATTTTACGAAAGCCGACCCCGGACTGGGGTCCTCTGTTCGGCTTCTTAAGCGGCGGACGGAGGATCTTGGTCTGACGCCCATGATGGTCAACCTAGTGGGCCGCGACCGAGACCTGGTTAAAACCCGGGATTCTCTGGACGAGCGGATGCTTCTCTGTCCCGTGCAGGCCCCATCTTTCACATGAATGTGGAAGTACACCCTAACGAGGAAATGTGGGCATGGATCTTCGTTATCGGAAGATCCATGCTCAAGTCGGCTGCAGCCCGGATGGGATTTGTGCCGGCTCCGCTGTATGTCTGGTAAATCACCGTTGAAAACTGTGTTGACATTTCTTTTTCTCTTCCCTCTTAGGATGGGGAGGGACTCAGGCGGCGGCCTGTCTGAAGTGTGGCTTATTATGTCGTTGTGTACAGTTCAGGTGATAGCTGCTTAGCTGGCGTGCTAGTTCGTGGCCTACTGTGTTAGCCAGTCAGCTGTTAGCTGCGGCGCTAGCTCGTTGTGTTCACTAGGCTAGTAAACATTAGCTTGTTGCTATCAGTCGGACGGCTGTTAGCTTAATGCTACACTGTTGAAACGTTACTGTGACTATAACATGCCTTAAACACTCTGACTACGACGTCATCTTTGACAGAGGATGTTGGTCGACCCGACACCCGGGTGCCAGTGCCAGCGAGGACTTCGTCAACATGGAGAACGGCGGCTGGGTGGCGTAGCGGACATACCCTCGTCACCAACGCAGGAGATGCTGGGTTCAACTCGGTGTCCCGTTAACCAGTGTTGCAGTTCTCTCGGCCTGCGCTCAGGGTGAAGGTAGGAGTCCTGACCGGACTTTAAACACTTCTTCTTTTCTTCCCTTCTAAATGTTTTGTAATAACGATGTTTCCAAAACATGTGTTGCTGCAATACATTGAGGATACGACGCGTGTTGTGTGTGAATTGTCTTGTCACTGGTATAGCTTCTATCTCCATAGTGAATCGGCGTTGTTTTTTACATGTGTAAAAATGAACTGGTTGGTTGTGATGAGAACATGTGTGTTCATGTAACGTTGTAACGTGGGTGAACTCACAACTAAGAGGGTTAGTAATAACCTGTGAAGCAGGGACGTGCACAGGACTTTAGAGGGGCAGGTGCTCAAAGGCTGAAAAGGGCACTACACTTGTGTGTATATATTAACAGAGCGCGCGCAGCGCGCAAGCGTGATTTTTAAGGGCCCTTTTCGTGCGGGGGCCCCCTTTTTATGCTTTTTGGGGGGTTTTGGTGATCAAATATTGAACTATAATAATCAGTGCAGGAGCTCACTTATCCTTGAAAGACACTTTTATCACTGACTTAAAAGGCCCATACATCTCCATAAATGTTCAGGGGGGAGGGAATAAGTGCTTACCCTACAGACCCCAAGAAGTGCTGCATATTCTGTATTGTTTAAAATAATTATGCATTTTTTATTCCAATCCCGATTTGTATTTGAGATTCCCAAATCCCATCGGACTTGACTTCTTCGTGTCCCTCAGTGAGTGTAATACCAGCATTCAACTGTACGCGCCACAGCGGTTTCGATCATCATCATCACCCACGCACGCTGCATAAAATATATAGGTCCGCGGAGAGGCACGCTGAGGAGGCCGTGCAAACTGCAATGGAATATGGGGCATCTCTCTCTCTTTACCTAATATTTTGATTCTATCCTGACATTTTTCAGTTGGAAGGGCAGTCTATATGCGTAACGGTAAAAAAAAAAAAAAAAAAAAAAAATCTTTTTTTATTTTTTTTTCAAAAAGGGCACTTTTTTGATGAGGTTCAAAAAGGCAGGTGCTCAAGCACCCCTTGGCCTCTATGTGTGCACGTGCCTGCTGTGAAGCTATGCTTAGTGACATGTGATTGAGGAATGAATCTTTTTCTCAGCCTGTGATGACAATGAACAGCATGTTCACATATTAACAGGGTTGCCTGTTCACCTTGGTCGTATCAAGGGTAAGATAGGAGGGGTGACCCCCCGGTTTCCCTGGGGCTTCCCCCCCCTCCTCTCAGACATGTTGTCAATATATTGTGTCACTGTGTTTGTGGGGATACGATGTAACCCTCAGCTTAAGTTGCTGGGGTTATGCTTTCGCTTGAGAAACAATTTTTTCCTAAAGAAAAGGTTGTTTGGTCACTTATCATGTGTGCTTAGCAAGGTCTGTGGCCATTACATAATCGGGGACTTGCGTCTTCTCTCGTTATGAAAAACGGCGTTCCTCTGTAGTAAGAGTGTACTTTTGCCATTTTTTGTTGTGATGAAGGGTTGTGTGTGTCGTTGTGATCTACAACTGTGTTAGGTTTGGTCCACAGAAGCACATGTGTAAGTCTGGATCGGGGCTCTTAAAGGGGCCCTCTCTGTTCTGTGTTTTTTCCTTGGTAAAACTCAGATAGCAGGTTAGCACATGAGCTATGTGAAGCTGTTAATGCTTCATGTAGCAGGCTATGACTGGGTCATGGCTCTACTTTGTCATTACATCGTATCAGGGGTGAGGGGTTGTAAAGGGGTGAACTGGTAAACCTTTCCTTCCCTTTTCTGATTGGTCAGGGGTTAAAACCACCTGTCTTTCAGGGTTCCTGTCACGTTGCTGTTCGGCACGTTAGGGGGGGGGGGGGGGGGGAGTTTCCTGGTCCCACGCCCTGAAAGATTATGCGTGTGCACCGTGGAAATTCCCCCGCCATAGAGTACGTCACTGAGCGCGTCTCTATTGGTAAGACTTCCGTGGGTTGTTCAGGTCCATGTTATGGATCTGTTTCAGGGAGTTGTCAGAGCTCCTCCTCACGAAGCTCCTCCTCAGGGAGAAGTGCTTTCTGTGAGTTCGGACTCTCCTTCCCAGTGAGGGAGCCTCTTCAGAGTTTCAGAGCCTCCTCCTCAGATTGTCAAGGTGAGTAGAACTTCAAAAAGGAGTTCTGCTCTATTGTGTGTGTATTCGATTCAATTCGATTATTGAGTGTGTATTGGTTCAGTGCCTCCTCCTCGGAGAGCCCTAACCCAAGTGTTACATAGCTCAATGTTGCAATATTTCTTTTCAATCTATACAGCTCGCGTGGGAAGTCTCTCTGGGGATTCCCGTCTCCTCCCTGTGGCGAGGGTGGCGGGATGTAAAAATGAAAAAAAAATTACCCTCAGCTGCGTCACGTGGGATGCATGTCAGTCTGTGTTTCTTTCTTTTTTAAATAAAGAGGAAAGAACATGAAGCACGACGGCTCCTTGTCGTTCTCCCAGGCGACTTGGAGGAACAATGTCTGGTGGCTTGTTAGACTATCCATTGATGTGTTTGGGCCTCGACGCGTACATAGTGCTGGCTCTGGGTGTTTCTGATAGGAATCACGCATGAGGCTTGGTTGCTTGTTATTAAAACGGCGTTTTTATAGGGCAACTGGGATGGAGTTTGTCTCTTCCGAGCGCCAGTTTACTAGGTTTGTCTCGACGAATTCTCGTTCATATCTGGGGGATGTTAACGGAATAGATCAGAACATAGGTAGAGGGGTCTCACGCCCTTGGGGTGGGCCACTGAGCGCGGTACGAATGGGACCGTCTGGGTGGCGCCCTCTTTTCATGTTTTAGATCGACACGCGTACCTACCCCCTCTCTTGGAGTGGGGATGTCGGCGTGGTTAGGGCACGGGACTGGTTCTGGTCACGCTGGTTCAGGTCAGTTAACCCGTTGTCCGCCGGGGACGCAGATCTGCTGTTCTGGTACCCTGAGGGACGTGTGCTTTTTTCGGGGGGAAAAATGCCGGGTCGGCCCGGGTGTCACAGGGTTGGGCGTTATGGAGACCCTTTGTTGGGTACAGGTTGTACCTGGCACTATCATAAAGGGGCTGGTTCTCCATTCTTTTCGCTCCTCTCTCACGCATGGCGAAGAGGGGGCTGTTGGGGTGGTCTTTTGGACCTCCTCTGGTAGCCCTGTGTGCTTCCCGAGCCGCCGGGCCCGGTCCGAAGTTATGTTTCGTTGACCCGTAGGCCTGGAATAACCCTTTTTGAAAACTGAAACACTTGTACTGCGGTATAGCCAGTGTATACCCGCAGGTGTGTTTTGGAGTTTTTTCTTGAGGGGTTATAGGAACAACCAACCGCATGCGGTAGAAAGAGGGTGGTTGATTCCCTGGTGTGTTGGAGTAGAGTCAACTCCCGGGTTACCCGGTTGAGTGTGCCCCTGCACGTTCATGACGTCTGCCAATCGTGTCAGCCTTCTCTGCCTCGACCCCTCTGGGTCGGGGTTTTTTGGTGGAGGCTTTGTCATGGTGCGCAACAATGCCAGCATACGCCCCTTCCGCCGGGGTGCTGTTTCAGTTGACCCCTTTGGCGCCTGTCTCGCCCCCAGTGCTCCAGGCTCGGGTCAAATGCCTGCTGCCTGGATTGAGAGACCGACCCTTTCTGGTGGTCGTCTCCCCGGTGCGCTGCCTGCTTCCGTTATGGTTAGCCTTTTGAGTGCTTCAAGTTACGGCCATGCTGACTGCCTGTGTTGCAGGGTCAGTGTGCCAGGCGGCGTACTAGTGGGGGGGATGGCCCGCTCTTGGAGGGGCCCTGTCCAAATACGCTGGCGATGTGGGGGGCGGTGTCACTAAGTGACCGCCTGGTGAGGTCTTGATGCCTGGCGTCATTGACCTCTCCGGGCCCCCTTTTTCCAGGGGATCCAGTCCCTTCAGTGGGTCTGGGTCTTCCTTCGCGCTCCGCTGCTACGGCCTTGCCACGGGGTTGAGTTTGCTCTTGACCCCGTGATTTTGGGGGCAGTAATGAGGGTTGTTCCTTCCGTTCGTTCCCTGGTGGCATGCGGGTTGTGCGTGTGCGTAGTCGTGGGGTCAAGCCACGGTCTGCTCACCCTGTGCGTTGAGTTGCTCGAGTTTCTCTTCGCACGGTCGGATCCGTCTCCCTCCCGTCCTCCAATAGGGAGGGTATCCCTCCATTAGGGAGGGTCGGGGGGGCTCGGTCCTCTCCGGTCTGATGGTCGTGGGGGGACTCAGCGGGGTACATTTGTCGAGCTTCTAGCTCGATCCCGCTCAGCTCCTGTTATGCAATATGAAGCTGAGCGGAAGCTAGCATGAAACAGAACGTAAGGTTATGTATATAACCAAGTTCTGTGAATGCTAGTGACGCTCAGCGTCTAGGCGCCACTGCGGCCCTTGATTTTTCATTGTGGTGACATTTTTTGGGAAGGAGATGAGTGTGTGGCCCCACCCCTGCTTATATAGGCAGCAGATGGGGGTGTGGTCAGACGGATGTTGGTATGTAAAGGTACATTTTGAAATTATTCAGTGTATATACGCTGAAGCGAGATATATGCAATATGACGCTGAGCGTCACTAGCATTCACAGAACTTGGTTATATACATAACCTTACGTTAACCCTTTCACTGCCGCACTACCAAACGGTTAACCCTTTCACTGCGACAATACACAGGTTAACCCTTTCACTGCCACACGACATCAGGTTAACCCTCTCACTGCGACAATACACAGAAGGTTAACCCTTTCACTGCCACGCTACCAAACGGTTAACCCTTTCACTGTGACAATACACAGAAGGTTAACCCTTTCACTGCCGCACTACCAAACGGTTAACCCTTTCACTGCGACAATACACAGAAGGTTAACCCTTTCACTGCCACGCGACAGCAGGTTAACCCTCTCACTGCGACAATACACAGAAGGTTAAAATATTGCGTTATTATTATAGCACGGCTCCCACCAAGTATATGACCAGTCGGTTCCCTTCATTCCTAACCAACAACAAGCCGTTCAAAAGAATCGGATCGTTCGCTAAACGTCACATCACTATACTTGGAAACTGTGTGTGTGCGTGCGTGCGTGTGTGTCAGTGTGTGTGTGCGTGTGTCAGTGTGTGTGCGCGTGTGTGTGTGTCAGTGCGTGTGCGTGTGTGTGTGTGAGCCGCACAAAGAAAAAAAAGTCAGGCAGCACTGCAGTCATCACAGGAGGAGTAGCGGCATAGAAGGGTCGTCGTCTCTCTCTCTCTCTCTCTCTCTCTCTCTCTCTCTCGAACAGCTGTTTTTTAATAGCTATACTTTTGCGACAAAGTCCCCGTCGATGCCACACGGTAGACGGGTCGGACCCCCTCCTCTGATCTAAACCATATGAAGTTGTAATTAATAAGTTATTATAACCATGTTTTTTGTAATAGGAAAGAAAAGGACTTTTTGTCGTCGGAGTTTACTATCCGTCCATGCATTTCTGCTCCCTGCACTCCTCCTGATGTCGGTGCAATATAACAACCGGGCGGTGGCTGCTGCCGCGGACACCGGGACCGGGGGGGTGATCGCGGTACCGGAGCACGGGTTCTGCCAGCCCATCTCCATCCCGCTGTGCACCGACATCGCCTACAACCAGACCATCATGCCCAACCTGGTGGGACACTACAACCAGGAGGACGCCGGACTGGAGGTGCACCAGTTCTACCCCCTCGTGAAGGTATGAGTTCTTATGTTGTTGTTTCACGTTTTATTGTTTTTATTTTATTTGTTGTCAAGTTTCAAAGTTTGTTTTAATTTGTCAATGGGGGAGACCCTGATGTAAACAAGACGAAAGTATTTCTCTGGTCTGCATCCCCTTAACAACTGTGTGTATTGAGCCGTACTGTATTGTACCCATTCTGCAATCTGTTAATACAAATTTTAATCAATCAATTCAATCAATCAGTCGTAGATGACCTGAGATTGTGCTTTATATACAGTAAAAAAGTAAGACAAATAGGAATAACACTATACAATATACAAACTAAGGTACAATCTAAGTACAATGCAGTAAAAATGCAGACCATGAGGTGCACCCCTATAGTGAAGGTGCAGTTTTTTCAAGTTGTATTGTTTTTATTTGTCAAGTTTCAAGTTTGGTTGAATTTTTTTCACATTTACATTTTACATTTAGTCATTTAGCTGAACGCTTTTATCCAAAGCGACTTACAAGTTTTGTACAACAAGACAGCAGGAAGGGCACAACTCTTCTAATTTGTCACGTATAAGGTACATGTACATTACAGTGAAATGCTTGGTTCTGTATGACCTGAGATTGTGCTTCATATACAGTAAAAAGTAAGAAAAAGAGGAATAACACTATACAATATACAATACAATATACAAACTAAGGTACAACCTGATTGATTGATTGATTGAACATTTTATTAACAGATTGCAGAATGGGTACAATACAGTACGGCTCAATACACACACAATTGTTAAGGGGATGCAGACCAGAGAAAGACTTTCGTCTTGTTTACATCAGGGTCCCCCATTTTCAATTCATCATAACATATATTATATGACATACAGATAGACAGTACTGCTACATCTATACCAGATTTACAAATACAGTACTGTTTGTGTGATACAAGAAGAGTCTAAAAAAGAGAGTATATACATTTTGACGAAGAAACTGTACAATCTGAAGTACAATGAAGTAAAAATGCAGACAATGAGGTACAAACACTTTTTTTTAAGGCAAGGTGTAAATCCAAACGGAGGTATGAATGTAGTGCAAATCTCTTTAATAAATAGATACATAGAATGTAGTGTTAAAGTGTCTAAAGTGTCACATATAAAGTACACGCACATTACAGTGAAATGCTTGGTTCTGTATGAGCGCCCCTGGGAGTGTGCTTCATACAGTAACAAGTAAAATAATAAAGTCCAAACATTATACAAAATATACAATATACAAACTAAAGTACAAAATTAAGTGCAAATGCTAAATGCAAACAATGATGTACAAAATCCAAACTCTTTAAAAATACAAAAATGCAAACAACAAGGTAGTGTGATGTAGTACATATATTTGTGTAATAAATAGATACAAATATGGTGTAGTGTTAAAAAAAAGTATATATTGTACATATCTTGCATATTGTGTGTTTGTATATTGTGTCTTCCATTACTTTTGTTGATTATATTGTCTATGTCTATATATCTTCTTTATATACACATACAGGGACAACGTAATTTCAACTTTCCGTATATGAATAGAATAGAATAGAAATACTTTTGTAATTATCCCGAGGGAAATTTGACACTGCAAATCGCTCTCAACGTTAAACATTTAGACACAACAGGTCTCACGAATAAGAATGACAAACCAATTAAATTGCCTAAGATAAGAATAGAATGAAAATAGAATATAAATGGAATAAAATATACGGTAAATAAATACAGTAAGAAATATACTGAAGTCTACAGTAGTAGGTGTAATATTGCACAGTGCTGTTTCAAAAGTACAAGAGTCCAGGAAGATGGTAACTGCCACCCTGTGCTCAGTGATGCAGTGAGGCTCAGTGATATAGTGGTATAGTCTGATGGCTGCTGTCGGAATGAAGGACTTCCTGTGCCTTCCGTGTGTCTCGCACAATAGAAAATTGACAATAAAGTTGTCTTGTCTAAATAAAAAAAAAAAGAACGGGAGCGGTTCTTGTATAGTAAATAGATGGATATAGCAAGTTAGCATAAGGACACATAGTATGACTGTAGATTGTATAGTATCGCATTGTATAGTAGTAGTGTACATAAGACCCAGTGCCTCATCCGTAGCTAACATTGTATTGAACTATCGCAGGACCTTAGCATGTCTTTTACCATGATTTTTGTAAACTTTATGTACATTATACCTGTTATGTCTTATTCTTATCACTTGTATTATTGCACAAATGTCTTATTCTCATCCTATTCTTATTACTTGTATTATTGCACAATCGCTGCGGGCATGACCCCCCCCCCCCCCGCATTTCACTGTATATGCTTGTATGCCGTGACAAATAAAACTCTCGACTCGACTTGACTTGACCCGTCTTCGACTTTTGACTTTTTCGCAGGTGCAGTGTTCGCCCGAGTTGAAGTTCTTCCTGTGCTCCATGTACGCGCCCGTGTGCACGGTGCTGGAGAAGGCCATCCCGCCGTGCCGCTCCATCTGCGAGCGCGCCAAGCACGGCTGCGAGGCGCTCATGAACAAGTTCGGCTTCCAGTGGCCCGAGCGGCTGCGCTGCGAGAACTTCCCCGTGCTGGGCCACGGGCACATCTGCGTGGGCCAGAACGACTCGTCCTCCGCCTCCGCCACCGTGCCGCCCGCCCACCACAACAACAACATGCCCGGCGGCGTCCCGGGGACCCCGGGGGTCCGCGTCTACTCCACGGTCGACCGGCCCTTCCGGTGTCCGTCGGTGCTCAAGGTGCCGTCCTACCTGAACTACGAGTTCCTGGGCGAGGCGGACTGCGCCGCGCCCTGCGAGCGCTCGCGCAGCGGCGGCCACATGTTTTTCAACGAGGAGGAGATCCACTTTGCGCGCATCTGGATCCTCGTCTGGTCCGCCCTCTGCTGCGCCTCCACCTTGTTCACCGTCACCACCTACTTGGTGGACATGCAGCGGTTCAAGTACCCCGAGCGGCCCATCATCTTCCTGTCCGGGTGCTACACCATGGTGTCCGTGGCCTACATCGCCGGGTACTTCCTGGGGGACCGGGCGGTGTGCAACGACGGCTTCACCCCCGACGGCTACAGGACCATCGTCCAGGGCACCAAGAAGGAGGGCTGCACCATCCTCTTCATGATGCTCTACTTCTTCAGCATGGCGAGCTCCATCTGGTGGGTGATCCTGTCGCTCACCTGGTTCCTGGCGGCGGGCATGAAGTGGGGCCACGAGGCCATCGAGGCCAACTCGCAGTACTTCCACCTGGCGGCGTGGGCCGTGCCCGCCGTCAAGACCATCAGCGTCCTGGCCATCGGGCAGATCGAGGGCGACGTGCTCAGCGGCGTCTGCTTCGTGGGCCTCGGCGGCAGCCTGGACCCGCTGCGGGGCTTCGTGCTGGCGCCGCTCTTCGTCTACCTCCTCGTCGGCACGTCCTTCCTGCTGGCGGGCTTCGTGTCGCTCTTCCGCATCCGCACCATCATGAAGCACGACGGCACCAAGACGGAGAAGCTGGAGCGGCTGATGGTGCGCATCGGCGTGTTCAGCGTCCTCTACACGGTGCCCGCCACCATCGTGATCGCGTGCTTCTTCTACGAGCAGGCCTTCCGGCCGCACTGGGAGCGCAGCTGGATCGGGCACAACTGCAAGAGCCTGGCGATCCCCTGCCCCGCCGCCACGCAGGGCGGCCCCCGCATGACCCCGGACTTCACCGTCTACATGATCAAGTACCTGATGACGCTGATCGTGGGCATCACGTCCGGCTTCTGGATCTGGTCCGGGAAGACGCTGCACTCCTGGCGCAAGTTCTACACTCGGCTCACTCACGGCAAGCAGGGGGAGACCACGGTGTAAGAGTTTTTTAGTTTTTTTAGTCGATCGATCGGCGGGAACGTCTTTCTCCTATACCGGAGAACTGTTTTGTCGTGTGAATCAAATTAATGTATTTTGTATAGCCCCCGAAATCACAAGGAATTGCCCCCCCCCCCCCCCCCATGGGCGTTACGGATCAAGAAGAAACATCACAACAAAAGCCACCATCAAATCCACAATTCTCCGCAACTCCCCCCAATGAAGATAAGGAACGACTCCCTGAAACCTAGCAATGGTGGGGGGACAAAACTTTGGGAGAAACCTCAGATGGGCAATTCAAAGAGGGGGGATCCCCCCCCATCAGGGTGTCGGTGATATAATGGTGTTGCAATCGATGATAGATGGATGGAGAGTAGAATAATTGGTAGGTATATATGCATATGCGCATCTGATGTTTGCCCTGCTCCTCCTAGTGATAGGTATAGGTAGTACAGCCATTAGCCCGGATCCTTACAGAATACATTGCATGCCCAGATGATCCCATTATTACGGGGGGGGGGGGGGGGTCTTTATTCCCTCATGTTTTCTCAAGAACTCCAAATGACCAGTTGTCGCTGTTACGTCGGCGTCGGTAGTGTTCAGTTTTGGAGAACTCCACCTCTCACACGACGAGACTGTCCCGCCGGGGTGTGGAGGTGTCCTGGCGTGGGGGTGTCCAGGGGGGGGGGGGGGGGGGTGGAGGTGTGAGGCGCTGACAGAGGGACAAGCTGGATAAACAGTGACCAAACCCCGAGTCTCTGAACCAACAAACAAACAAACCTAGCTACTGGGTGCCATCTGCTGAAATGGTCCCGCCCCCCCCCCCCCCCGACTCTGTCCCTATATTCTTTTAAGCCACAAACCAGCCATAAAAACTCAAAACCCAGCTGGGAACTGTGAGAGGGGGGGAAGGAACGCTGAGAAAAGGACATCCATTTCTTTTTCCTTTTTGTAAACATGACGTGTAATTAAATGAAATTGTAAATAGTATTTGTAAAAACATGAAATTATATATTTGTATTTAAAGATTTCGTTTTGTCACCTATTTGTGCTTATTTTTTACATTTTGCACTGAGATTATACCACAGGGGGGGGGGGCTCCTGTCAGTTTGTGACGTGATGCTTGTTTCTCACGCCGTTAAAAGCACATCTTCATTTGACCGTCTGATGTGTAAGGTATCGAGCTAATCTTCCCGATTCTGTGTTATGTTCCGTGCTACCTTTCTCCCGCGCAGTGGCGTGCACAGATAGGGCCGAAGCAGGGCTTGAGCCCCTGCCCTTTTGCCCCAAGTGCCCATCCAAAAAACAAATACAAAAACAAATGAGCAAATAGTCAAAATTATGAACACTGTAGGTGTTGGTGGGTTAAGTGCCCTTTTTGTAGCTTGAGCCCCTGGCCCCCAAATGGTCTGTGCACGCCCCTGCTCCCGTGTACAGTACATTTAAGTCCATTATTTGTGGCCGAGACCTTATGAAGGACGTTTCTTTTCCAACATTAACGATGATTGTTCTCATTCATTCATGAAATTTGATATTTTGAGAACCGCTTAAAAGGAGCACTTCACCCCAAAACAATGGAGCTTTATTTTGAACATAATCTCGCACACATCCAAAAGCTCTGAACCATTTTGCACACATCCATTTAGTTTGACGGCTATTGAGAGTAAATGAGTTTGAATAATATGGGCCACCGGTGATGAGGTCATCCGGGACACTGGATCCTTGTGTTGTGTTGAGTGCAGCGCCGTGAAATGATGTAGACGAAACAATAGCGATACCTTGTCTTATAGGGATCATTTCATTGAGCTGTAACACGACACAAGGATCCAAGGTCCCTGATGACCTCACCGGTGGCCACATTCAAACGTATTTACTCTCAACAACTTGTCAAACTAAATGGATGTGTGTGAGATTATGTGCAAAATAATAAATCAGCATTGTTTATTGGTGAAATGCCCCTTTAATAAGAACATGTTCACGGAACATCAGGTGGGAGGGGCCTATATTCGCAGTTTTTGTCCTTAATGTGCCCTTTTCTTTCTTTTAAACTACGGGGGAAACGGAGGATTCGGCGTGAGTTTGATGTGAATATGTGTGCCAGACAGTAGACCGTTTTGCTAAACGTTGATTCATATCTTGCCCCTTTAAGAACAAATTAAAGAAAATGTAAATGTTTATGCCCTGCAGGACTCCTAGTTCATTTACCTAAACAAAAAAAAAGAACCAGATGGTCTCAGCCTCTGTGTATTGGGGCAGTAACGCTGTTGCTATTCACTAGTTTCAAGTTTCTTTAATAGTTGTCATACAGAAGTACAGAATACTTTTGTACAAAATGCTTCTTACTGTTGCGCTCCAGAGACTGTGCATGACAAGATAAGTATGAAATAAAAACATAGTAAAAATTAGAAGAAAAAAAAGAGGTCACAGTGTTCAGTTTAGACATATGTACAATGTTCGTAGACGTAGTTACCATACAATATACAATACTGTGCAGTGTACTAATATACAATACTATATAGTGCAAGGCATAAATGGACGAGGTGCAGTTTAGGTACAATTCACAGTAGGTGTACGAGTTGTAGTGCAAATCCTTTATCAATAAATATAAAGTGTAAGTGTGTTTGTGTGATCTAAAGTGTGGAGAGTGGGTGCTGCAGTGTGTTGTTTGTTTGAGTGAGTGTGTGTGTGCGTGTGGGTGTGTGTGCTGTGTGCATTTGATGGTTGTTGCATAGTGATTATTGTTCGTTTAGCGATTATTGTTCGTTTAGCAGCCTGATGGCCTGGGGATAGAAGCTCCTTCTGAGTCTTTCTGTGCTCGCCATAAGACTCCGGTATCGCTTGCCTGACGGCAGCAGTTCAAAGAGGCAGTTGTTCGGGTGGCTCGAGTCCTTAATAATTCTCTTAGCCTTCCCCTTGCACCGCTTGTTGTAAATGTTCTGGAGGGTGGGAAGCCCCCCTCTAATTGTGCGTTCGGCTGAACGTGTCACTCTTTGTAGTCTGCTACGGTCTTGTGCAGTGCTATTCCCAAACCAGGAGGTGATGTTGCCGGTCAGGATGCTCTCTATTGTACATGAGTAGAAGTTCCTAAGGATCTTCTGACTGACTTGGAACTTCCTTAGGCGCCTGAGGAAGTAGAGGCGTTGTCGTGCCTTCTTCACAACACTGTCAATGTGTGTGGTCCATGTCAAGTCCTCGGATATGTGGGCTCCGAGGTACTTGAAACTGTTCACTCTCTCAACTGGTGCCCCGTCGATGCTGAGGGGGCTGTAGTCCTTGACCCCCGACCTCCTGAAGTCCACAATCATCTCTTTTGTTTTGCTGACGTTCAGGGAGAGGCAGTT
The DNA here is from genome assembly GCF_963971535.1 of Notolepis coatsorum. NCBI lineage: Eukaryota > Metazoa > Chordata > Actinopteri > Aulopiformes > Paralepididae > Notolepis > Notolepis coatsorum. Next base: position 8,544,933 of record NC_140178.1, read on the forward strand.
CTCCTGACACCACTGTGACAGGTTCTCTACCTCTTCCAGGTAGGCCCTTTCGTCGTTGGCAGAGATCAGGCCCACCACTACTGTGTCATCAGCAAATTTGATGATGGTGTTGTTGTTCCGCTGTGCTACGCAGTCATGTGTGTACAGGGAGTAGAGGAGGGGGCTCAGAACACAGCCCTGGGGGGCCCCTATGTTGAGCGTGATGGATGAGGAGGTGCAGTTGCCGGCTCTTACCACCTTACACTAACAATCATAGCCATGTAAAAACCTGTGTGTACAGATGTGGTATATAATTCTACAAACGCTATTCACGTGATAGCAGGAAGGTTGGATACTGGATGACAACAGAATAAAAGCCTATTTTTTTTTTTATCTGTATCGGTCATCTTGTGTATCTTATTTTATAGTTGTTGTTTTTTTAAAGATACAATTTCAGCGAAAGGATATTTTACTTTAAAGAACCAGTACAATGGCGCCTATTGAGTCAGAAAAGGCTTATTGTGGAACGTTAGTGTCATTTCCCCAGCTTCAGGTGTTATCGTTTGATTCATTTTAACAGTTTTTAGTGCACACACCCTCTCTGGGCACAGCCGAGTATGTTTGGGGGGGGGGGGGGGGGGCTCTCTGTTCATTGAGATGTCCAGTTAGCATCATAATACATGAAGCTTTCAAATGTAAACAAATGCGGGGGACCAGTGTGCTCTGTTGCTATGGGAGATAGATTAGCATTGGCTGACCTGTCTTAGCAGGTGATAGATAAAGATAGATAGATAGATAGATAGATAGATAGATAGATAGATAGATAGATAGATAGATAGATAGATAGATAGATAGATAGATAGATAGATAGATAGATAGATAGATAGATAGATAGATAGATAGATAGATAGATAGATAGATAGATAGATAGACAGACAGACAGACAGACAGACAGACAGACAGACAGACAGACAGACAGACAGATACATAGATAGACAGACAGACAGACAGACAGACAGATAGATTGGATTTGTCTCGGTGCAAAGCTCATTTCAGTGGAAAAAAACATACAAAAATACATACAATGCAATCCCTGAAGTAGAAGAAACATTTCCATATGACCCGTGAGTTCCTAAAAATGCTACAGTGCATAAAAGAGGCCAGTGCTCCCCTAAAGTGCATATTGCCTTAAAGTGTCTGTCGGACGGCTAGTGCTATCCCTTCTAGTACAGAGTGCCTGTCTGTGCATTAGGGCTTGAGTTCAGGTGACGGACAACCTCGGGATATGTGCTATTCCTAAAACGAGATGTCACTGAGACCTTGGAGTCTTCTACCAGAGGGAAGGGGGTTACAGCAGGGTGAGAGGGGCCGTCAATCACAGTTGCTATGGATGGTTTTTGAACTGAATTGTAGCAAACTAGTTGTCTTACTTGTTTGTCGACTAGGTGATAATCTCTTACAACTACTGACAACTAGGGATGGGTACCTTTCACATTTGAACCGATACCGGTACCGGTACCTGTGAATCGATACCGGTACCCAATGGTACCTTTTTTTCGGTACTTTAGTCTCAAGAAATTTAATTTACCTACCTCAGTCGCAAAAAAAAAATTCAAACTTCAAATAACTACAATTTCGACAGTTTTCGGCTTGTCATTGCTCCGACTGCTTTGTTGTTGAATCAAGTCAAATCCTAGGTAAGCATATATTGTGCGTGTGAACGTTGACATGAAAAGAAAAAAGTTAAAAAAATATATTTTTTTCTTTTTCGGTATCTCACTTGATTCGATACTCGGTAGTACCGACGTGTTTCGGTACCTCAAACGTACCGAATTCGGTACCCATCCCTACTGACAACTGACAGACTGACTGATGGGCCGATCAGGGTAACGCGAGTAGATTCTCTTTTCAGGGAAGCAGATTGGATATCTTGAAATGGTTTGATTCTGTTCATATCCAGGGGGGAGATGGTGATCAAATGGCTTTAGACGACATCCTTCTCAGTTTTCATCAACAGTTATGCCATTTCGGGGTCATTTCACATCAACGCATAGAAAAATGCTACGAGACTCAAAAACACACGATTTCCACTGTACTGAATCTTTAAGTGAAAGTCGCGTTTTTAGAGCACACTTCCACCGTCGTGTAAACCCTCTTCTTAGTGAAAGAGCAAGTGAATTGTCTCCGGTTTTAAACTAAGGGCAATCTTTTGAGAAACATTATATCCAAACACAAAAAAGTGTTTCTTGCCTTTAGAAATAGACCATGTTGAAAGGGGCATCACATTTCTGCCTTTATGCAGCCATGCCCTGAAGGAACTGCAGTGTTGATCCAGTGCTCTCCTTTACTTAAAAGACTCATTTCATTATGATAGTAATATCAGAGGCGAGTGTCACAAAAGGCACTCCCTGCTGTGTGGCTTTGTGTAAGCAGTTGATCTGTCTCACTCGCTCTCTTCCCCCCTAGCACTCTTTTTGCCTTAGAAATGTGTTTTACATTATGTCTTTAACCATAGCAATGTGTTTTACATAATGGCTTTATACCTTAGCAATGTGTTTTACATATATCTTTATACCTTAGCGTATGTGTTGTACCTGTCTTTATACCCTTGCAATGTGTTTTAACTATATCTTTATTCCTTAGCAATGTGTTTAACTCTATTTATACCGTAGCAATGTATTATAACGATCACTTTCTACTGTAGCAATGTGTTTTAACTGTCTTTCTACTTTAGCAATGTATTTAACTGTCTTTCTATCTTAGCAACGTGTTTTAACTATATTCTTCTACCGTAGCAATGTGTTTAACTGTCTTTCTACCTTAGCAATGTGTTTTACCTGTCTTTCAATGTGTTTTAACTATATTGTTCGACCTTAGCAATGTGTTTAACTGTCTTTCTACCTTAGCAATGTGTTTTAACTATATCTTTCTACCCTAGCAATGTGTTTAACTGTATTTCTACATTAGCAATGTGTTTAAACTGTCTTTATACCTTAGCAATGTGTTTTAACTATATCTTTCTACCATAGCAATGTGTTGTAACTGTCTTTCTACCGTAGCAATGTGTTTAACTGTCTTTATACCGTAGCAATGTGTTTAACTGTCTTTATACCTTAGCAATGTGTTTAACTGTCTTTATACCTTAGCAATGTGTTTAACCTGTCTTTATACCGTAGCAATGTGTTTGACTGTCTTTATGTGTTTTAACTTAGCAATGTGTTATACCTATATATTTATACCTTAGCTTATGTGTTTTACCTATATCCTTCTACCTTAGCAATGTGTTATACCTATATATTTATACCTTAGCTTGTGTGTTTTACCTGTCTTTTCATAGCTGAATTCTCATGGTCATTACAGTGTTTTCTTTGCCAACACGTTGCCAGTTGAGTCATACCTTTAACATCTGTTAGCTTTCAGACTGTGTGGCGACTGCCATGGAAATGGAGCCTATTACATGGCAACCTTCCCAAGGTGCAATGGGAACCAAGTAACATGGATACCGGTACCTGGAATCACGATAATGTGCTATTTAATTTTAATTTCAAACCTTTATTTAACCGTCTAGTAGTGGTGGTGAAAGGGTTACCCTTCTGTAGTGTGGTTGTGAAAGTGGTTAACCATTTGTTGTGTGGTAGTGAAAGGGTTAAGCTTCTGTATTATTGCGGTGAAAGGGTTAACCCTGTGGTAGTGTGGTAGTGAAAGGGTTAACAGTCGGTAGTGTGGTAGTGAAAGGGTTAACCTTCTGTAGTGTGGTTGTGAAAGGGTTAACCCTGTGTCGTGTGGTAGTGAAATGGTTAACTTTCTGTATTGTCGCGGTGAAAGGGTTAAGCCTTTGGTAGTGTGGTAGTGAAAGTGTTAACTGGCTGTAGTGTGGTAGTGAAAGGGTTAACCCTATGTAGTGTGGTTGTGAAAGGGTTAACCCTGTGTTGCATGGTAGTGAAAGGGTTAACCTTCTGTATTGTCACAGTGAAATTGGTAGTGTGGTAGTGAAAGTGTTAACTGGCTGTAGTGTGGTAGTGAAAGGGTTAACCCTATGTAGTGTGGTTGTGAAAGGGTTAACCCTGTGTTGCATGGTAGTGAAAGGGTTACCCTTCTATATTGTCACAGTGAAAGGGTTAACCGTCTGTCGTGTGGTAGTGAAAGTGTTAACTGGCTGTAGTGTGGTAGTGAAAGGGTTAACCCTATGTAGTGTGGTTGTGAAAGGGTTAACCCTGTGTCGCATGGTAGTGAAAGGGTTACCCTTCTGTATTGTCACAGTGAAAGGGTTAACCGTCTGTCGTGTGGTAGTGAAAGGGTTAAACTCGAAAGGCAACGGAGGTCTCCCTCGTGTTCAGTCACGTCGAGTGCGTCATACAGAGTTAAGCAAAACATACACAGAGTTAAGCAAAAAAAAAAAAAAAAAAAGGCATATCAAATCACACAGCATATATACAGTACAATCATAACAATTAGCAGAGTAAGGATAACAAATCAAGTAAAACACGTACAACTTGATCGACAAAAGGTTGGGAGATCGAGGTGTTAAACTCTGCAACAGATGGGAGAATCTCGAGCGTTTAAAGGACTGTTGTTGGAGTTCATTCCATGAGCTAGAGGGGCATCGTAGCAAAATGCAGATTTAACCGTGTTCAGAGCAAACTCGAGGGACGTAATAACTTAACCCTTTCACTGCCACACTACAGAAGGTTAACCCTTTACTATCACACTACCGACGGTAACCGTCGGTAGTGTGATAGTAAAGGGTTAACCTTCTGTAGTGTGGCAGTGAAAGGGCCAACCTGCTGTTGTGTGGCAGTGAAAGGGCTAACATGCGTGTTGTCACAGTGAAAGGGTTAACCGTGCCTCCACAAACTAAAAACGAGAGACTCTAAGGTCGTCTGCCTCTGTTCCTCGCAGAGAAAGGTGTGAGAATCCTGGCGTTTGGATGATGTGAGTGACGGGAGAATAGGAGTTATATATAACGCCACGCCTTAAACCCCCCCCCCCCCCCCCCCCCCCCCTTCGCACGACTCAGTATCAGATGGGAATCCCCCCGAAGTGATGTATGGCTGAAACGGAACCTTATTCTAGTCTACGCGGTGATAATGTCATAACATAGATGTGCTGGAGAGAGTACCTATACTCTCCCGTTCCATGCTCTGTACTGTATGTATATGATGAAGCGCTCACTCGTATTTCCGTACGCAGATATGGATTGATTGATTGAAAATTGTATATTAACAGATTGCAGAATGGGTACAATACAGTAGTACGGCTCAATAGACACTCTGGAGATACAAGCTCAGAGGAGAGAATAATGACTGCATGGGTTAGGTCTGCTGGGCAATGTGTTTTAACTGTCTTCTTACCTTAGCAATGTGTTTTAACTCTCTTTCTACCTTAGCAATGTGTTTTAACTGTCTTTTTACCTTAGTAATGTGTTTTACCTGTCTTCTTACCTTAGTAATGTGCTTTAACTGTCTTTATACCTTAGCAATGTGTTTTAACTCTCTTTCTACCGTAGTAATGTGTTTTACCTGTCTTCTTACCTTAGCAATGTGTTTAACTGTCTTTATACCTTAGTAATGTGCTTTAACTGTCTTTATACCTTAGCAATGTGTTTTAACTGTCTTTATACCTTAGTAATGTGTTTTAACTCTATTTCTACCGTAGCAATGTGTTTTACCTGTCTTTATACCTTAGCAATGTGTTTAACTCTATTTCTACCGTAGCAATGTGTTTTACCTGTCTTTATACCTTAGCAATGTGTTTTACCTGTCTTTATACCTTAGCAATGTGTTTTACATATATCTTTATACCTTAGCAATCAAGTCAAGTCAAGTCAAGAGTTTTATTTGTCTTGTCACGGCATACAAGTATACAATGACATGCGGGGGGGTCTTGCCCGCAACGATTGTGTGTATTTGTGCATAATACAATAATAATAATAATAATAATAATAATAATAATAATATATAATAATATAATAGAATCCAATAGAACGACATTGTGCAATAATACAGTAATCAAAGTAGGGCATATCGGTATATGTACACGCGTTATTTACAGAGCATGGTAGGACATGCTAGGTCCTGTGGTAGTGCAATACACTGTTAGCTACGGATGAGGCACTGGGTCTTTATGTACACTGCTATACAATGCTATATTATACAATCCCGAGTTATACTATACTATTCTTAAAGTGACCTTTCCTTTTGTAAAGTGACCATAAGTGTGAGCGTGTGCAGCATGAGTGTGTGTGTGTGCTCATGTTAAAGTGGCTGCTAGTGTGTGAGCGTGTACAGTGTGTGTGTTGTGTGTGCAATGTGTTTTACCTATATCTCTCTATCTTAGCAATGTGTTTTACATATATCTTTCTACCTTAGCTTATGTGTGTTTCATGCCGAGCACAGAGCGAGAATAACGAGTGGGTTAGGTCTACTGGGCTGAACCTCGACCTGACCGAAGCTTCATATATCAAAGGGAGATAATAAAAAATAAAATCTATACAATGACTTGTTGTACAAGTTGCCGTTCGTATCGTCTCCTTGAGTGCGGCTTGAATAAAGAGCCATGTTGTTGTAACATCACAGGCGGGTACGAGTGATTCACAGGAGCGGGAGACAACTGTGTGTGTTTGGGGGGAAAATCCATAAATCTACCCCCCTGCCCCTCCTCCTCCCCCACAGCCTGTCTGATCCCTCTGTCTCTCTGATCCACCCCCGTCTCCCTCCCTCTCTGTCTCCCCCCCCTCTCTCTCTCTCTCCCTCTGTCTCTCTGATCCCCCCGTCTCCTCCTCTCTCTCTCTCTCTTTCTCTCCCTCTGATCCCCCTGTCTCCCTCCCTCTCTGTCTCCCCCCCTCTCTCTCTCTCTCTCTCTCTCTCTCTCTCTCTCTCTCTCTCTCTCTCTCTCTCTCTCTCTCTCTCTCTCTCTCTCTCTCTCTTCCCCTCTGTCTCTCTGATCCCCCCGTCTCCCCGCTCAGGTGAACAAGGGGAATGTGAGTGAGTCAGTAAGCAGAGCAGAGCAGAGCAGCGGCCTTTAGGCTCAGAGAGAGAGCAGAGCAGTACCGGGCCTTTAGGCTCAGAGAGAGAGAGCAGAGCAGTACCGGGCCTTTAGGCTCAGAGAGAGAGAGCAGAGCAGTACCGGGCCTATAGGCTTAGAGAGAGAGCAGAGCAGTACTGGGCCTATAGGCTCAGAGAGAGAGCAGAGCAGTACCGGGCCTATAGGCTCAGAGAGAGAGCAGAGCAGTACCGGGCCTTTAGGCTCAGAGAGAGAGAGCAGAGCAGTACCGGGCCTTTAGGCTCAGAGAGAGAGAGCAGAGCAGTACCGGGCCTATAGGCTTAGAGAGAGAGCAGAGCAGTACTGGGCTATAGGCTTAGAGAGAGAGCAGAGCAGCGCCGGGCCTATAGCTCAGAGAGAGAGAGCAGAGCAGTACCGGGCCTATAGGCTCAGAGAGAGAGCAGAGCAGTACCGGGCCTATAGGCTCAGAGAGAGAGCAGAGCAGTACCGGCCTATAGGCTCAAAGGAGAGCAGAGCAGTACCGGGCCTTTAGGCTCAGAGAGAGAGAGCAGAGCAGTACCGGGCCTTTAGGCTCAGAGAGAGAGAGCAGAGCAGTACCGGGCCTATAGGCTTAGAGAGAGAGCAGAGCAGTACTGGGCCTATAGGCTTAGAGAGAGAGCAGAGCAGCGCCGGGCCTATAGGCTCAGAGAGAGAGAGCAGAGCAGTACCGGGCCTATAGGCTCAGAGAGAGAGCAGAGCAGTACCGGGCCTATAGGCTCAGAGAGAGAGCAGAGCAGTACCGGGCCTATAGGCTCAGAGAGAGAGCAGAGCAGTACTGGGCCTATAGGCTCAGAGAGAGAGCAGAGCAGTACCGGGCCTATAGGCTCAGAGAGAGAGCAGAGCAGTACCGGGCCTATAGGCTCAGAGAGAGAGCAGAGCAGTAACGGGCCTTTAGGCTCAGAGAGAGAGAGCAGAGCGGTACCGGGCCTACCTCCGGTCAATGGTCTCTAACTACACACCCTCAAGACCCCTACGCTCTGCATCTTCTGGGCCGCCTCAGACCCACTCAGCTCCGAGCTCCGGGAGGGTCATCAAGGAGAACCTGCCTTTTCTCAGTCCTGGCCCCACAATGGTGGAACGAACTGCCCACCCAGTTAGGAGGACAGCCGAAACCCGTCCAATCTTTCGCCGTCGACTAAAGACGCACTTCTTCAACCATTATCTGAAAAATTAAAAAAAATAAAAATCTAACCCTTTAACTAACCTTACCGTCATGCACTTGTCCTAATAAACTAACCTACACTGTAGCACGCAACACTTTGATGAACATTGTTACTCAGCTGATAGAGTTGTGCCCTTCCTGATGACTTGGGCCTAACAAAAATAATGGTTTGTTTCCGGTTGCCGACCGACCCTGCCGATTTAGGTGCGACCCAATATATTTTATGAAAAAATAAAAATGTAGAATAAAGTTTCATAGAAATCTTAGTCAAACATTTAGTATTATGGATATTAAACATGCTGGCAGAGTACATGCATCAATGTTGTTGTGAACATTTTAATTAAAGGGGAACTATTTTACTATTTCTTTCACTATTTGGGCACTTTTACACAATTCCTGTGAGTCTATGGAACACCTCTGTAATTTTTTTTTTTTTTTTATTCATTGTTTTGTATTTCTAATCAAGTCCTCAAAACAGCATTTTTCTACCTCAAGATCTTGAGCCGTTTTGAGCCTGGGCTCCAACCACTGTGTGCAGCGCATCTTGTACCTGATGCCACACAGCCACATTAACATGCAGCGGTGTCTCTCTGACATCACAAATCAGCACATTTTCAGATGACTCAGTTCAGTGAGGGTGAATATTGTGAGAGGAGAATTGGAAGAATGCGCCAATATGAGAATTAGAGACAAAGATCGTATTAATATAAGTTCACATAGCTAGGAAACAATGCTAAACACTCAAAAAGGCCATTTATAAGATAGTTCCCCTTTAAATAAAGAAATTCCCTATCCATAGTCGCCGTGGGAAAGAATAAAATAAAAAAATAAAATAAATTCCCTACCTACCCATGGGCTAACTGACAACCAACAGGAAACAAACAATATTTTTTTTATGCCTTGTCGTACAGAACTTGTAAGTCGCTTTGGATAAAAGCACCAGCTAAATGACTAAATGTAAAGTGATGTCGGCTCAGTGAGAGGCCAGCAGAGCGGCCCCCCGGGGCCCATAGGCTCCGCCTCCGCGACACACCGTCTCTCACTTCAAAGGCCCCGCCGCCGCAACCTGACTGGCTCCTTGTAAACAGGGCCGCCCACCCGAAGGCCCCGCTTCCTGCGCTTAACTCAACTTAATGGCCGGCTTGTTTGGTATTTTTTTTTGCACCGAAGCAGGAAGATGGATGAAGAGAGCGAGAGAGAGAGAGAGTGAGGAGAGGCGGGATGTGGTGGGTGGGGTGTGGGTGGTAAGGAGAGGGGATCGTTCTGGGTGGGGGTGGGGGGCGGTAAGGAGAGGGGATCGTTCTGGGTGGGGGGGCGGGGGTGGGGGCGGTAAGGAGAGGGGATCGTTCTGGGTGGGGGGGTGGGGGCGGTAAGGAGAGGGGATCGTTCTGGGTGGGGGGGGGTGGGGGCGGTAAGGAGAGGGGATCGTTCTGGGTGGGGGGGTGGGGGGCGGTAAGGAGAGGGGATCGTTCTGGGTGGGGGTGGGGGGCGGTAGAGGGGATCGTTCTGGGTGGGGGGGGTGGGGGCGGTAAGGAGAGGGGATCGTTCTGCGTGGGGAGGCGGGGGCGGTAAGGAGAGGGGATCGTTCTGGGTGGGGAGGGGGGGAGGGGCGGGCGTTGGAGGGTGTTTTGGAAAATGTTGTATAACCTTGTTGCTTTTGTCCGTTTCCAAGGAAAACAATAATGGAAGGAGAATTATGTCGAGGAAAGACGTTGCCATATTGTGGACACATACACAAAAATGTTGGATAGAAGACCATCAGAACTAAATAGAAACAGATGCTCTCTCTCTCTATTCTCTATTCCCCCCTCTATTC